>NW_017731709.1:668413-678703 GCF_001890085.2 Hipposideros armiger
TTTTTTTTTTAAACTGACTTCATGAAGTTTCTCTCTGATATTATCCTTAGAATGGGTTTCCTCAGGAAGGTTAGAAACAAAAATACTTCCTGTATTCTCTTCTAGTCTTTCATGGTTTTATTATATTACGTACAATTAACTATGCTTTTAAATTAGAATGCCATATGTGGTGAGATAAAGATTGTATTTAATATTTTTCCAAAGTATGCAGCTAAATACATGAGCACAGATTATCAAATAATTAATTTTTTAAAGCCTAATTTGAATGTAATCCTTTTTGATACTTTAAGATTTGCACTCAAATTCATTGTCTGCCCTCTGTCTGGTGCCACTACTTTGTTTATATTGCTATTGCTGTAGATTGCATTAGAATAGCTAGTAGCAACCTTGGACCCTCTTTTTCAAGGTCTACGGCAGTTTTCCTCAAGACAACTCAAGAACCATTTTGTCAAGTCCTAGAACAAACCATGTGGGCATTTTAAATGCAATTGCATTAAATTTATAAATTAAATATAAGAAGTAACACACTTATAATATTGGGTTTTATTATTCAAGGTGATTGGATTTCATTTCAGTTGGGTTTTTTTGATGTGGGTTTTTTGTTGTGGGTTTTATATTTTATTTCCTGGAATAGTGGTTAACTTTTGAATTTTTCTTCACATAGGTACAAAAAGTTCTTTTGTTTTTGTAAGTTTTAGCAGAATAAATTACCTTTTGGTTGTTCTTTAGGATAGCATATTTATTTCTCCATTTATTTTAGTAAATTGATATTCCAGGAATAGGGAAAAGCTTTCAATTTTTACATATCTATGTCTTTACCATGTTTTTTTGTCCTGTCAAGGATCTAGACTTTCTGTGTGTTTTCTTTCTGTGTGTTTTCTTTCACATGGTTCTTGAAAGATTTAGCTTTATATTTCAGGTTGTTGATTTTGTTTTTTAATTAAGCTTAATGAGAGAGAGTTCTATCTGTCACATGAAGATTGTAAATCTCATAAAATATTTTTTTTGTTTCAAATATTGATTTTAAACTTCAATTCTATTGTTCATTTTAATATTGTATTCACTATTTTGATTTTGCTTGCATATACCTTTTGTACTTTTTAAATTTTTTTAAACATTTTATTGAAGTATGATTGACATACAAAAAAGCTGTATGTACTCAATATATACAACTTGATGGGTTTGCAGATAAGTATACATTCATGAAACCATCACCACAATCTATGGCACAAACATATCTATCATCTCCAAAAGTTTTATATTTTGGTACACTCTTTAATTCTTTGATTTTTAAACTCTCAGTCACTTCATTTAAAATGACAACAGATAGTGGGTTTTATTATTTTTTTAACATAACCTGAGATATGTAGCAAAAAGCTAGCACACTCACATAACTTGGACAAACCAAAAAAGAAAAGGAACAAGGAGATAGCAGTACGACAGCTATAGGGAACAAAGTTGTCATCATTTTGCATAGAAGGCAGTCCACAGATAGATTGCGAATAAAAGTAGAGCATTAAGAAATAACAGCATAGAATCAAGTAATCTATAAATTCAGAAATGAGTTATCAGAAAAATCAGATAAAATATTGTAAAGTTTTGAAAGTGAGTACCTCTGGAGAAAACAAGGACAGACAGCATACTGTTGCTTTTCATTATAAGCCATGTCAATAATTTGACATAAAAAAAATTAAAAATATATATATATATATATATATGCATTATTTTGATAAAAACAAATGTAAAACAAACAAAAGAAAAATAAATTAATTAAACCATAAATAAAATTATCACATCATTTAAGATCATAATGGAGGCTTGAAGACAGAAAGATAGAAATTATTAAGTGTTTGCCTCTGAGGAAAGGCACTGGAAGAGGGTGTAGAAAATTTTGTATTTTACAACTTCTTCAACTCTTTGATTTTTTTACACTATGCACACACACATACCTTCTGTAATAAAGACATTAGATTTTTTTTAAACATTTTTTTTAAAGTATAGGATATATTTTAAAGTAGAATAAGAAAATTTTATTGAACTAGAGTAAGTAAAGCCTGCTTCATTTTATGTTTTGGATATATGACTAAAATTTATTCATAAGTTGAATTATTATTAACAAAAATTAAAGGATTTAAATACTTTTTAAAAAGTCCTGTGATAAAATCAAATAGGAAATACATATCTTCTCATTTGTGTGGTATACTGTGACTAAAATTATAAATCAAAACTGTATTAGTTATATAAGTATGTGTATTTACAAACAAACATAATACCCATATGTAATGCATACCCTAGTATAAAAAGATCTAAATCTTACCTTAATTCTAGTTAGAACATTATTTCTTTGTCCTTGGAAATCTTAGGGTCTTCTTTTATAGCAATGTTGAGTTTAGTTATTAGGCTTCTTCAAATAATATTAAGAGATTATGTAATGGGAAATATCCCTATGGTGTGCATACTTCTGGGTTTTTGGGGGGTTTTTGTTAACAAGCTAAATTAAAAGCTTGGCCTTCAGAATCTGTCCCCTCAGCACGCCACTGGAAGGAAGGGAAGATGAGGCTGGTTTCTAGTCACCAGATCTGCCAGTCCTTTGAGAATGGTGGGGAAGGGCGAAGGTCATTCAGCACAGCAACCTCATAGATGGAAAATTAAGTTTAAGTGTTTACAGCACTCATTGTGACTGCCTTCTTTTCTGATACTACAACAGACCTACATTCTCAGGAGGCACCCCTGGGCTTTGCCGCTCTCACCATTTCTTTAGCTGTAGGCTTAAGGTTTGTGAGGCTCCGGGTGTCTGAACTTCCTCACACAGAGGCCAGAGGTTGTTCAAATGGAATGCTGACCGTGGGTCTCCCTCACCATGAGTCACCATTCTTGTCTACAGTCCTTGTCTCTTGTGTACAGGCCTAGTCTAAACTAGGAGCTTGGGGAAAAAAATCCATTTTCATATTATTTTCTGTTGAATCGTGCTGTATCATGATGCATTTTGGGAATGGTAAGTTTCATGTTCACTCAGTTCTTGTCATATCCTATGCCATCTATACTGCGTTTGGCAGATATTTTTAGTGTTTGGCATATAGATAAAACTAATTTGGACACCAACGCCTGGTTTTTATTTTTATCTGTCTATCTATTTATTTATGTTAGTGGTTTATGTTAAAATTAATAGAATTAATTTTTCCAGAAATGCCCCCAAAATATTTAAGAGCTACATTTGATACATGTATAGGGAAACTTCTTGTGCAAGCTCATCAATTAGAAGAAAATTTATGAGATTTTACTAATTACCTAGATAAGCAGTCCTTTTCATTCATTAGTTATTAGATTTCTTTACCATCCTGAAGTAGTTTTATTTAATATAAATAGGGCAAAACTTCCATGTAGGGTATATAGGTGAGTTTATGAGATAGTTGAAAAAGGACTCTTGAATAACATAATTGTTCACTTAAAAGTTTTTTACCTAACTAAATGGCTAGAATATCATATTAGTTGTCTATCACTGCTATAATATGTTATCAGAGACATAACAGATTGAATAACACACATTTAATATCTTACAGTTCTGTGGGTCAGAAGTCCAACATGGGTCTCACTGGGTTAAAATCAAGGGGTTGTCAAGGGTAGGTTTCTTTCTGGGGACTCTAGACAAGAACCTGTTTCTTTACCTTTTTTAGTTTTTCGAGGCTGCCCACATTCCCTGGCTCAGCATCACAGCCAGCAAAATGTATTGTATATATAATAGCATCTTTCTGATCCCACATTCATCATCACAGCTCTGTCTCTGAGCACAGCCAGGAAGCTTTCAACAATTGTAAGGATCTATGTGGTTAGACTGGGCATACCTGGGTAATCCAGTAAAGCCTCTTCATATGGAGATCCTTGAATTAATCACAGTCTGCAAAGTTCTTTTTTGTCATGTAAAGTAAGATATACACAGGTTTCAGGGAGTAGGGTGTTGATAAGCATGCGACTCTACAAATAACTATTAAAGGTAAAACACATGTCTCTTGATCAATCTGTCATTAGGCTTTAGGATGAATGGATTTCAGATCACTGTGAAGCAAAGCTTTAACTTGGAATGTGTGGGATATTATAGTCTCCCCAGCAGGAGAAGGCAGAGGCTTTGGTCACAGATGACCTGTTGCCCAGGAAACCTATAGTAATATTCCAGGGTCATTTTGTAGGTGATCCTGCTCTTTGACAAAGCCTCCCAAATCTATTGCTATTTAAAACGCGCATTGCTTAGTATGAGAAACACTGGTATTTAGAATTCCATATCCATATTAGCCCCACCATGCAACGTAAGACCTCAGCCATGTTGTGCAGACACTGATGGGGTCGAGTATGGCACGGTTCTTCAGACAGACTCACTCTCTTAGGCATAAGAAGCCTGG
The DNA here is from genome assembly GCF_001890085.2 of Hipposideros armiger. Classification (NCBI taxonomy): domain Eukaryota; kingdom Metazoa; phylum Chordata; class Mammalia; order Chiroptera; family Hipposideridae; genus Hipposideros; species Hipposideros armiger. The sequence goes on from NW_017731709.1 coordinate 672,808, forward strand.
GAGCTTCACCAGCTCCCAAGTTGGATGCAGTGGTTTCTGCACGTATGATGATTAACTGACTGTCATCGGCTCTCCTGTTTCAGCGGCTGTGTATCATCCACACAGTCACCCTTTCCATTTAGTAGCCAGATTGAGAGAAGGCCTTCCTATATTAAAGCACTCTCTGCATGATTAACCCTTCGTCAAGTCCTCCCTCCAAAGCTCTGGGGAAATCTGTTGGACGCACGTACCTTCCAAGCCCTTCCTCATTATGCTGCTCTCTTCCCGCAACCTCGCTGCACATGCTGAACGTTGGGCAGATGTGCTCATTCTGCTGCCTGCTTATTTTCCTTGAAGTGGCTGGGAAAGCAGATGTTCAATAAGTGTTTTCTCCTTCGTCTCTTTACAATTCTGCTACAAGATAGGAATTGTACACGTGCTATTGTCCTTCAGATTTTCAAAGAGAAAACTCTTCACAGCTCCCTTTCTACCTCAGTGGAAACTGCCCCCCCCCCAAACCGGGCACATATGTGATTTATTGAGAGTGTGTGTTCCATGATTCTTTTTCCATCAGTTTCTTGCTCCACTTCCAGGTGCCTTTCTTTACAGCCTGATTATTGCATCGTTCTTTTTTAATTTCTGCTTCTTCTAACCTAGCAGCATGACTAACAAAACAGTTTTGTCATACCTGTCTTTTTTATTTTTAAAGATTTTTTTTAAATTGGGGACTCTGGGAAGGGGAACAGACAAACAACTTGCTGTCCTTTTGTTCTTCAGTCTAGTTGTGGAGGATGTCGCCTCACTGGCCCACATTGGCATTATCATTGTGCTCTTCCCTGGTGAGGCAGTCGTGCTCGCTGGCCATTGGACGGCCGCTCAGGGCAGCTCACGAAAGCTCATGCCCGCTGCTGGTCAGCCCCACTGCAGCCCATGCCCACTCGGGCAACTCAAGCTCAGCTCCAGGTCGAGCTGTTTTTCACCATCTTAGCTGTAGAGGGCACAGCCTCACTGGCCTTCATGTGGGATCCGAACCAGGGCCCTGCTGCTCAGAGCTGGCGTCCCAAGCCAACTCCTAGTCAACAGTGCCACTCGGCGCGGCCCCATGCCTATCCTTTTTATCACATAGCTATTCTTAGTCCTGGAAGCTTATCGCCCAGCTTTTGAAAATGGTATTACAAGGTCAGATACCATCGAAAAAGAGAAGCTCATCACACTAGTGAGCATCTCTGTTAATTATATTAAGTAATACCCTCAATAATTGTGGTTTAAATGATTATGTATGTGAATTTTATAAACCTAGCACACTATTTCAGTAATATCAAATCCGTTAAATGTTAAGTTATTGAAATGCATTTACTCATCTATTTTACCAATATTTCATGAACACCTAATACGTGCCAGCTTTGTGCGACAGGCTTGGAGGGCATGAGCCATCCATGGAGTCTTACTCATCTTGTGTTCACAGAGCTTAATACCTTGCCCAGTATGCAAACAACTTCCATTAAATGTGTGTGGAATACTCTTAGAGGACCAAAGCAGCAGCTAAATATAATAACTCTTCTCCTTGTCATCAAAGGACAATACACTACAGCAGTGTACACCATGACTCCCCAATTCAGACAAAATTGAGATCACACTGAGACTCTAACACTCAATGGCTGTGTGCCCTGGGGGAAATTATTTAAAATTTCTAAGCCTCAGTTTACTCATCTATTAACCTTTGTAAGATCAAATGAGACAATGTACAAACTTCCTGACACTGCCTGGCATATCTTTTACCCCTCAAGTTGCTAGTATTGTTATTATTTGCGTGGCAGGCATGAGGTTAGAGTGCTGAGGGTCGGTGGAAGTATATTGCTCTACAGATAAGGAACAGTTACACAAGCTTCCCAATATGAAAATTCAGAAAATGACCTTCAGAAAATTCAGAAAACGATTCTTCCTCACAAAGAGTGGGTGAGGATGTAATGTTCATGTCAAGCATGGCTCATGTTCAGGTTAAGCAGAGATGTGTTTGGTAAGACACTGAGGTAAATCAATCAACCAACCACCCAGCCAACCAACCAGCCAACCAAAACAAACAAGGTGATTGCTCTCATGGCTGTTCTTTGTGTAGCGCCACCTGGCGTTCGCTGAGGTCATTTGTGGAAACCTCTATGGCTGGGGTCAGGGTCAAAATGAGCACTAGATTCCTCCGGTACATTATTAAACCTCTTTGGACTCATACGGTATTGAATAGAGAAAACCAGCAACCACTTTTACTATAATGCTAGTGGCAGCCAATTTACCCAACTGGATACATCGGACGCTTTTTCGCAAACGTTATTTTTTCACACACTGAAGCAGGGCATTGTCTAATAAAATATAGAACTCCCAGGTAAATTTGTATTTCATCTAAACAATGAATAATGTTTTAGTAGTCCCAAAATTAGCTCAAATATTACATAGAATATATTTATTGTTTATCTGAAATCCAAATTTTGTTTTTTGCTAACTATTGCTGAATGAGGAGGATTTTCCTTTGTTTACTTGTTTCTTACCACTATAAAAAGCATTAATGAAATACCCTCAGAACTATGCTCACTAACAGAAAACAAAGACCTGGATCAGTGTGGCCTTAAAAATGCCTCAGGAAAACCATTTGTTCATCTGTAAGTTTTAAAAAGAAAGCTCCAGAAGTAATTTTTGTACACACAAAAATTGGGAAATTATTTTGCATATAAATAAATGAGTTAATATTTTAAATTGTATTATTTCCATTAAATACACTTGTTATTTCTCCCTACAGATGATCAAATTGAGGTGGAACTATTTTAAATCACTCCAGAAGTGATTTTTGTGCACACAGACTTTGGAAAACTATCTCACATGAGAATAAATGAGTTAATATCTTAAAGTATATTATCTCCATTCAATACAATTGTTATTCCCACTTTATAGATGGGAAAATTGAGCTTGAGATACTTTAAATCACTTGATTGCCTAAGAGCTGGGACTCAAGCCCAGGTTTTACTAATTGGCGTATGTACTTATAAATACCATGTTATTCTGTCTTTAATGTAACTTACGATATACTATCCAAAATTAATTTAAAGACAAAAAATCACACTTCTTTTATTTCATCTTGAAAAATGCTTGACTAAATTATCTAAGTTCATCAACCAGTATGAGCCAAACATGATAATCCCAAATATTACAATAAACACACTAGAAAATGTTCCAAATTGGCCTTTACTTTATCAAGTGACTCTTTTGTTTCCACAGGTAAATTAAGGATCATATACATCCAACTTAACTCCCTACCTTCACTTCTCCTTATATTGTCCCTATGCAGGGGGCCTATACTGTTTTGTTTGGTCTCTATCCAGTGCAATCATTGTTGCTCCTTCAGTAATGAATGATCACTCTAATACCAAATCATTCATGTCACCCGCACTTCTGAAGTTCCAGTGAACCAGTAAGACACATATATACAAATATCAGAGTGTTAGCCCTGTGCTCACAGATATTCTAAAGTATAATCAAATTTCAGATTAGTTTCCTAAGGATTCTCTGGAGAATCTATCATTCATTAACCTGTTCATCTCTCTTATTTAAAAGCTTTTGTTTTCCCTTGGGTTCTGTCTTTTTGACACTTCATTGCTGGATTGGTGTGGGCTCTGTATAAAAGAAACAGTCTTAATTCTATTATTATCAAAGATCTCAATAATTTGAATAGGCAACATCCCTGCCCGCATATTCAAGCCTGGGATAGTCCACAAGACTTTTGTATCCCAGGGCTGTTGATGATGGTTTTTCCTCAAGCTGTGACCTTTAACAAGTACTCCTCTAAAAACCATGACTATCCTTGGTTTTGGAAATTTGTACTTCAAAAATGGTACAAGTGTATTATTACACGCTCACTTTTCTACCTTGCATACCTCTCTATTTTTTTCTGGGTTAATATGTCAGTCAATCCTCCCAAGGGGAAAAGAGAACTTTGAATTCCAAATACAGTGCCCTTCACAGATGCCTGGACCCAAGCCAGACCCTTACAGTGAAATTCTGCAAGGGAGTGCTACTCTGTTACAGGAAATAAAGCCGGAGCCCCATCAAGGCTTTCTCTCCACGTAAGACTCTACCTGAACGGGTTAGCTGCCTTGCAATTTCACATCTTATATAAGTCTGTCTCAAATCCTAAAATTAAATTTTCTTACTGCCTAGACCAGATTCTATCTTATAATTTCTTGCAGTCCATATGAGATCGTGTCTGCAAGAAATGCAGTTGGTTGCAATAGCAGTTTGAATTCTCAGAGGAATGTACCCAGCCTCAAAGCAAATATCTCATCCTCGTCAAACCAAGATCCTCTTAGAGATGTATAGGACATTTCCCAAGGGAAATGCTATATCAGCAGATTGAGGTGCTGTTACCACTTATTCAGGTAGGACTTACCCACCAGTCCATTGCATATTTTCTTAATTTGTGGAGCCATGCACGACTGTATTTGGTGGGGGAGATAATTGTATTGCAAGTGAAGCTGAAAATACAATTACTGAAAATATTATAGCCTATTATATTTAATATTATTAATATTTCATTATGGAATTGGGACTTTATGAAAAATATTACAAAATTATGAAGAATTTTTATACTTGTTTATAAAAATAATAGATGAAACACTCATATTAGCTTTGAGTTTTTCTGGAATCCCCATATAGTAAAGGATTTTTTTTTTTAAAGGCACAATGTCATAAAGGAACAGGAAAGGAATTAGCAACAACATTTTGGAAGCTGAAAGCAGAGGGATGAGTAGCATCTGACCTAGCATCTAGAGACAAAGTGGCAAAAGCTTAGAAGTCACCAAAAAACCTTGGAAATTGTCAGCAACACATCCTCTGGAAGTTAGAGCAAAGATGGGGCTAAATATCTCAAACTGGAGCAAAATATGAAAAAAACAAAAAACAAAAAACAAGATATTAGGGCAGGTAACAGAAGTTGACTATTATAAACATGGCATGCTCTGATAACAAAAGATTCCCACCAGCCGTAGCCCTGTGTAGTTGGGGGATGGCCCCTTTCTCCTCCAGGAAGAATTGGGTATACAGCATGGCTACAGAAAGCATAGTTGACAGCAGGTATATGTACATAAAAGAAAGGAATTCAGTGAGTAAATATGAAATGGTGAAACCAGACCCCTTCTCTCTCTGAAGTCCACAGGATTCTCAGGCAAGTCAATAACCTTCTGGCAGAATATTGTAAGGTTCTCTCTGAGAAATCTGATTGCCCCAAAGTAAGACCTAAGGAAACTGATGTCAGAAAGGCCTCAGCAAATCAGCCCAGACAGATGATCTTTCAGAGAAACTCATGTCTAAGTCCATATTTATAGTACTTCAAGAGCTTTATAGATAGAAACATAGCAACAAAGGATCAACAAACATATGAAAAAATGTCTAACATGAAATTTGGAGGCCAAAAATAAAATAAAAAACTGGAGGAAATGCTGAAGGAAGAAGAAAATGTCAAAATGTATTCTAATATAAATATAATATACATTAAATATAAATATGTTTATATTTATATACCTTTATATCTAATATAAATATATATAAATAGGTAAAACTAAATGTGTGAAATGTTTTTATAAAAGAAGAAAGATTGGCAAATGGAAAATTACCCCGAAGAATGGGTGTATAGAACTCAAATTTAGAACTTAAGAGTATTACAGGGCCTTTTAATAAACACGAAGTTCAACTTTCTTCTATTCTTAATCATTGTTTGACATTGGGAGAGTTTATTTCTTCCTGTGGGTTAATCATTTGTAACACATGAATAATTGAATAAACCTCTTATCATTGTTTTGTAAATTAAATGAGAATGACAGCCTTTGTCATTTATGAGATATTCATTATTTGTAGCTATTATTATTATTAGTGTTTG
>NW_017731709.1:683188-684893 GCF_001890085.2 Hipposideros armiger
AAAACAAACAAACAAACAAAAAGCAATATAACTACAAATAAAATAAAATAATTATAACAAAATACTGCAATGAAGTTATGTGACAACATGGATGGATCTTGGGATTATCATGCTAAGTGACATAAGTCTGAAAGAAAAAGTGAAGAACCATATGATTTCGCTCATATGTGGGATATAAAACTGAAAGTAACAAACGGACAAGACAAACAAACAAGCAAAAACTCATAGACACAGACAACAGTTTAGTGGTTACCAGAGGACGAGGGGGGAGGAGAAGATAGGAGAAGGTAAAACGGGTCAAATATATGGTGATGGAAGGAGGTTTGACTTTGGGTGGTAAACACACTATGTAATATACAGATGATGTATTACAGAATTGTATGCTTGAAACCTATATAACTTTATTAACCAATGTCACCCCAATAAACTTAATAAAGAAAGAATTATGTGAATGTGGTCACTCATTTCAGGGTACACTTGCTGAAGTTTTCATATAGACTCAATGTTTTCTGGTACAACATGTTGCCATCATCAATGGGAACATGTTTTCTGTTTCTGTCTTCCACCCACAAATTTAATTTTTCATTTTAACTAAGCACTTATCACACACTGTGGCCATAACTTTTGCAGTTTGAGGTGGAACAGCAAAACTAGCTCAAATTTCTTTTTCCTGCCTGACAATTTCATGGATACAAGATTCATTTTTACCATAGATCTTAGCAACCTCAGCATACAATTTTTTTTCTTTCTTCATTAAGAATTTTTCACTTAGTTTCTTCACCTGAAAATGGAGAAATTAAGAGTATTTAACTTATAGGCGTATTGAATGGCACTTAATAGCAGAATAGGTAATTTGTACCACAATTTCTGATGAGGACAACTATAAAGGCTATACAAAATATTTTAAAAATCTACATAAGGACATCATAAAACTAACACGCTGATAGGATATTTTTAAGCCAGGCCCAGGAGTGGTAGACAAAAGCTTAAGGCCATCCCATTAGGCCATCTCATCCTTTGGAGACATTTGCTGATAACCCGGGGAGATGGTTAAGAGAGTTGGCAGCTTCTAATTACTTTTGAGAATCTCATGTAGCAAGGGAAGCAGCAATTGGAATTTACAGTTCACTTAAGTGAGGATGTGGTCCTGGAGAACATCCCTTCATTACGTTGGGATCTGCAGGGTCTCACACATGTCTTTTCCCTGCAATCCAGATTTTCTTAGTCTTTACTTAGTGTTCTTCTTCTACTCCAAGGTCCCATCTAGGATAGCACATCACATTTAGACATCATGTCTGTAAAGGCTCCTCTTAGTTATGACGGTGTCTCAGATTTTCCTTGATTTTAATGACCTTGATAGTTTTAAAGATGACTGATCAGATATTTTATAAAATAAAATGCTCCATTATTGGCATGTGTCGAATGAATGTTTTTCTTGTGTTTAGAGTGGGTCATAGGTTTTGCGGAGGAAGACCACAGGTATGAAGTGCCATTTTTGTCGTATGTTATCACTGATTTGTGACTTGTTGATGTTGATTTTGATCACCTATCTGAGGTAGTGTTGGTGAAGTTCCCCATTGTAAAGTTACTCTTTTTTCTCTCTTTTCATACCATATTCTTTGAAAGGAGGTCACAATGCTTAGGCCACAATATAAAGTGGGAGGAATTATGTTGCACCTCCTTGAGGAAGGAGCTACACAATTTA
>NW_017731709.1:687078-692034 GCF_001890085.2 Hipposideros armiger
GTAAGTCTTGAAATTGGGTAGTGTGTCCTCTGATTTTGTTCTTATTCAATATTATGTTGGCTATTCTAGGTTGTGTAACTTTCCAAATAAACTTTAGAATAAGTTTGTTGATATTTACAAAATCATTTATTAAGACTTTGTTTGAATTATATTAAATCTAAGATCCAGTTCGGTAGAATTGACATCTTAACAAGATCTCTCTTTTTACTTACATTCTCTTTGAATTCTTTCACCGGTATTTTATAATTTTTCACATGTAGATCCTATACATATTTTGCTAAATTTATACCTAAATATATAATTTGTGTGTTTGTGTTAATGTAAATGATGTTGTTTTTAATCTCAAATTCTAATTGTTCATTGTTGACATATAACAAAGCAATTGATTTTTGTACATTAACTTTGTATCCTGAAACCTTGCTGTACTAGCTTATCAGTTCTAGAAATTATTTGTTGATTCTTTGAGGTCTTCTACATAGCAACCATATCTTCTATGAGTGATGACAGTTATAGTTCTTCCTTCCCAATCTGTATACCTTTCATTTCCTTTTCTTGTCTTATTGTATGACCTAGGAATTCTAGTACCATGTTGAATAGAATCATGATAGAGGACAACTTTGCTTTTTCTTGATCTTAGGGTTAACATTTTTCACTTTAGTTCGTGAATTGTGATTTTTATATGCTAAACAAACACTTAAATGGCATCAAAAACAAAGCCCAAATCTGTAGTTTAAAAGATCTAAATTTAAAAATATAACTTTAGAAAGATTAAATATAAATAATGACTTTCAGGGAGCAAATGTTAGGTTATTAAAACATACTCCTACCTTCTAAACAGAAAAGTACATCAATACCATTATCACATCTTGCAGAGACTAGCTGATCCCTCTATTGCTTCTCCTGGGGTCCCATGTTTCCTATAAAAGCAGCAGAAAAAAAAATCTATACAATGATTGAAAGCTGCCTCCAGCTCTCAAAAACACCCTTTGATCACTCTCTTTTTAAGCTTTTGTGGCCTGGTTCTATGAGAAAATTTCTTGAAAGCTTTGAGAGCTTCTTTTAGAATAAGTGAGTCACAGTAAAGAAGTAGACATATTAAAATAATATTTTATACTTAAAAATAAAATTAAGACAAGTACAACTATTTCAAAAGTAAATTTCGAGTCATTTNTATCGCTAACCTTGTTTTGATATTGGAGTGATTATTCATTAGGATTTTGTACCAACTGGACAAACAGTTAATCAAGTTTATTATTTGGAAGTGCTGAAAAGGCTGCATGAGAAAGACAACTTGAACTTTTCATCACTTTATGGCTCTTGCATCACAACAATGTACCAGTTCACAAGGCACTGTCTGTGAGGGAATTTTTAGCCAGTAAACAAATAACTGTATTGGAACACCCTCCCTACTTGCCTGATCTGGCCCCCAATGACTTCTTTCTTTACCCAAAGGTAAAGGAAATATTGAAAAAAAGATATTTTGATGACATTCAGGACATCAAGGGTAATATGACAGCTCTGATGACCATTCCAGAAAAAGAGTTCCAAAATTGCTTTGAAGGGTGGATTAGGTGCTGGCATTGGTGCACAGCTTTCCAGCGGGAGTACTTTGAAGGTGACTATAGTCATATTCAGCAATAAGGTATGCAGCACTTCTTCTAGGATGAGTTCACCAACTTAATTGTCCGACCTCGTATATTTCTGATGACAAATGCAAAATCATGGACTCTCTTAGAACAGAGGTGCATGTCTTCTATCTGAGACTACCAGACATCGCAGTCACTGCCCTCTCCATTGCTCAATGAATGGTGTTGGACTGAATTCATAAATCCTCGAAGCCAGAGAGACTGGAGAACTTAAAGAGTGTAAGGGCAAGGTCTGAAAACCCATAGGGAATGTAGGAGGACTCCACCACACTGCAGATTGTCCTCACTGACCCAGCTTTCACCCCACACTCATCTCCAGAGCACAGTGGACCAATGGAAGTGTGTGTGCTCAGGATATTCAGGTCTTTCCTGGAGCCTGTTCCACAGCGACTTCCTCAGGTGCTTTGTGGCACAGTCACTGATAAATTGAATGAGATGGTGTGGATAAAGCACAACAGATCTTATCAGTTGTTATCAGATCTTATCAGTATTGCACATAAAAACAAAATACACAAACAAAAAAATGAAACTCAAAGGAAATGTTCCAATGCAGCAGAATCAGAAATTATTACCTATAGCACAGCTATAGCTACTGCCAAATGAATTCTCCTTGAGTGGAGGTGATTTTTTCCCTGCTGGCATTGTTATCAGGTTTGGCTGACCCTACGCTTATCCCATGCTGTTTTGGTGCATCGGCCTGCTGCTACTCTCCTACGCACCAGAGGTAGCAGCCTTCGAAAAGTAAAACTGCTTGACACAATTTGATAATACAAAGCAAACTGTTCCCTTTCTCTATGTTTTTAAACAGGCTGTTCTATTATGTGTTCCCTTTCCTATTCTTTCTGTCCATATTGTAAAAGATCTATGTATACATCACTCCAACATTTTCATAAGTATACTCATATCAATATAAACATATATGTATATCCATTCAAACACAGGAAAGCACCCCTGTTGCAGAATACAGTAAAAATCGATTCAAGTTTGCAAGTTCTGTTGCAAAGAAAAGAATAGAATTATGAGGTGGGTATTTAACATTTCATATGTAAGCAACAGGCTTTTTGTTTCTTCTCAAATAGCTATGTCTACACTAGGATTTGCTATTTTGTCAAATGATAAGCTTTTTATCTCTGCAGGTAAAGACAGAGCTATTATGGAGGGGGAAAGGTGGATTAGAATAGAGTTTAGACACTACTGAGAGGTTCTTGTTCTGTAAATAAACCCCAATTTGAGAAATAAAAGGTACGTTGTGTTTTTCAATGTGATGGATATTCATGGAAGGACACCAGCCTCAGTACTTTCATAATTTGTTTTCAAGATGAATTATATTTGAAGTTTATACAATTCCATCTTCCTCTGCCCTGAGTAGCAAATGTAATTCTACATTCCTATATTCTGAAGAAGAAACAACAATGGCTTTATTCCCTCCAGACTGCCAACTCACTCTTCCCAAGGAACTAATTTAATCTTCTCACTGCCCAAAATTAAGGTAATAGTTCCAAACTCCTTAGCCACAGGGACTTTCCACCACCTGTTCATGTCTTCTCTTCCAGCCGTGTCTGCCCCCCTTCCCCATACCCCTTCGCTGTCTCTTTATCTTGCCTTGCTTCTGTTTGTTTTAACCACTGAGTTAGGCATTTTATTTAGGTTACCATAATACAAAGTCTAACAAAGTTCACAGTTTATTCTTAAATATCTACTCAGCTTTGTCTCAATTTTTGTATGCACTGTAGTGTGCCTCTTCTATAGTTCACAACTTGTAAGCTATACTGGCAATTTTAGATTTTCTTCTCTTATGTGGTTAGCACATAGGGGATATGAAAAGTAAAAGAAAAATTATTATAGAAAATCACAGTTATTGCAGTTATGGGGAAACATTTAATATCATTGATGTTCATTCAGAAATGAAGAAGAAAAGCCACAGACTCATTGAAAGGCGATTAGTAACCTGGTCCCAAGTGACATCACCCACAGTCACATGGCTGCCCCTAATGATAAAGATTTTTAAAAGCTCTCTGCTCGGTATTTACAGGTCACACAACGTCCCAGGACCAAGACCGTCAAGGTTTTTTATTAATGGACAAGTGTACTTCAGTGCTAAGATAAAGTTAGAACTGTTGAAGCTAATGGAGTATTTTCAGGAATAAACCTGCAAAAGCCATGGTCATACATCTTTGCATCGCTCCAGGGTCTACACAGAGAGAGAGAAAAACAACCAGGCTGCAGACCCAGACGCATTCTACGGTTCTGCCCATTAACTCTTGGAGAGAATACAGACATGCCACCTAATGATAGCAATTTCCAGTCAATCTAGCAAAAGACATGACCTGTTCTGGGTTTCCTGGAGGTTATAAGAACATTGACTAATTTACTGAGCCACTATAATAAGATAACCAGATGGAGAAGCTAATGGGCTGAGACAGCGACAGTTAAACATTATTTGCGAACATCAGTATAGCGGAGAGTGGAGTGTATTATAGGCTAGTGCTTACCTTTTAATTAAAATAATAATGTTTTCAGCATTATTTTAATATAGCAGCTAGGCAGTATGGATTCAGGCTGCCAGCCTTATTTTATTTTATTTTATTTTATTTTTTTAGCTCCTTTTGGGATGACTGCTTGAGCAAAGTCAGACAACCTGAATAGCATAGTATTTTGATCCAGCTGTTGAAAGGCTATCTGATTGCTTGTTTGACCCTGCCAAGTTAATATTTAAAATAATAAGAAGCAGAATAGCAATAGCCACACACACACACAAATAGAAGTGAGAAGAAAATCTTTAAAGATTGTTCAGTACAATCTCTGCATCTGATCTTTGAACACCCTCTACGAGTTATACTATAAATCATTAACATTTAAAATATCCCCTCCAAGTTCCTGTTTTTAAGTACTTCTCACTGGTTTATTTTAGCGAGACATGAAGACGTTGCTTACAGCAAATCCATTTCTGTGGCCAACACTCTTCTTGGCTACACCCAATTCTAGGATGAATATTACAATCTTGAAAACACATTCTTATCATCTTATACCCAGTTTGATCAAATATCACCGACCACAGGTGTCTTTGGGATTCTCCTATACCACAAAGCCTTGAAGATATTGTTATATCTCCTCCCTTTATATAGTTTTTCTTTAATCTTTGCCTGTGATCTTGTTTCAACTTTTAATTTGAACAAATGAAACACATTATCACAATTTTCCTTTTGCCTGTCCACCATTAATTTTCCTCTGTGTGCCCCACTCCTGCTTATTTTAACTCATTCTGTCCCTCTGCCCCTTTCCCTACTTTACCCCTTTCTCTACTCCTCAG
>NW_017731709.1:697944-700637 GCF_001890085.2 Hipposideros armiger
AATTGTTAACATACAAATTTGTTTAGGATATTAGACAGTAAGGTAATAAGGTAGTGTACAGAAAGGACGTTTGACCTGTACAGTGAGTATATATAGTGAGCTGCAAATGCCTTAGAAACTAGAATGTGAACATAGAATTGTGGATTCCCTATGACAAATCCCATCAGTGAGACAAAAAGTATACGCTGCTTTTATCTGTAAAGTTCAGAAGTTCACAAAAGCAATGTCTTCAAAAGAATTTTAGAAGAATTAATGTTCTTCAAATAAAAAATAATGACTAACTTTTCTTGAAGCATGGCAAAGATGATTATAAAACTTATTTGAAGAATAGTATGATCCCCAGGCCAGCATTATTAGCATCACCTGGAACTTGTTAGAAATGTAAATTCTCAGGCCCTATACCAGACTTACTGAATGAAAAACTTGGGGCTTGAAGCCCAGCATTCACTGTGTTACCAAGAAAAGATTAGTTATCATATGGTATTGAAAAAAAACTGACTCCTCATTTGTTTGAATGAAGCTATAGTTCTAATTCAATCTCATTGAACAGTAAATTCTGGATACTGTATTTCCCCATGTATAAGATGCACCTTAATTTGGAGCCCAAAATTTGAAAAAAAAATGTATTACATAAAGTTATTTAACTCAAATTTTATTCATCATAACATCCATACAACTCCTCATCACTGTAAAAAAAATGTACAACCACTGTATATGATGCACCCAGTTTTCAGACCCCAAATTTTTCGAAAAAGGGTTCATCTTACACATGGGGAAATACGGTACATTAAAAAGTGAAAGTTGAAAAAAGTGGAGCTATAAAAATGTTAGCAGTCTGAGTGGCTCAGTTGGTTAAGAGCTCGCTCAAGAATGCGAGCTCTGAGCAACAGGGTCACCGGTTCAATTCCTGGCCAGAGCTGAGCTGCTGCTGAGCTGCCAACAGGTGGCAGGATGGCTCAACTAAAAAAAAATGTTAGCAGAAAAGTTTATGAATATTTCTATGAGCTTTGAGTAAGGTGGGTTATTTAAAACCTAAAAACACAGACAGACAAAAAAGATTTGTCTGAATGAACAAATAGCATTTAAAAAAATTAGGAAAAGATAACTGCCCTCCTCATGGAAGTCTGGTAACGCTGTGGACTCTCTTCCAGGATGCTGAGGTACCAGCTTTTGATCTGCAGCAACCTAAGGGATCAGACTCCCAATTCCATAGAATACCTTCTCTAAGCTTCTAGGGTCTGATAACCCCAATCTTTTTCTTTTGTTTCCCCTGCCCTATGAGTAGAAGCTACTTCCTGCAATTATTTGCTCTGCTGAAACACTATCCCTTTTTTTCGTTTTATTTCTTCAAAACTTGCTTTACCAATTCCTTATATTATCTCTCACAATATATAAGTTTTGTCTTCTTTATAGGCTCACATTTTAAATACTTTTTTATATTTATAAATTGCTTCACTTTTTTATATTTATAAATTGCTTCATAATAATTTTATACTATAAATTAATAAAAATAAGATCTATTAAGTTTCAAAACTACGTGAAAGGAAGGGAGATGTTTGATATGAAAGAAAAGTTTCTTTGTAATTGCCATCTCTGGTGCACAAGGGCTTGGAACAATTTCCACAAATCATATTGCATGAATTAAGAGGCAAGCTTTGTTTAGAAAGCTTATGAACCTAGGGTCAACAAGAAGAGAAGGAAATAGTTCCACAAAACTCCCGTTTTCTGCAGAGAGAAGCATGCCAGGGCCAGGGCATTCTGTGGGACATGCACTATGGGCTTGAAACCCAGGACAGATTCCCACATCCCTGTTCCTCCCCCTTTTAAGGACAAACATGAAAACAATTGAGTGGTGGTGGTGGNTTCTTCTTGTACTGAAAACATTTTGTGCTGTCTTGTTTTTAAGAAGTGAAAGGGATTAAAAAGAATTTGGTAAAGATAAAATAAAAACCACTGAAATGTTTTTGAAACTTTGAAACAAACTATTTCTCTGTGTATAAGGGGTTTAATATTTACATAAATCAGTAAATAAAGAAATAAAACTCTGATGAACAAATTTTTGTTTGTCGAGTTTTGGGTTGTGTATCCTAATTGTTAGGAGGTTGGAATAAAACTGTCTTGCTATAAAATGACTGGACCTGGAATGAACCTTTGGTTTAAAATGGTATTTAACCTGGACTCTTCCTGCCCACCCCCCTAGCTGCTCTCAAATTCCCACGGAGACGGGATTACCCATGCTGCCGGGAGAAGCAGCAGCAACAACATCAAGAACTAAGCTTAACAGGCATCCCAATTTCAATTTCTGAGCAGGAAGTAGCAGTCATTACAAAAATGATGAATTCGTATTGGAATTATACTTACTGGAATGACATACACTGAATCTTTGATGAAATAAGGAGACAGGCATTTGTCATCTTCCCCACCATCTGCTGTCAGTCTCAGAGATACAGGGTCTCCATCTTCCAAAAAAAAAAAAAGCTGACTTGCTGTTTGATATTTTTAAATATTCTTTTGCCCAGATGTTTTGTGATGAGGGGGTCGGAATATTATTTCTACACACAGGGTCTTAACCCCACTTTCTCTTATCTACCCATAAACCAGCAGGAATGTAAAATTCTACAAAGCATTGGGGAGGACATTGGTTAGCAGAAAGTTGGAGTTGGGGACAGGGTGGTGTGAGAATGAGACTACAA
>NW_017731709.1:702957-719002 GCF_001890085.2 Hipposideros armiger
TTTTTTTTTTTTTTTTCATAGAACTCCCCAACCCCTCCCACTCCCGGCTTTTGGCCTGTTAACATACTTTATAATTTGCTTACTCATTATGTCCATTGTTTTCTGTCTCCTCTCACTAGAGTGTAACGTACATGAGGGCAAGGCTTTTGGAATGTTTACTGATATTTTCGAGTGTCTAGAGCCAGTCTGTATCCTAGTAGGTACTCCATAAACACTCATTGAATGAATGAATGAATGAATGAAGGCTGGAGTTTCTTTCTTCCAAGTCTAGCTGCTTTTGTCATTTTCCATTTCTGCTCATTGTTGAATCTATACCACTAGCCCCAACCCTCAGTTCTACAAAGCATTTTCAAGCTCTGCTCTGTAAATCAGGGTTCAGCTTGTTTTCTATGTTTTTGCATGTTTGTTCCCTGTTCACTAGTTTCTCTTTCAAATTTATTTAAAGAGTGAATCAATTAAAAAATAAAATGGTAAATAGAAATATGTAGTTGGAATGATTCAAGTTTATAAAAACAATAAAATGAAAATAAAGGGGGCTAAAAAAGAACTGTTCACCATGAGTCTCAAAGAAAAGATAGGAGAGAGCAAGGGAGTTAGAGATCTGGTAAGGTGGGTAACACAGTCAGAATTATATGTTCAAATAAAGGATTTTTGAAAAGGAGAGAAAACCAAAAGATGACAAAAATTATGCTGTTGCTACAGGTGTGGTTGCTACAGTAAGGAGAGGATAAAAGTTTCTGAGGGAAGGGTAAAGGATCTCTGAGGCCAGTGTGTTGGATGGGCCACAGACATGTAGGTTAAAGTCATAGACATGATCTCAAAGAAAATCTCAAATACAGAATGTTGTGGCTAACGGCCACCAGGATAATAACTGAATGTGTTAAAAGGGGAGAAGTTATTTTCTTTCTTCCTTCCTTTCTCTCTCTATCTCTCTCTCCCTCTTTTCCTCCCTCCCTCCATCCCTCCCTCCTTCCCTCCCTCCTTTCCTCCCTTCCTTCCTTTTTTCTTTCTTCCTTTTTTCTTTCTTTCTTTCATCTTTTTTTTCATTTTTAAATGAAAGATTAAAAACAATTGTAGAGAAGCTGCAGAGAGAGGCCAAGAGTATGCTTTCTCCTTCTTCATGTTCCTGAGCTAGAAGGGAAAAGAGCTTCAGCTAAGTGACACTATACCAACCAAATTCCATTAATAGGAAGTTCAGGAAAAATCTGAGGTGAAGGGAACTTCTCACCTGCTCCTCATGGCCGATGCTTGGTTAATTTTAGAATGTGTTATCTGCCAAAGATAAACTGGGTTGTTTCTCTAGCCCAGGATTTAACTCAAAGTAAGATTTCAGGGGATGCTTTTTGAATATCATGTTGAGTTACAGATATTTCATTTGTGTAATGAGAAACATATCCTCACAGTCAAGGAGACAGTACCTATAAACACATCAGCACAGTGCTCAATCCTAAGGACGCCTTTGACAATTTGGGCAAAATTTGAAGTTGAATGTCACCACGCTTCCCGTTTTGATTTTCTTATTGAATCTTGATGCACTTGTTTTCAAAATTCAAAATCAAACTAAATTTATTAATTATTTGACCTAGCTACTTTATCACCAGTCATGTTTTTTATGCAACTTATTAAAATATTTTCTACATTTGTCCTGCCTATTAATTGCTCATAGTATTTGAACTTAGGCAATGTCAAGGTAAAGTCCCTCACCTAGATATAGAAATAAAATGACAAAGTATGACAGCAGGAATTGTATATGATATGCCCTTCTACTCAATCACATGTAGCATGTCACTTCTCATCCAACTTATCGTGAAAGCCATTGAATGTATCTGACAGGACATATATTTGACTGCTGGAATGATGGACGTCTCTGAATGTGTATACCTGGCTTGATGGGAGAAGATTATGAATGTGTGGCATCGAGGGCAGGTTCCCAGCATTGAAAACTGAATTTCTACCTGACGCTGCACCAAGCTTCTGGGATATTTGCCCTATTATGGTTGCTGACAGTTTGCATGTGTTTTAACTCTGGCAATCAGTCAACCTGCTCTTGATGGGTAATTGCCAGCAGGAACCTAATTTTTCCACATCAACTGTCACACATGTCTCTAATATTCTTATTCACCATTAACTAGATTGACGATGTTGTTTCAGACAAGAATGGGGGAGGAAGGCAAGGTTTGATTTTCTTCCTAGAAAGACACAACAGTTCAGCTAGATTACATAAGAAAAAGCTAACAAAATCTTTGGAGCAGATACTTAAGATTAAAATAAATGACAACTTCTATTGTCACATTCATGCATTGATCAGTATAAAATTTCTGATAACATTATGTTGACATACAGGACGTAAGCAAAATTAGTTTACGTTTCAAAATGCGTTTTGAAAGTAGGAACTTTCAGTAACCACTTGATGTGGATATGTTTGCTTTCTTTAAATTTTAAATTAAAATAAATTATTTTTCTAATTATAAAAGGAATATATATGTTGTTTAACAAATTCTGGAAAGAAGATAAAAATTGATAGAATGAAGAAAATACAAAATGCTAATAATTCTATCACCAAATAACAAGTTTTGATATATGTATTTTCTGATATATACACACACACATTTATAATATGCATTATCACTCTAATGAATGTTTAATAGTCATTTCAATCATTCTCTAGTATTGAACTTTTGGGTTTTTTGTAATTTTTAACTTTTATAAATGATACTTGATAATACATGATTATTAGGCATTTTTATTTCTTCTGCGTGTATTTGTACATGAATGTGTGTAATGAAATTTTGTTTTTACAAAATCTTGACCACTTTTCTCATATTTTTCTATGTAAGTTACTTTTTAAAGATTTTATTTTGAGATAGTTATAGATTTATGAGAAGTTGTAAAAAAAAAAACATGCAGTGTTCTTGTGTAATCTTCACCTTGTTTTCCCAATCTTACATAATTATAACAATAGCAAAACCAGAAAATTGACGTTGGTACAAGGTGTGTTTATAGTTATATGCCATTTTTATCATTTTTGTAACCACTATTACAATCAAAGTACAGAACTATTTCATCCCCACTAAGATTTCTCTTGTGTGATTATACCTGTCTGTCTCTTCCCAATGTCACTGACCCCTATACTCCACTAATCTTTTCTCCATTCTTATAATTTTGCCATTTCAGTAATGTTGCATAAATAGAATCACTGTTATCTTTTTAGTACTCTTTGTATATTAAAGACATTACACACTTGTGATTGTTCCTTTATGTTGCAAATTCTCTTAAAGAACCATTTTACTTTTCAATTTTGTAGGAGGTATTCCTTTTATAGTGTTTTATATTTTATTTATTAAATGCATCATTTTTAATGGCTCCTGCATTTAGTGTTTCCCTAATATTATCCATTTAGTCTATATTATTCTTGTGTACTTTATGCATATTTTTTACATTTGTTAAATTATTTAAAATTTTACATTTAAGGATTTCCACTTTGGTTTTATTTTGAGGCATGTAATAAAGTAGAAACTCTAACTTTATTTTGTTGTTAAAGCAGTTTCCCAATATAAGTAGTTGAAAAATATTTCTCCAAATATGTAATTCTACAAATATATATATTTATCCAATTTGAAAAAGCTAACTTTATAATAAACTATATGTGCACACACATATACACTTATACACATGTATATTCTGTTTGGTCTCTTTCTGGAATTTTTAAGTTTTTTGTTGTTTTTTTTTTAAAGATTTTATTGGGGAATTGGGGGAGGGGAACAGTGCTGGGGAATTGGGGGAAGGGGAACAGACAAGGTGCTGTCCTTATGTTCTTCAGTTTAGTTGTGGAGGATGTTGCTTCACTGGTCCAAGTTGGCACCATCATTGCGCTCTTCCCGGGTGAGGCAGAAGTGTCACTGGCCCTCATATGTGGGATCTGAACCGGGGCCCTCTGGTGTCCCAAGCCAGTTCTTAACCAACGCGCCACTCGGCCGGCCCTGGAATTTTTAAGTTTTATATGAACTATTTTTGTGTTCTGTAAACTGTGTAGCCTTTTCCCAACTATTGTTGCTTAACTATATTTTTAATTTCTGAAGATTTACTATTTCCCTTCATTATGCTTCTTTTTCAATATTATTGCTATTCTCAGATTTTTAATCTTTGTGTGATGTTATAAAATTGAAAAATCCTATTGGGATTGTACCTACAATAATATTAAATTTATAGCCTGGTTTGTAGAGAATTGACACAGTATTAATTCCTCTTACTTACTAACCTCAATGCTTTTTAAAATTTTTTATTCAAGTCTCTTGTCCAGCAAGATATACAGAGGGTGTCAAAAAATGTATACACATTTTACAAAAGAAAAACGACTATTTAAAATTGTAATACTCAGTATATAGCAATAACAAAAGATGAATACAAGTCATGCTGGACTTCTGCAATTACAAGAGGTGCTCCAAGTGGTTACCATTAGCGTCCAGACCCTTCTGAGTACGACAAACTACTGCTTGAGCAACGTTGACCAAAGTGTCCACTTGTATATATATTTTGGCACCCCCAGTATGTGGACAAGTGTTTATACAAGGTCTGCACATTTATTATCAGATAAATTCTTAGGTATTTTATAAGTTGCATCCCCTTACCTCACCCTAATAGTCTTGCCAGGTAGAATCACTTGAAGGCTCCCTAATCGCTTGCACCAAATCAAATCTGACTCCAAGGAGTGTTTCCCAGTCATCCCTGCAGGGAATTGAACAGCCCTCCCCAGGCAGAAGGCATTAGAGGAACTCATCAAGTTCCTCTTGCTGCCTCTGCAGAGCTGCTGCCTCTCAGGGGACTTCACCAGGGGTAAGCTTGCAAAGGCAATGGTCCAGTGGGGAGTCTGGCTCTTAGACAACACAGGAAAGCTGTCCTCTGCTGCTCCTGTCACTGTCCATTGCCTGTCACTGTCCAGCAATGAGGCGGTGTTTCTCTAAGAAACCCAATCCAAACTGTTCCTAACAGCTACGTATTTATATCCTCCACATTTATTGTCAAGCTTCAGATCCTGCAAACTCCACTCACGCCCAGCGAATGGCCTGTTACCTACTTCACAAAGAAAAGAGAAGCTCTGTTATATTCTTAACTCCCTTAACTTCCCACCTCATCACCTGCCACCTACCAATTTACCTGATCTACACCCACTGACGTTTTCTTTCTAACTGTTACAGTAGAAGAGTTGTCCCTCTTTTTTAGAGCTTATTTTTCAAACTGTCTTTCTGCCTTCTGGGAGACATTGCCTTACTGATCTTCCTTGTATTTCTTCAATACATTTCTATCTACTGTCCTCTTTCCCTCAAATTTAGAAATTTTCAAGCTTCTCTCATCTTTAAAAATACCAATTTTCATGAAATCTCAAGTTGCAGTTTTCTTTCATTACATAACATTTTAAATTATTCATCCTGTATATTGGTGTTTTCTGACTAGTCTTGTCAAGAGACTGTCCGTTGTTTTGATCTTGTTCAAATAACCAGTGCCAATGTTTCCTCAGCTCTGCTTTTTTTAATATTTTCTAATTTATTGATTTTTGTTTTTGTTCTTCCTCTTATTTTAAAAACTTTCCCCCCCACATTTTCAGTTATAGTTTTTAGGAATATAGATCTTGTTCTTTCTTCTCACTTATTTAATGAAATGTGAAATTTGTTAGTGCTTCTTTTTTCATAATGGAAGTATTTGTTGCTACGATTTTTCATCTGATATTACCTTTAGTTGCATCTCATATGCTTTGATGTATAGTCTTGTCATCTTCATTTATTTCTTTAAAGACTCTAATTGCAGTTTTCATTTCTCTTTGACCCACAGCCATTAACGATAGTGCTTTCATTTTCAAGTAGTTTGTTTATTTTGGTTTATTTAATTATTACTTTCTGGAATCATCTAGTGGAAGTGAGATGATGTGATCTCCATAAGATATCCTTTGTTATTTCACTTTTTAAAAATATTCATGGACCATTTAAAAATAGTGTATAGTCTCTGTAGGGTACAATGTTTATTATGGAATTATTAAAGCAACATTATTACTAAAGATAATATTTTACCCCTGTTTTTTCATGCTAACTTTTTCTCTTTCTAATTTGTTAAGTCTAACAGAGCTAAGTCAAAATTTTCCATAAAAATTGAGTTTGGGCAATATTGTCATGCATTTGGATGCTGTGTATCTAATTGTATAACTGTTTATGGCAAAATATCTTCACTCTGAATTGAAATTTTAATAAAAATAATATAATCCCCTTTATTTAACTTCTTCACCTAGATTACTATTACCCATTAAATTGATTTGCTAATATGGTTTGCCTGATATGGTTTTGCTAATCCCTTTATGGTTATTTTTTGGTGGATTGTTTCATAATTACCTTACTGACACATTTTGTGTTTTGACCCTTTTTTGAAAATTGTAATTTAATAAAATTGACTTGCACATGTATTTATTAAATAGCTAACCCTTTTGGAATATTGCAATATTCAAAAGGTACATGATGGTTATGTGAAAAAATAAATCTGTCTCTTTCCCCTGTATTCCAGGCACTCATTTACTGTTCTCAGAGGTGACACTATTACCTCATAACCATATGTTAGACCTGAGATGATTCACGCATTTACACACATTTGTTATGTGTTGTTTTGTCAGACAAATTGTAACATATTTTCATACTTTTTTTGCCTGCTATATTGTACTGATTGTATGACGATACATAATCCCTTGTCTGTTACTATACAACTACGCTATTATTTTCAGTGACTACAAAATATGCTGTTGGTTTCCTGTTACCATACTTTCTGCCAGTCTTCTTTCTTTTAGTTCATACATCTAGCTTCTACTATGATTCTCCTTTTTCACTGTAAATGAATTTTGGTATAATTAATAAACCTGAAGATAATTAAAATGAGTCTAAAACTCATACCTCCTCATGAATAATACAAACGCATTTTAAAACTGGCACTGTGTTGTACTGAGCTATGTACTTGTGTAATCAAATTACTCTTCTACTATACACATCGACTGTATTGACTTATTGGTGAATGGGCGTAGAGATTTCTCACAGCAACATGTGTTTCCTTTGGCTTTTTTGCTACACAGGTAGAACCCTAGTATTCATCAGGTCAAGACACATGAGAGATGTAATCTAACACCATTTGCTTTTAAACATATGCATCTCCACACTCAGACACACTCACTATTTGTATTGCTGCTGTATAATTGTGCTCCATAGATTAAAAAATATGATCAATTTTATTTTGGTTAATTTTCATACAGAAGAAATTAAAGTGTATCTATAATTACAGATACTTCACTTTCAAGTACAGTCTGACAGAAGAAATCTGGTTTTAATTAGGCTCCATGAGACCTGAATCTTGATGATTAGAACTTTGCACAGGTTAGCCTCTGTTTCCATATATTTCAAAACTTATTTCTCCTCCACCATCCACGTGTTTCTAAAACATGTTCACTTTGTGATATGACCACTGGCCCTACACCTTCATCTGTGAGGAAGTCAGCAGAGTGAGTGGCAGGTGTATGGTGGCAAACCATTCCTACTCTGGGACGAGGTGTTATAATTTAATTATAACCCAAACAATGTGTGTTCCTTACAAAATTTCCTCTTTGCCTAAGAATTCTCAACCTTTTTGGCAATCTGAACCTAGTGGATTCTCAGATTAATAAGTGCATAAGATAATATAATAATATTATAAAATAAATTGATTATATTAAAATACATATTAAATAATCAAGTTGTAATATTTTAATATGTGTATCTTTGTTATTACATTGAATCATAAGATCTAACCCCTGTGTTTTCAAAGTAGTAATAAACAAACGATATTCTGAGTTAGCTATTATAACTTTATGATTATATAAAATATGTAATGTCAGTTAGAAAAAAATAACCACAAGTATTGCTAATTTACTGTGGTTTCGTGCCTCCATTCATAAGTAAGGAAACACTAAGTTGTTGAACTTAAAGGTTTACTTTTTTCACCCAAGTTCACACACACATCCTGAGTTGTATTCATCGATCTATTTATCAAGATCCCACAATAGATCCAAATTGCCCATGGCCACTCCAATGACACTAGTAGGCAAGAAAGGGTAACATTTCATCAACCTGGTTCTTAAAGTAAAAACAACACGTAGCCATCAACAATTACAAAAGCTCTAAGATTTTATCCTACTTGCAAGCTAATGATTTTAACCTCCCACTGTTTTAGAGGACAAGGCACAATGAGACTCTTAGGTCAGAGAAAAACAAATTAGTACTCACAGCACAGCCAAGCAGCATAAACACCATGTTTTATGTCAGTTCACCTTGTCTCCTGATTCCCATGAGAGTGACACAGAGGAGGTCAGTTTGTAGAACACACATATGGGGATCTTGAGTTAGGGAGCCCAAATCTTTTATAATGGATTGAAACAAAGCTGCACTACCTTTGCCCTGGAGGGAGAAATTACCTTTACTATACCGGACAGTAAACGAGCCCTCCCTTTTCTTCACAGGGAACACTACCTCTATCTTCCAAGGTTGTTCACTATAAACTTCTCTGAAAGGATAGGCCAGAATGAAGTCCAGCAGAACTGCTCAGGAGATATATTCATAAATGTGAGAGAACCATGGAGAATTGTCTCCCAAAAGGAGAACCCTGCTTGAAAACTTCCCTGAACCTACAGCATGAGTAGAAATAAACTTGGAATGTTGTAAACCACTGTGATTTGGGCCACTCAACCCCTTTACTGGAAATCGTATGACTTCTCACCCTTGGTTCATTTACCACATTGTCACCAGCTATTTCCCACAAATTAATGACCCTTCTACAGTCCAAATTGATAACAGTTGTTCTCAGTCTTCAACAGGGAAGCAAAGGAAGAAGATATTCTATGGGGATCCCCTCATCCTCTCTTACGTTACATTTGTATCAAGCCGTAAACCTCCTCTGCCTGGATGACAATGAACTTGTAAATCACTTACCAATTACTTGAAGTAATGAGTAGGCTAATGAATATTAGTAGAACTGATACATTGTAAATATTTTACAAGGGATTTATTTGTTACCTGTCATAATTTTATGTATTCTGTTACATGCTAAGTCATTTCAATGGGTTAGTGTGCCTGGTGAATAGTTTTCTAAATATTTGCAAACAATTTATCCCATATAATGAACCATAAATAATTTGTGATTCATACATTATCACACACTTATTATCTTCTGTTTACCATAAATATTTGAATTTCTGGAAATTCTTTTAAAGCTACCAAGCTCCAAAATGATCTATTGTAGTTTGCTGTGACTGGGAAGAATAGCGGTGGGGTTTTGTTTGTTTGTTTGTTTTCATTTTAGCAATCCTGTACATATTTATGCCTTCAAGTATTTAAGTGATGGGATTATTAATGGTGAGATACCTCATTTTTAACAGTAGTGAATAGTTTACCAAACTAAATGAGCATCCATTTTCAAAATGTTCCTGTTTCAAAAATCACTTCTGAAGTCTCTTTTGCAGTTGTCTTCTTCATGAACTTGAAGTTTTTCTGGATTTAGTCTATAAACCATAAAGTTTATTTAAAAACAAAAATAAAACATGTCTCTAGTTTTCCTTCCATGTGCTGTCTCTTTCCCTTTCAACCAACTTACTTTGTTAATGTATCATTCATTCTTGAGCCCATTAAGACCCGCTTTTCCATCATTTTTCCATCAGAAATGGTGTTTTAAATGATAGCAAGATTTTTTGTGTGTATGTATGTGTGTGTGTGTTTTCTGATTAGAAAAGTAACACAAATTCTCTGTAGAACTTTTGAATGGTGCAGAGAAATAAAAATAAGCAAATGTTGCCATCAGAAATATGCACCATTATTGCTTGGATAGATATCCCATGTTCTTGTGGTCTTTTTTCTTTTTTAAGTATATATTCTTAAAGTTGCAGATGGCACTAAATTTTATTTTTACTTGCAGGCTATGAAAACTAGGTCTTTGAGGAAAAATATTAATTCATAAACTGGGAATGCTGAGGAAACTAGCAAACCTTGAACAGTGTTTTTTGTGCATTTTAGCTATGATTCATATTAAAAATATATTGTTCATTGTGAACAATTACACAAGTACATTTTTAAAAGTCTCATAAAGCAATTCTCCTAGCATGACATCACTTCTATAATTGTCTACTCTTTTCTATTTCATCTTTTTAATGTAATAAGTGGTTTGCTTAGTGGCTTATTCTATACAGCTGCTACTCTAAGCCCTTTGGAGAACAGCCCCATCCATGGTTTGGAAAGGCAGAGGACACTTAAATGTCTTGCTTGGTAAGGTCATAGAACTCTATTAAGGGATAAAGCCTCGATTTGAACCTAAGCAGTGTGGCTGCCAAGTTTATATATTTAGCCACCCTGCCACAATTGTTCTCAAGAATTCAACACCTATAATTTGATATTTAACAGATTTAAGAGCACATGTCTATGCTCTCAAAGCATCGATCTCTGTTGAAGAGGACTCCTGCAAAAGGGAGACATGATGGGCCGGCCGAGTGGTGCGATGGTTAAGAACTCGCTTGGGATGCCAGAGGGCCCCGGTTCGGATCCCACATATGAGGGCCAGTGACACTGCCCTCTACAGCTAAGATGCTGAACAACAGCTCAACCTGGAGCTGGGCTGCCGTGAGTCGCCGGGGACGGCGTGGGCTGCAGTCCCTGTGGCAGTGGATTGCCATGGGCTACCGTGTGTGGCCAGTAGCCAGCGTGAGCGGCCAGCAGCCGCAGTGAGCGGCCGTCCAGAAGCCGGCGACTGATCTGCCTCGCCAGAGAAGAGCGCAATGATGGTGCCAACTTGGGCCAGTGAAGCAACATCCTCCACAACTAGATTGAAGAACAAAACGACAGCAACTTTTCTGTTCCCCTTTCCCCAATTCCCCAGCACTGTTCCCATCCCCTCAATTCCCCAATAAAAAAAAATAAAATAAAAAAAAGGGAGACATGATTCTTCCACTATTATCTGACTATACATCAAATGTCCCTTTAGCACAGTACTTAACTAAGGCCTTAGGGAGTAATTAATTTAGGGCACTCTATCCATATTTTACTTAAGACCTTGTCCTCAGTGGATCTGGTTCTCTAAAGAATATGTGCAATGTTAAATTAACTCCTGGGATGGTGGAATCCACTTTGCTTGTTGGCATTATTTAGCCCATCCTTCACCTCAGCAGGTACAGTCTCACAGCTCACAAGCTAACCACTGATTGTGATCTCATATCTATATCTATCTATCTATCTATCTATCTATCTATCTATCTATCTATGTGATCTGTATACATATATACAGATCACATATATATGTGTATATACTAGTATATACACATATATATTACAATTTATTGGGGTGACAGTGGTTAGTAAAGGTACATAGGTTTCAAGTGTACAATTCTGTAATGCATCATCTATATATCACATTGTGTGTTATCTGTGATCTTAAGAGAAACGTCAGATGAATTCTTGGCTAATGAGTGGACTGGTTGATCTCAGGTGATGGTATTTCGTGTTTTATCAATTAAGCCTGGGGATGGGGGATAGGCCTGTGTAAGAGAGTTCCGATGAATTGTGATGCATTTTTTCCAGTGTCTGAGCAAGGCAGTTATATTGAAAGAACTGGAGTTGTTTGGAAAATTGATTGTCATATGTGATTCAGACATCCATTTCTTTCTCCCCAGTATCCATATTTTCCATGCTTCCTTCTGAATTACATTAAGATTTAATCTCTTGGATCTAAATTAATTTTCTAGCCTTAGAGAAAAACATAGTCATAGTTTAGCTAGAAGGCAAACATGTTTGAGCATCTATGCTGCCATCCATTCCTTTTTCCTTTACTCTAAGCCATATTCAAACTGCTTTCACCTTCACAGGCATGTCTCTTACTTATTAGACTGAACTTTTACTTTTCCTCAGCATGGTGAGAATACAACTCTGTTTTAGACTCTTCTGTTTTATGAATCTTTTCAAAACAGACCCACTCTCAAGCTCTGAGAATTTCATGTGTTTTAGACTCATACATATTGCTATGGCATATTTTTCAAGAAGATAAATTGTGATTCTAAGGTAAATATCAAATGAATACATGAAAAATGTTATTTAACTCATTAACTAATAAGGAAGCTAGCAAGATGTTATGGCCAGTTCAAAAAGCAGGTTATTTACAGTCAATTTGACAAAGAAATGTCAAATTAATCTGCAAGTTATAATAATAGCTAACTTCACTAAGTCTGGGCCTTTACTTACTAGTAAACAATGAGATGAACTATATACATTCTTCCAGTCAATTCTCAGTGGTCTTTTCTCCCATATAATATTGACAGATTGTGTCAACCACATTTTCCACCTTATATTCAGTATTTGAATAATTTCTTTCATAATGTTAAAATCTTCTCTATCATGAAGTTTCCTATTGAATTACAAACTTTTAGAAATGAAGTGCAAACAATTCAAGATTCAATTCCAATATACAGAATCAAAGATCTGATCATAATTTATTTCACTACTTCTTTGGTTTTATTCGTTTTTTTTTGTTTTGTTTTGTTTTTTGTTTAGCTGAGCCATCCTGACACCTGTTGGTAGCTCAGCGGCTGCTCAGCTTGGGCCAGGACTCAAAATCACTCCTTTTTAATTTGCCCTTCACAACATCTGCAAGTATTCTTCCATGTAAAGTATATTTTCTTTTAAGCATGTGTCTTGCCTTCGAGCGTGTTACTGGTCTCATCACTGTTTCCTCTATCTCAATGCAGTCTCTGAAATACAATTTTTATTTACTATGTTGTCCAGACAAGAAACCCAAAAGATAATTGCACATGACAATTATTGAACTTGGACCAGGTACCACAATATAATATTTGGAGTATTTGTGTGTGTGTGTGTGTGTGTGTGTGTGTGGTGTGGTGTGTGGTGTGTATTTGGATTACTTATTCACTTGAAGGAAGTATCAGATAAAGTCAAAATGTCAT
The DNA here is from genome assembly GCF_001890085.2 of Hipposideros armiger. Classification (NCBI taxonomy): domain Eukaryota; kingdom Metazoa; phylum Chordata; class Mammalia; order Chiroptera; family Hipposideridae; genus Hipposideros; species Hipposideros armiger. Next base: position 715,952 of record NW_017731709.1, read on the forward strand.
ATGTAATACTCATCACATCCTTTTATCCTGGAGCATTTTACATCACATTAGAAGCTGATCCCAAATGGTTCTGAGGCTACTAAGGATTCAATGGATAGACAAGTCTTGGCCATTTTATCTATATTGGCAGGGATGCTCTAAAGACCACGAGTTACTAGTTCTTCTGTAGTAGCATGTCTATAAATGTACATGCTGCAAAAGTGAAATATGGTTAAATGTGAATTTCAGGACCCAAACCAGTAAATCTGCTGTAACACTTCTTTTCGAGAGTCATGATGCCACACTGATGAATGTGTGATAAACAAGACTTGGAAACATAATACTATATTGGGTTTCTATAGACACTTACACATGTTGAACAGAAGGTTGTTCTGAGCTGTACTCCAAGTTGAAAGGCAGGCACGTTATTGGCTCTGAGAGCTCTACTCACATAGAGACCCGCTGTTTCATATTTATGGCTCTCTGATCACCTTCCCCTCTAGGAAGTTACTGAAGTTTTTGGATTCTAGTTCAGGCCAGACAACCAGCAATGACAGAGAACGTGGTGCCTGCTTCATCATACTGGGTCTCTTAGAACCTAATGATTAGCAGAGCCCCCTGGCGGCTGTCACTGAGCATAAACAAGAAATAAATTTCTGCTATTTGAAGTCACTGATATTTGAGGATTATTGGTTATTGCCACATAACCTAGCCTCCCCCAGGATAATACAAGATGGTTTTGTCATTATGTGATGGTGAGTTAATAAACAAGTAGAAAATAGCCTAAGCATGCAGAATATTCCAAACAAGCCCAAAGTGCCTAGAACAGTGCTATTTGTGCCTGAGTGTGCATCAGAGTCCCCTGGAGAGCTTGTCAAAACACAGATCGCTAGCTTTGCTTCCAGAATTTCTGATTCAGCAGGTTTGGGAGGCAGGACTCAAGCATTTGAATTCCCAGCACATTCTCAGGTGATGCTTATGCTGCTGATATGGGACCCACACTTTGAGGACCTCCAGCCTGAAATATGTTTCAAAAGATATTAATGGTGGTGAGAATGCACATAGTATATCATACAATAAAGCATCAATGATTCAAGTAGACTGGTTCTCTGATACCAATGAAGACATGACAATGAAATTAACTCGAAAGTCCGGGAGCAGATATAATAATACATATATATGGTTTAGGCTACACTTGTGGTCTAAACATGAAATGATGTTAATTTTCCAAAGCTACTAACAACTATAAGCACGTTTCCTCTTGAGCCACTGACCCTTTTAATGCTATCTTAGTCCAATTGCATGATTACACTATAGTTATTAAAAGAAAGCCCAGTCAGGGCCAGCCAAGTGGCTCAGTTGGTTAAGAGCTCGCTCAAGAGTTTGAGCTCTGAGCAACAGTGGTTTGACTCCCAGCCTGAGCTGAGCAGCTGCTGAGCTGCCAACAGGTAGCAGGATGGCTCAGCTAAAAAAAAATAATAAATAAATAAAATAATAATAAAAAAAAATAAAAGAAAGCCCAGTCCACTAAAAAAATTCAATTTCACATATAATTCAAAGTTTCCCCGCTCCCCTACAACTTTCTCATCCCCAACCTCAGGCTGAACTTGGGGAGAGGAGGTCAGGGGAGTAGTGTGTCATGATCCCATCAGCAGTCACCAACCTGCTTCTTGGTGTCTGTTTCTCAAGAGTTACATAAGATGGGAAATAAGGTATGTTTTTTTGTGACCGCTGAGAGTGTCTGCTCATCCCTTCTTGTTTGTTTGTAATTGCAGTGTTGTGAGCAATTGCACATCTATGGTGGCAATAATCCTGATCAAGATGGTTTTCTGTAAGGCAGTATGTTTTGACTATTGGTGGAGGCCCCACGAGGAGTGGCTATTAATGGGGAATTGAGTTCCAAGCTGCTCAGCTGCCACTTGTGGCCCTCTGCAGGACTCAGCCATCTTCAGGCTCACACAGTCATTCCTTTGAAGCGCGCTCTTTTTGTCGCATGCCACTCTGTACGCGTCTGCCATGCCTGCAGGGCCCGTTTCCACTGCGTGGTGCTTTCTCAGCTGAGACCAGGGAACGTGTTGGGGTCCCCTTTGATGTTTTCTTAGGGGCCAAGTGAAGAGGTAGTTCTTGTTCCACTCATTCAGAGCCTTAGTTAAACTTTTTCGGAAATTATAAAATAATGTAGGAAAAAGCAGCAGTTCGGTCCTGATGGGGATTGCTACTCCAGGCAGGCACTCCGTGGAGCTCATGCCTCCAGAAATGTTCAGACCAGTCAAGAGCACTGGCTTCTATGTTTAAGAATTGCCAACATTCAGCAGAGATGTTCATCTCGCTGACCTGGAGAGCAGTGGGAGTGCTATAGAGGATAAAACAGCAGCACTCAGTATGAAACATCTAGGCTCGCAGAATGTCCTTTCTAATTCTGCCCTTCTCTCTCAGTGTCCTCCCTCTGACTTTTCTAAGGCTTTCTACTGTGTCTGAGGTGTACTGGGAGTCATTGGCCAAGAACCAGACATGCTTTGAGCCTAGCCCTAGAGAATTTGATCATTTTACTTTTCAGCGGGCTGATTTTCTCCAGAATAATCCTTATTGTATTTTGTAAACTCCCAGGACAAAAAAGAACTTAGTCAGACTTCATACTATCATGCTGCATAGTGCATTACATGATAAATGTGGCGGTTTTAATCAGTAAGGAAATAATCAGTTATTTCATACTGGGTCCTAAGCTGATTGATTTACACTTTGAAGAAAAAGGTATATATCGAACATAGTTAACATTTACTGAATGTTTACTAAGCTCTGTACTAAATCTATACCTTCAATATCTCATTTATTCCTCACAGCAATCCCAAAAGGTGAGACATGATCATCCCTGTTTTGCAAATGGGGAAACTGAGGTTTGTAGAGGCTAAGAAAATCATCAGATCTCTGGTTCTGTCTGATTGCAGAACCAAAGCTCTTAACCATGTAGTTATAAGCCAAAGAAAGTTCTAGATGAATTTTAGACATAAAGAAATGAAACCCTAATAAATACAGATGTAATTATATTTGAAGATGATCATATTCTTAGACAAT
>NW_017731709.1:726402-728949 GCF_001890085.2 Hipposideros armiger
ATTCTAAACTCCTTAAGTTAAAGCCTGAATTCCTTGACATAGCTGCTGCCACATTGCATCAGCTGGCCTCTGATTGCCTTTTCACTTCACTTTGTACCACTTCTTCCCTTGCTGGCTATATTCTGGTTCCTTGAAACTTCATGTTCTTTTTATCTTTTGGTTGATTGTTGCACTCCTTGGGATACTCCTTCCATCTTACCGATCCTCAGTACAGTCCTTCTACTCTTGCCAATTATGTCACTCTAGTATGTATTTCAATTCTACCCAGTTCTTCCTTATTATAGCGCTTTTGGCATGGAATACAATAGCTCATTTTCTTTTCTGTAAAATATCCTTTGAGATACTATAATCCCTAATAGGATAACATGAACAGCTAACACATAATAATACTTATTAAATACCTATTGAATGAATGAATACATTTAAGTAAAAGCTGACATCCTGTATTATCCATCTGATTGTTTTTTTTTTACATTTGGAAAAAGGAGCAAGATCACTCCTGCTTTCCATGTTACAATCATCTCAATCATTGAAGACGGGAATGTGTTGCCCTACCTGAATCTCTTCTTTATTTTAAAGTTCTTCAATTTATTCCACAATTTGGTTTACAATTTTCAACTTCTCAACACTCTATTCACCATACTCTAGGTGAATTTCAAAATATAAGAGAACACAATATCCTACTTTGTTCAAATCATGGTAAAATATTGAGAACTCAGATATTCTGCTTATGTAGAAATTGGTGCTCTATGCTTTGTTTGCATAATGTATTCTGATTGAAAGCTCTAAATATTTACTTTTGATGAAAAATTAAATACATGCTTAGAGTGGAATATCATCCTAAAAGCTACATTTGTTGGTATATTAGAACTCTACAACTGCACTCAACACTTCTATTTCTCTTCTCTAGGTGAGCCTTTCGTTAGATATTTGTATAATACATTCCAAAATGTACTCTGTGGGAAACTAACTCAATAGTTGTGATTTCAATAAAGAATATCCCATAATCCAATAACATTGGGAAATGCTGAATTCAAATGGCTTCTTTACTACAGGAATTTGGAAAGCTTTTAATATATTAATGAGCACTGAGAATATGTGAGAGGGTGGATAAAATATTCAGCTTTCCCTTAGGGTTACTTGACCTTGGAACCCTTTTTTGTAAAGCGCATAATGGGACTAGTGTAAAACCAGTTCAGGAAATGTTTTCTCTGAGTAATGGATCTCCTTAAAAACTCTAAAATGCTGTATAAAATATATTTAATTAACTTCCTTGATGACCTTACTAAGAGATATTTTAATACTCCATGTGACTAAAATAACATAAACCATGCCACCTCTTCTTATAAATATATTTAGAGTTCAGACCCACTCAGCATCCCAACTAATCTGAAGCATTCTTCTGCTAGAATAAACTGGCTCTTTCTCTTATATTTCTCCGNGTGTCGTAAACACATAGCATAGTCTCTACCACAATACTATAGGGAACATATGAACAACTAGGTGAATGACCAAAAGATTTTTTAAAAGTATACTTAAAAAGGAAAATGACTTCAAACATGGAGCAGCTGTTCATAGAATCTTTTGTTTGGTTAGTTGATAGAGTTGGTAGAGAATGAACTCCAGAATGCGTTTTTGATCTCAAGTACTGAAAGTCAATACTTGAGATAAGACAGTTTGGGGTTCTGAGAATAGTATTTTACCATTAGCAGAAAAATGTTCAGAATCATAAAATGTTATAGGTAGAAGAAGTCAAGGTATCATTTATTTCAAACTCCCAGCTAATACAATCCACTTTGTACACATTGCAAATTAGCAAAGATAGGCTTCTCAGGTCTATGCATATGTCCGTTAATTTGTTTTAACTACCAGGAGAAAAGAAGACTTGAATATATTAGTTCAGATATGTAAGTTTACCAATGAGGAATAAAGTGGGGGAGACTAATGAGAATCATTCTTCTGAAAGAAGAAATATATAGATTATGTAATATGCTATAAATAAGAGCACAACCATTATTAAGTGCTGGTGTCATAGAAATGTGTGTTAAATATTAGATAATTTATAGGCCTCAGAAGGGTCCCAGAAGTCTTCATAACCTACAGACAGTGCTTATTCTGTGTGAGTTTTTGCTTTGGCTTGGATGTTGAGACTGATGACACCACACATGCAGCAAGAAGGTGTGAATAGATTTATTACATACTGAAGCTTTCCAGAGAGAATAGGACAGGCCTTCCAGGCTGGTTCAAAAAAATCTTGAGAGAGCAGAGAAAGGAGACTAGCTTAGGATTGATGGCAGTTATAGGTTGGGGCTGGAGTGTGGGTTCCTGCGCACTGGCTGGGTTTTGTAGGGTTTGAACTTCCCACTGGCTCCAAGGGAAGAAGCTCTCAGGCTTTCTTATCAGATACCCAGAGGTGTGGGCAGAAGGGGAAAGGGGAGTGGTGAGACTCCAAAGCCATCAACAGTGAAATATCAAAATGGAGTCCGTCTTTGTGATAGTTTTTCTGGACCTGTTCTAGTTTGTTTCAGCCTCATTATAAAAACAACA
>NW_017731709.1:737185-747017 GCF_001890085.2 Hipposideros armiger
GGAACTTGTCAACTCAGATAATAAAGGCTATCCATATTGCTGGGTGCTCTTTGGTGATTTGTTATGATTTTGCAATACCCTATGTTATAGAAACAATGGGCCTAATCTCCTCCAAGGGAAAAGAAATGTCTTATATGGAGACATGAACTTTCCATTCTTGATATCAGGTTATTATAATTTTAATTGTTCACTCTTATTTAATCCAGATAAATTTGACATTTGCTTTATTATTAGAAAGATTAAAATATATTGAGTCCTTGTTTAAAAAAAAGCCTCTATGCATCTCAGAGATAAGCATACATTATGTCTTTTGCAAATATGAAAATAGCTATTTGCAAAGGTAGATGCTGTTTTTGATGGTTGAATGAAGAGCATTCTTTAAATCAACATGTCCCAAGTGAGTTCTATAGAACATTAATTCTGCAGGATCTTGTTAGGTAGTAAATTGAGGAAGGTTATTATGTTTGAACATATTTAGAAAACCCAGGGTTAAACAAAGTTGAATAGATTCCTTGACTATAATATTTGTGATATCCTTTAAGTGTTAAAGTGCTTCATGAATTTCCAAAGGAGTATGTCATATGCAACATTTTACAAATTTAATTTGATCATAGAAACTTTTGTTGGTGTTATTACGACTGGTGTTTATTTTTTGTTTCTTTTCTTTCACAGAAAACGTGTTCTCTTAGTGTTACAAAGCAAATTTTAGAAAATACTCTACATAAAGTCATGGGCCTCTCATATTGCACGATTGTCCTGAATCTATTCTTCTATTTGTCTTGAACCAATTCTTATTTTAAAGCTTCATTTAACATTAAATCATAAGTCAGTATAAGATACAAACTTTGAATTCCATGCAGAGTCACCAACCCACAGGGATATAAATAGCTATGTTACATGACAATGGTCCTCAAAATGTGGTCCACGTACCTGCAGCGTCAGCATCACCTGGTGACTTATTAGAAACAAACACTCGCAGACCCCACCCCACACATATTACATCAGACATCCTGGAGTTGGCCCCCACACATGTTTTAAAAAGTCTTTTAGGTAAGTGTCATACATGCTAACATTTGAGAGCCTAAAGTCCACACCACTGATCTTGTATATTAGAATCAGAATAGAAACTCAGATCTCACTGTGTAGATTGGGGACTGGATTGTACTTTTGGAATAATGCAAGCTCAACGGTAGAAGATGGGAAATTGAGTAGCTAGCTAGCAGAGCAACATCTCAGGAGAACAGAGCTCTTGTACAAAGGTACTACAAGTGGAAGCAAGGCTGGCCTAGCACACTTGGTGTTTGAGAAACAGAGAGTCATTTAGAGATGAGCAGAGAATGTTTAGTGACAAATGACTGGTCTTCATGAGCAGAAATCGGGTGCCTGATAATATGCACACGAGGAAGATGGTGTTCAGCCTTGGAGGAACCAGGATCCTAGCGATGCAGCGAGGCAGGAGGAGCTCAGATCTCCAGGGAACAGAAGAGGAGGCAGTTACAGAATTATTATTGGAACAATCCTGAGTCATATCTCTTCAGGTGTGTACACTTGAACTGAGAGAAATTAAAATGTAGTTTCAGTGATAGTTAACCTGAGTTCCTGAACTTGAACTGGTTATGCGCTTCTGAGTGAAAGGCAGTTAAAGGTTATACAACATGAGGTATGGCAAGTATGCCTTCATGGGAGGCCATGAGGCTTCAGAAGTTAGAAAGGTACAGTGATAAGGAGCTTGACAAGGACCCAGACAGGCTATTGCCACAAGAGCCTTGGATTCCTCAGTTAAATAATCAATTACCAACATTTGTGGCTGTTGTGGGCCTGTAGAGCAGAGTGCATCTGCTTCTCTTCACTGATTGATTATCTGTAATGCTATAAAAGCTTCACCTAATGAACAATTCTTCTTTCAATTCTTCATTAAGCAAGGATGTATGCTGCTGATTGCATAACTTTCAATATTCTGGTTGCTGTTTTTGTAGATGTCCCCGTGGAAGTGTGACACTGATACTGAAGTCCAGGTGTGGCTTGACCAGTCTAGCTTAGATTTGAACACTAGTGTTCCTTAGTTTGGACATTTCTACGATTTGTTTTCTTTGGTGATCGTGTTATATTATACTATTGAGAGATAGTGATAAGCAGTCAACCCAAATTCTCAAATTCAATTCACATGTATTGATTGGCCATAAAATGCAAAGATTTACAGATTGTGCAATTACATTTTCTCCCCTTTCTCAGTTTCATGACATGGGTCACTTTGTAGTATAGATCTGCCATATCTGCTCTCAAGCTACTGATATAAGTGTGGAATAAAGAGTAATAACAGATGCCAGGGTATCCTCCGAGAAGCCTCCTTCCCCTCTCTCTTATTTTACTCTTATTATTGAGTAAAATTATTTGAGATATTATAACTTAGTCTACTTTTGATTTTATAAAGTACTTGGGTTTTTGGCATTCTGCAAGTGATGATATTATTTATATCCTTAATCTCAGAAGGTCATGCATAAAATATTGTAAGTAGAGCTACAACAGGATGAAAATTTAAACCACAGTTACATTTATACCTAGATCAATCAAGCTTCTGATTTTAGATACTTCCTTATTGCATGATACAATAAGTAAAAGAAAACAGCATTACTAAGGATGTTTATGAAAAAAATTAATCAGAATGTTTGAATATTTGACTGTTCGAATCTGTATGTTACACATTCACAATTCCTTTTAGGCATAGTTTTCATATCTTTGCTCTATAAATACTCCATGATACTCCCCAACCCAAATAGCCTTCAGAGGCTCAATAAAAATTGTAGCATAAAATCAAATTATTAATTAGGATAGCCTTGAAATGAACCATAACTAGTTTTCTGAGAGGCCTCGTTAACATTTCAACATAAAAAATAAGTAGAATGAAAATAATTCCTGACTTTTAGAAGACACTGAAAAACCTTTACCTTAGACCCAGAGTAAACAAAAATTCAAAATGCCTGGAGAGGTGTGATATATTCCTTCCTCTTTACACAAGTAAGATATCATGTATGCCATTTGCCCCACTCAATGGCACATTTTGATAGGGTCACAATTCAAAATTACAAATACTTCTTCATGTTGAGGAACAAGTGGGACCCTGGGGCAATCAGTTTGCATAGCAAAAAGCACGTGAATGGCCCAGAAGTGGTGATGAAGTGACCTGCATAGACAAATTTGCTCCTTCTTGTTGAGGGCCCCAGACAATAAATAATTTAGCCTGAGTGGGGACTAACAGAAGTCTTGCATTCTCCTTGGTTATATCAGGCTGTCAGCATAGGCATGATTGACTTCTGGGTGTAGGGGTTCAATAACCCAATATTTGGTTCTTAAGTCCTCTGTTGAAATACCACTTTTTTTTTTTCAAGATGCTGTTTTCTCTGAAAACCTACCCGACCCCTCACACAACATCAAGCCTAAATTTTCCAATTATGGACTTTTCCAAGCCCACTAAAGCAATGGTGTTTGGGGGGGTTGTTTTCCTGTTTGTTTTGTTTTTTGTTGAATCATCAATAGATTTCCAAAGCTCAGTGTAAATCTGTTCTGGCATATGTAAATGATATATTTTTAAAAGTTCTTTGAAAATTTTCATATTCAAAGGGCACAGCATTTTTATAATGTTACTGATTTTGCTAGCAGTTCACTGTGTCATGTTAGACCTGAGGCAACTGTTGGCCAACTATGGCAATTTTAAATAACATGAAAAATGTTATCAATTTAGGACTCATTTGCTTATAAGAAACAGAAATAAACAGAGTAAATAGTTGACTTAAGCCAACTTTGAGCAAGTTTTTTCAGGTTTGGCTTCTAGTATATCACCTCAGGCAAGAGTGGGGAGGTGGATGGGATACATGGTGATGTTGGATAGATGAAGAAGATGGAAGGCATTGAGAGCATCTTTGTAATTTGGGTAGACACTCCAAAATGTTCTGCTACAACTCAATTCAATGATTCTTAAAGGAAAAATCACAGTGCCAAGAAATTAACTTTTGAATTCATAATCAATTCATTCTACTTAAAGGTTAGCACACATACTCAGATATAAAGTAATCCAGATTGCAAATGTTAATAGGAAATTTACCAGAGTTTGACAGCAATAGTCCTATGATACACTGTGCAAAACTCCCTTGATAGAATTTTCTTTAACATGGCATAATATTTTTATCAATTAAAATGGAGTTTAACTTCAAGTATAATTTAAAATAGTAGTAAAATACAATGACTTTGAGAAAAATAAACATGCTCAGTTCTCTCTGCTAGTTTACTTTGATGCAAAAGTATTCACAAGGTTCTTTTATTACTATTTCAGTAGAATTTGGAATTAAATGAAGGGTAGCTATCAATTTAGTTCTTCAGAAAACCTCCTAACACCAATGTATATTAACACCTTTCAGAATGCTAAACCTGACCTAACAAAGGATGACATAATTTTATAATGTCATGTTGTTTTAAAACTAGAACTAGGCAAATTAGACCAGTGGCTAGATTAGGATAATGCTCATACTGATTCAGAGAATTGCCGAGATATAGCATCACAGTACTGAGAAAGTCAAGAGAAAATGGCTCAACTGATGTGTGCACAGTTATCTCTTGGTTAAAAAAAAATGATGATGACTATGATTGTTTCAGATAGCAATTAATTTCCACACAGTTCTTTTTTCTTCTAGAATGTTGTGCTACCTCTAACCCTTCCATAAATACTTACTTCTTTTCTCATATTGTTATATAATTTTGAATGACCTCCTATGTCTTAAAAAATACGTAACTGCAAAACAAGTTAGTGCATGAGCCACATCTCGTACTTCTTTTCTGCACCTTGTAGGGCCTCCCTTCCTGCACACACAGAATGCACTTGGTAGATACCAACTCATCCTTATTGGATTGCCCTGATGCAGGTTAGAAGGATTTCACAATATAGACATAAAGTACTCAATGTTAGGTGGGCTGTGGTTTACCAACCACAAAATAATATATTTATTTTTTTCCAACATTTTTTCTTTTATTGACAAAAATTACACAAGAGCTAAATGATAATTTAAAAAGCAATGTTACACATACTCTTGTGTTTAGAAAGTTGTCAGCTTGGCAGTTTCCTTCACCGACCACATGACCACAGTTCTTCGTGCACCTCCAGTCCAAGGGAGAGTGTTTCTGGTGGTCATTTCAATTGGAGTTCTTTACAGGTCCCTTTTCAGGCTTCTTCCGCAGTGAGAATGCAAAGCGAGGACGGCCAATAGGAATACAAATCAAAATTCCTCACGTTGTGTACCTCGTGTGTCTGGAAGGATCGTTCACCCAGATTCTGTTGGATTTTCATTCCAGTAATTCTGTCGAACTCTGTGGTCCACTTTGTTTCTTTGTGGTCTGTGGTGAAGCCAATTTTCTTTTGGTACAAAATAAACTCCAATGCCCGTGTTTAGAACTGGAAACAGAATCACTTGACCAGGAAAAAATATAGAAATAAAACAAACCAAACAAGAACAGCATTTTTAACGGAAAAATGAAATAAAGAGATTGAAAACAAGTCTGAAAGTTACACACACCTAACAAGGAAAACTGTATTGTTTCCCCACCTTCCCACCCACCCCAGGTTTTTCCCGCCCTCTGGTTCTCCAGCCCAACAACCATGCAGTGTAGAAAAAGCAAATATACAAACAAACCTATGTATAGCTAGGGTGAAATCTATTTTTATAAGAACTCGACACTTTTACTATTTACATCCAGGAGCATTTGTGTTTCTTTGTTGTATGCTTGAAAACAAAGAAAGGTCTGTATTTCTCCCGGTTATGCTGCAGGTGATCTGCGCTCTTTAAACGGCTGTTTTTCACTTTCCTCTATGTCATAAATGTTTTAACAGGAACGATGAACCGGCTTGACTGCGCGATTTTGGACACCCATTCTCCTTTAAGATGAAGGCCCTCCCTCCCCCCACGTTGAGTCCCAGATGAAGAGTTGTTTCCACGTTAGTTTGTTAATCTCTCAAGGTAAATGGCCGGGGCCGCGGACCTGGCAATGGTGGCGATGAAACTGTGGTCGCGCCCGAGCTCCAGGCTGGGGGTTTCGTCCTGCTCCGGGGACACCGCGTCGTAGCCCTTGTTGATGTGGAGTGGCTGGTGAGCCTGGCAGTACCCGATCACCGGCGCGTCGTAGCTATAATATGGCAAAGGCTTCACGTGGTGTGGGATCTGGATGTGACAAAGAGAAGCACTGATTATAAAAATGCTTTAGAAAGGAGATGACACGTACAGGACTGTATTTTGTTCCCTTTCATGCTGTTTTAAGTCAACTGCTGAGTCAATTATCAATAAACATTAAACACAATAATGATTGTTAGTATTTAACTGATAGTTTTATAAATATAAATATATATATGATTTTATATACAAAGTGTATGTATATACTTTGTATATAAAATCATAAATATTTTTTCATAACGTCATATATTTTTTCCAATGTTTGTTTTGTCTCTCTGTCTATCACTATAACAGAGTTAAAAAAAAAACACCTTAAATTCCTATCAACCGAGAAATTTAAAATGTATGGTGTATAATTATACATTTGAAAGCAGATACTACAAAGATTGGAGAGTACTATCTGTTGTAATATGCCAAGGTATGATATTAAGTGAAAAGGTTAAGGGGCAAGAATGTATAGTATGATCTATTTTGTGTACCAATAAGTGTAAACATATATAGTTTTTTACTTTAAAAAACATCTTTATATACAAATGAAATCTTTATGGGTATAAATGACTTTCATTTAAAATTTTAAGATCGAATCATAATTTCCCACAGATTATTTCTATCAAGTCTATAAAATCTGGACAAAAGAACTCTAGACTCATAAAACCAGGCACACTTTTTGTGTTCAAAATATGTAAGGTTATTGATTTCAAGCTAAAAGCCAAATATGTGTCTAATTTTAGAGTAATAGCCCTGAATAATGGTCTACAGAAACCCCTTTAATAGGAAAAGCCAAAAAATATTAAAATTATATTATGTTTGATCCTCTTTGCAGATTTTAATGAAATCACAAATTTCTGATAAAAAAACATGTCCCGAGCTTAGAAACAGGAAAATGACAATTGCTTCACTCTTGATATCATGCAAAAGCGTTTCTCATAACCCACTAGATCCAAACTGGCACTCTTGCTTAACAGTCCTCGGATGATAAAATTGCATGCATTTCACTTCCCTGTAAGGTTAGAGGTTGTGGCAGTTTAAGCTATTGTCCCTAGGTTCCAACCACACTTCTCTAGTTGGCTTTATGATGCTCAGCTGGGGCTTTGCAAGTTCTACTTCCTGTTTGACATGCTGCTCTGTGCTAGACTTTGCTAGTGGGGAACACTGGAGGGTGACCGCGAGGCTACCGGAGATAAAAGGAATAGCTCCCATGGTGGGTTTCCTCTCTGCTTTTTCCTCTCCAGGAAGTTACCACTTCATTCTGGCTGTGGCGGTGTCTTCCCATAATAGCAGGTGATTCCAGTTAGTAGTCTTTCCGATATTTGCAGCGTTTCCAACATTTGATCCCATCCTGTCCCCCTCAGAGACTCCAGCACCAGGAAAATCTGAGGTTCACCTCCACAAACTCCTCCTCCAAGCTTTTGATTTCAATGACTCCAACATCTTTATTTAGTCCCTTAGTCCTACAGATGGTTGGGGTGGAAGTTATTTCCTGAAGTTGCTCTCTGTTATACTATGATGACACTATCTTTTAGCCTGGCGTGAACTTAATTAATAACTATATTTAGTTAGTATTGCTGTATACAAATATTTTGTTAAAATAACTGATAGGTTGTCTGTCTGCTGATAGAGCTATAGCTGGCTCTTTCCGTAGGTTAAACTGCAGGAATTGATAAATTGTTATAATTTTATAATTTGGTAGAGATGTTAACCCTCAAAGCTTAATTGTTCTGTACTAAGTTAACCAGGCTTATATTACTATTTAACTTACAAACTTATTTACAGAAATTATATAGATAGATAGATAGATAGATAGATAGATAGATAGATAGATAGATATCCCTGAAATACTCTTCAAATAACTCAGTCTTATGTTTTCTTCCTGGTATCCTCATTAATATGTTAAATAAAATTTTGACACAAATTCACTATCTGTTTGTATGAGAATTATATTTTTAACACCTCTATACTTATTAAGATAAAAGTCAGCTCCTCACATTTTTAAAGATATAGATTAAAGCAATATTTTCTACAGCAGATTACAACTCATTAGCAGGTCATAAAATTAATTTAGTGAATCCAGATAAACATGTTTAAAATTAAATTAACTAGAATAGAAAGTATTAGAGTATATAAGGAAATTGTTTCATAAAAAATTTGTTTCAAATGTGTGTGTGCATATAAATGTGTGTCTACTGAGTTACACTGATTTTTTTTAAAAAAACTAGGAATTATAATTACAGTATAGGATGTTTTTAAGAAATAAAGTACATATTCAGATTACAGTTTCTTTTAATGTGATCAGCAATCGCCTGGATAAATTCCCATCCTGCTTTTTTGATTCTCTTTTTTGTTAACTCATATAATTCACTGTTTTTCTCAGTGAATGAGAAAATTACACAAATATATGTCACTTTGTGTTTAAGAAGAGGCACATTAACTTCTAATGGAATGCAAACACTATCTTCAGCAAGCCTTAAAGAAATAGTATTGGGTTGTTGGAAAAGTCATGACATATTTTGTCTATGTTTTTCAAAGTTCATTTATTTATATAAAGAACAAAGATCAGTCAATGATATATGGGCCGTTTTGTTCGATAACCTTTTGCCACCTTTCAGTGAACTTCATAATTCCTCATTCATAGAAGGACCTGTCTTTATTTGCAAAAAACTGAACAAGGTGCTGATTTACAGCCTCATCTAAATTGAACACTATACCACACAAAGAGTTTTGAAGAGAGTGAAACATGTGGAAGTCTGATGGCACAAGGTCAGGCGAGTATGGTGGGTGTGGCAACGCATCCCATCCAAGCTCCAATAATTTTTGACAGGTGATCAAACTTGTGTGTGGTCTCTCATTGTTGCGATGGAACAAAACTCCTTTACAATTAACAAGCTCTAAACGTTTCTGGATGATGGATTCATTCAAACTGTTCAGTTGCCAACAGTACACACTTGAATTCATTGTTTGGTTTCTTGGTAGGAGCTCAAAAAACACGACACCTTTAAAATCCCACCACACTGAGAGCATCACGTTTCTCTGATGAATGTCTCTTTCGATGTTGTTTGAGGTGAATCATCACGTCGGGACCAAGACAGTTTGTGCACCACATTGTTATAAACAATCGACTTCTCATCACCAGCTATCAGTCGCTTCAAAAAGAATCGTTTTCCTCATGTTTAATAAGCATATTGCAGATGTTTATAAGTGCCATCAAATGAACTTCTCTGAGTTCATGCAGAACTCAAATATCAAGCTTGCTTATGTATCCCAGTTTCTTCGGGTGGTCGTGAACGCTTGAATGATGGATGTTCAATGTTTCTGCAATCTCTCATGTCATGTAACATGGGTATGGAATTTCATGAACAATCATTGGAACTTACATTCTTGTAGAGCGTTGTCACCATAAACTTTATGCAACTTTTCACAAGCCTGATGCGCATTCTTTCCTTTATGGAAATAAAACAGTAAAATATGGCAAAAATGTACTGTTTGGTCTTCCATCTTCAACTTATTGTGAAATCTCCAAAACTCAACCAAATCACTGAATTGTTTTTTAGAATGAAGCTAGAACTGTCAGCTGTCAAATGACATAGCAATAACATAGATGCAAATGACTCTAGTACTTCCAA
>NW_017731709.1:754232-762992 GCF_001890085.2 Hipposideros armiger
GTTTTCCTTCCAAGTTCAGTTTCAATTTCTCCACAATGTTCACAGTAGCTTATTTCTAGTTTCCATATGAATTTACATAGCACTCTGTGTAGTTTTGTGTTAAATAGCTCAGTGTCCATAACTTGTTTTATGCAAGAGCATACATCTTGTCTAATACAGATGTGACTGATATGTTTGATTTTTGAAGATATGCTCACTTTGTAATCTCCAAAATCATCCAATTCAATAGTGCAGTGGCATTCAGTAAAAACAAGAATTTTTACAAATGTAAATATTAAATGAAATTCACATATAAAGAAGATGATTAAGTTTTTTGCATTCCTGGACCTTTTTAAAGCAGAATTGTAAATCCTGAGGTAAAAGTTTAGAATCAAATGATGAACACAGAAGGAAGAAAACCCCACAAAGACATACACATACTTGAGAGGGTGAGATGTGTAACCTGATTCCAATAGAATTTAAATATAACTCTTGGGAAATGGGCTGATCCTAATGAAAAGAAGCATGAAAGTATATATTTAATTACAAAAATAAGAGAAGCTCATTTAGAAAACACAATTCAAGTTTTTATTTTGATTGATTCTATTTTAGAATAGCATGGCAGTCATGCATAAATAATACTGGTCTCATATGTTTTAATAAAATGTGTTAAGAGCTAGGTTATTGTCTGGATCTCTCCTATGGAGTGTGTATTATTAAGTAATGATATAAAAGTGAATTTGCCCTACTAGTTTATTTATTTATGCATTCCTTCATTCACATGGAAAATATTTATCACAGAGGTTGACAAACGTTTTCTGTGAAAGGCCAGCAGTAAATATTTTAGGCTTGCAACCCATATGGACTCTGTCACAACTACTGAACTTAACTGCCATTACAGGGTGAAAGCAGGCTTAGATATAATGTAAACGAGTGGAGTGAGTGTGACTCTGTTTCAAAAAGAAATGATTTATAAACACTGAAATCTGAATTTTGTGTAATTTTCCAGTGTCAAAATTTTGATTTTGATTTTTTTTTTNATAGATGCAAATGACTCTAGTACTTCCAAAAATGAACTAGTGCCATCTGTCGCAAACATGTGTCATGACTTTTCCGACAACCCAATAAAAAAAGAGATACTTTCTCATCAAACAGAATGTTGATATAACCTTGCCTATGTAATTCTGTTCTCATAAAAATATGAAAAAAATATACATACTAGGTCAAAGCTGTGATTGATACAGAGTTGTCTTAGACTAGACATTAGAATCTGTGCTGACAGTGAGAGCAAGGTGTTAATTATAAGACAACATGGATGAATTACTAGATACTAAATATCAAGTTAAGTCTACCCCAAATCTATATATTTTTTTCCTTACTCATGTAGGCTGCTACCTGTAAATCAACACAGGTCCAGATATGAAATGTTTGCCTTCAAGTTCTATTTTAGGAAACCTCAGAATTTTGCATTGCGTTGCATAGATAGAGATAGCTGCGATCAGTGACATGGGTCACCAAAACTCTGAAAAAGCATAGAAATGAAACCACCTTGTTCTGGCATTTCAGCAGGAAGAATTTTATGAAGAAGACCTTCCTATGAATTATGTAGTCCACTCTTACTTTTTTGTTATAAATAGGTAGAATAGTATAACTCAAAAACCTAAAAATTTCACCAAATTATTTCCAATGACAGCAACATTCACTGACAGCAACATCTGTTGCACACTTTTCATTTAAAAGAATGACTCATTTTCTTTAAATTTTCCAAATAATGAAAAAACATCAAAATAAACATTAAACATGGGTTGTGGTTTTGTCTACACTCTTGTAGTACCATGTATAATCTTACACCAGTCATTGCAATGAGCAGATAATTAAATCTACAAACATATATGAAAAGTAAATACAAGAATAAGATGGTGTCGTACAGACCCTTATGCAAAACCATGTTAGTCTACACATAAACATCAGTACCTCCTTCAGGGATATGATTGAATTGTCAATGTAGAAAGTTGAACTATAATGAGAATGAACAATTCTATATCTAAGAAACCACTGTATTTGTCTTCAAATTAAGTTGATTCAAATGTCAGGGGACCTGCATTAACAAGAAAGCTTTAGGTTTATATTTTACATCATCTTTGAACTCAGGAAATTTGTTTTGCTATTACAGTTGGACTAGTTTATTTTTTTCTTCAATGACTAAGGGCTCCTGCTATTTTCTCTATTGCATTTGAGATGGCCGTAGAACCTCTAGCATAGAAAATAAATAAATAAATAAAACATTGTAAAGTTCTCTCCTGCACAACAGCCCAATAGCAAGAATTCAAAAGCCTAGTAAGTTGGCAAGCTCTGAAAGCATATTTGAGATTTTTGCTCATTTGCTCTTAAAATCTATTCTTCCATGCACTATGTAATCGACTGACTTTGTGGTTTCTGAGGCCTCAGAGACTGAGGTCTTTTACTTTATAGTAATAATGTACAGTACATTAACCACCTGGGTCCCTGTGTGTATCATTGTTTCCTTTCCAGCAGTCAAAACAAAGTATCCTTAACTTCTCCTTAATGTGTGTTTGGTATTTTTGTAAATGTGTTCTCAGAGCTTTTGCAAATGGTCCCTGTGTTCCATCAGCTCTCTGATGGACTTCATTCTGTAGCACAGCACAACACTGCTTCCAGACAGCCCCATTCACATGCTTGACTGCTCATCAATTGCATTGGAAGCTGCACTTTATTTACAGATAATGGGTGTGGTACATGGAATGAAGTGGGGGGGGGGATATATTACACTGTACTGAAATTCTGTTGTTTGCTTCTCTCAAGAATAAGAACAGTTTAACTCAAATTGAACTGAAACTTTTATAGAGGCATATAAACTTCCACAGAGGCATACTTCATAACTAAATCTGAGGTAGGTGACAACGGGAAGGAACCATTATTATTACTAATGACAAAGATTTGTTTTAAAAATGTCCCTTTAATTCTCTTGGGTTTTTTGGTGAATCCTCTGAAAATGAGGATAATCATAACACTTCATTTACCTCTATAAATTTCAGATAACTGAAAGTACTCCCTGATTCTCAAGAAAGAAGGAATATATTCAAAAGATGCAATCCCACTTTAGTTTACTCAACACTGACTGTCTTTCCAGGAAGCATACCCTTTCTTTTGTCTTATACTTTCCATTCAGAGAGATGTATGATCATGAAGAGTCACAGAGTGGCTCATTATTCAAGGCTTCAGTACTACTTTGTGCACTCAGATGTTTAGAAACCTGAGTGTATGTGCTGATTTTCTAAAAACATCATTTACCCATTACCTAGACTCTGTTTGTCTCCTGACACACTGGAGGGAATAGAAAAAGACACATGCCTTTCAATTACAGTGGCTGGTAACCTTAGTGATTCAAAGAAGGAAGTCAGGGATAGAGAATATTTTTAAATATTGGGAGGAAGGGCAAAATTATAGAGAAATATGTGAAACTTAAAAGTCTGTACATTGATTCAGATCCCATAATCTTACATCCATAATAATTATATTTAAAATGAGAAACGTGTCTGTATAGTAAATGTGAGAGCAATGTGAAATAGACTCTTGATATATGTGATCATGAAAGGCTTTTGAAGTTCAGTTTTTTTTTTATGAGCATGAAATTCCAATATTGTTACCTTCTTTTCTCAAAGATATTAGCATTAGTTATAAGCAGTTTGATAGCCTGATCATTCTAAAATTACCATGCACTATCATTAGTTTTATTTATTAACTTTTCATGAACATTGTTCACATTTCAGTATGAGTTCTTTCAATTGAAGTCATAAAAACTTGATTTTCAATTTCCTAAATGACATTTGGTCTCTAATTTTCAGAATTAAAGGATAGTGTCAGATGACTCAGACTATTTAAAAAATACCATCCTCCAAATCCAGATGAGAAATTCAATGCAGTTGAATTGCTTAATGAAGATGGACACTTAGTTTATTGGGAATAAAATTGATTAAAAAAATGAAGGGCAATAGCTAAATGAATATATGACTTAGCCTTTATTCTACCCACTATATTAATAGGTGACAAGAATGCACAGGGAATAAGGAAATGTAAACAAGTTTGAATAAAGATTTTTTTCAAGAGTTTTGATTAAAGTTGACAGGACCTAAAATCATTTATGTTAATTAGATAAAAGGGAGACTTAATTGACTCATAGACACAAGAAAGAATTTAACAATATTATATGTCAACTATAATTTAATACATATATAGTCATGGGATGTGGAGTAGAGTGTGGGAATGGAGTCAATGGAATGGTAATAGATATGTATGATATTGAGGGTAGGGGGGCAGTGGATGTGGGGAGGTAGGTTGTCACTCTGTGAGGGGTGAAAAGGGTAACTATTGCATTGTTTTGTACACCTGAAGCTAATAATAATAATAATAATAATAATAATAATAGTAATAATAATGAAGGGGAAACAAAAGAAAGGATTTAACAGCTACACTGGGGAAGAACCAATGGGTCTCAGGAACAACTGAAACCAGGAACACAAATGTCACCAGGGTCCTCCCAATTAATCATACCTGGTAATCTCTGCTAGTTATCTTCATATCCCGACTGCCAAACAATTTCCTCTACCCAACTTGACACATGACTGTGACAGCTCCAAGCTTTTACATTTTCCAGCCATAGTAGATTGCACAAATGACCAGGATTCTTTCTAGCTCCTCTTATCAAGAAGTAGAATCTATTTCTCCTTGCCTTCAATACTGGCTGACATTGTAACTTTCTCTGGCCAGTAGAACACAGTGGCAGCCACACTGCTTGGGTGCCAAGGCTCTTTGGACTGTGGCCAGTCTAGCTACCACCATGTGAACAAGCCCAGGCTAGACTACTGGGGAATAGAAGGTTTTGTGGAGCCACTGAGGCATTTTAGAACAGCCAGTGCCTCCTAGGGCCCACAGATGCTCATCACAGGCACATGAGCCCAGAAGCAAAACCCCTACCCAGCTAGCCCCAGAGGAGCAGAATATCACAGCCACTTCATTTCAAAAAACATATAAGACATTGGCATAAATTTTGCTTCCTGAGTTTTGAACATCTGAAGGCATTTATTATATAAAAGAGAGACACAAATAAGTAATGAATCTAAATCAATTTATCATATTACATTATTTAATCCTATTCTACAATGGAATATTCTTATTCATTTTTTTCCCAGTGCAGGCTTGCTTCTTAATTAGAAAACACCAATTATTTGAGCATTAGTTTTTGTTAATTAAAAAGTAAAACGTTCAACATCACATGACATTATCTATAAAACATTTGTAATAAAGCTAATTTTAAAACATAATTTTGAAAAATTACCTTGACATCAAAAGTTAATAACTGTTCTTCCATATGAAGATGGTAATATGAGCCCTGATTACTATTTTTCCAATTCACCATTCAAATATCAAAATGTTTTTTAAATAGATTTATTGGTTTTTGTTTGTTTGTTTTTTCATCACCAAATAATATATATCTATATTACTTAAGGCCACCTGGCAAAGACTGAGAGACATAGAAGATCTCCTTAATACATAGAAGCAAACACAGACAGGCATCCAGAATGAGGCAACAAAGAAACATGTCCCAAATAAAAGAATAGGAGAAAACTCCAGAAAAAGAACTAAGTGAAATGGAGGCAACCAACCTATCAGAGACAGAGTTTAAAGCACTGGTTTTAAGAATGCTTAAAGAACTTAGTGAGGACTGCAACAAATGGATAGTAAGCATAAAGACAGACATAGAAACCATAAAAAAGAACCACTTAGAAATAAAGAACACACTGACTGAAATGAAGACTACACTAGAAGAAATCAACAGCAGACTAAATGAAGCACAGTATCTAGTCAGCAATTTAGAAGACAAAATAGCAGAAAATGCCCAATTGGAACAACAACAGCAAAAAAAGAATTTTAAAAAACCATGAAGATAGTCTAAGGGATCTGTGGGACAGCAACAAGTGTAACAACATTTGCATCATAGAAGTACCAGAAGGAAAAGAGAGGGAGCAAGGGATCAAAAACCTATTTGAACAAATAATGACTGAAAACTTTCCTAACCTGGTAAAGGAAGTGGACACGCAAGCCCAGAAAGTACAGAGTCCCAAACAAGATGAACCCAAACAGGCCCACACCAAGACACATTATAATTAAAATGGCAAAGGTTAAAGACAAAAAAAAAAATCTAAAAGCGACAAGTGAAAGACAAGTCACTTACAAGGGCGCTCCCATAAGACTGTCAGCTGATTTCTCAACAGAAACTTTGTAGGCCAAATGGGAGTGGCAGGAAATATTCAAAGTGATGAAAGAAAAGGCTACTCTACAGCAAGGCTATCATTGAAAATTGAAAGACAAATAAAGATCTTCCCAGACAAGAAAACTTCAAGAGATTCATTACCACCTAGCCAGTATTTCAAGAAATGATAAAGGGACTTCTTTAAGAAGAAAGGGAAAAACAAACAAACAAAAGAAGATTAAAAAAAAAACATGAATAATAAAATGGCAATAACTATGTATCTATTAATAATCACTTTAAATGTAAATGGTTAAATGCTCAAAAAAGCCCACAAAATTCAATTAACAAATGGGCAGAGGACCTGAATAGACATTTCTCCAAAGAGGACATATAGATGGCCAACAGACATATGAAAAGATGCTCAAGGTCACTAGTCATCAAAAAAATGCAAAGAAAAACTGCAATGACATATCACCTCACACCTGTCAGAATGGCTATCATCAATATATCAACAAACAAGAAGTGTTGGTGAGGATGTGGAAAAAAGGGAACCCTTGTGCACTGTTGGTGAGATTGCAAATTGGTGCAGCCACTATAGAAAAGAGTTTGGAGGTTCCTCAAAAAACTAAAAATAGAACTACCTTATGACCCAGCAATTCCACTCCTGGGTATTTATCCCAAAATACAAATTGGAAAGATATATGCACCCCTATGTTCACTGCAGTGTTATTTACAATATCCAAGATGTGGAAACAACTGAAATGTCCATCAGTAGATGATTGGATAAAGAAAAGGCAGCACATACATACAGTGGAGTATTACTCAAATATATATATATATATATATATGGAATCTTACCGGTTACGACAACATGGATGAACCTAAAGAGTATTATGCTAAGTCAAATACCATGTGATCTCACTTATATGTGGACTCTAAAAAACAAAATAAATAAAAATGCACAGCAGAAACAGACTCATAGATACAGAGAACAAACTGATGGTTTCCAGATGGAAGATGGTCTGGGGAGCTGGGTGAGAAAGGCAAAGGGATTAAGGGGTACAAAAAAATCACAGGAATGTAAAACACAGTATGGTGAATATAGTCAATAATATTGTAAAAACTACATATAGTGTCAGATGGGCATTAGACTTATTGGGGGATCACTTTATGAATTATACAAATGTCTAAACACTATGCTGTACACCTGAAATTAATATAAAATAATACTCAATGTCAACTATAATTTTAAAAAATTGTCACATGGATACAAAGCAGAGCATAAGGAGTATAGTATTCTAATAGCTATGTACAGTGTCAGGTGGATAATAGACTTATTGGGGTTATTATTTTATGAGGTATATAAATGTCTAATCGCTATGTTGTTTTGTACACCTCAAACTAATAAAAAAAAGAGACAGAACATGATAAATCCAAAGGACTAGGACTAGAGAAAAGGGCAAGATTTATTAAAATGAATAAAAATAGAAACAACTTAAAATGCATTCTCATTGATCTTCATCATCTAGACATTGCTTGGGTACATAATAGGTATTCACATGTTTGTTGAATGGAAGAACAACACCAATCTTTCCCCCACTTTGTTTTGGAATGTAAACAAGTAATGAATGTAAAAAAAATTAAAATAATCTATTAATATTTGTTAAATACACTCATTAAATTTATTGGCCTTTGTTTTAAAAACTTTAAAGGAAAATAAGAAGATAATGGTGCACATTGGTCACTGTCCCATTGCTACTTTGTTTATGGGCTAACATGTGAACAGTAGCTCTTGTATGTAAAATGCACAACAGTAAGCACACTAGATGTTGTCCTTTTGTGGATTCAACTGTTTGAACCATATCAAATGGTTCATATATCCTTATAAAAGTTGCACGGTAGCACTTGTTTTTCTTGTTCTGTTCTTATTTAAAGGTGGCATTGTGTACTATTTGTGCACTCATGGTTGTCCAAATTTTAACTTTTAAGTCAGTCGTGGGATAACAGAACAGAACATCCACTTACATCTTTATTGCTCTCCTACCAGGACGCCTTGTCTGTGAAATGTCTAGAGAGTTGATTAAGTTAATGAATGAGGTACTCGCCATTCTTTGAAGTTAGCTGTGACTCCATTAACTGGGAAGCTTATTACATTAGCAGCACTCTCAGCATTCACTGAGATTTTGGGTTAATGAGCTGGATTAATTAGCAAGCATTAACTTCTAAAGGCTTTCCTTCAGTAGCTTTGGCCCCTGAATTTGAAGAGTACGGTCTCCCCAATAGTGCAATGCAAGCAAACAACCTATTTAAGTGAAATCTACACAAATTTGCTTACAAAATTCTTAAATAAAAAAGAGACCTTAAAATTTCAAAACCCACATCTTTCCTCTTTAAAAACAAAAATCATGGAACTTTCAGTGATATATAATGATGTAGAGAACATAAACTTTCTCTAAAAACGAGACAATGATCATTACTTGAGCCCTGATTTACTCCTGGAAACTTAAAAA
>NW_017731709.1:764557-796812 GCF_001890085.2 Hipposideros armiger
ATAACACAAAGCTCAAGAGAACTTTGGTGATTTTGTAAAAGAGGTTAGGTTCACAGGTAATCTAATCATAAATAGGTTTTGTTTTGTGCAGAAGTTAAAAAGCCTTCTTTTTCGCAGTCTCACCAAGGCTCTTCCCTTATGTGACTGAGCCTTTGCACTCCAATTCCCTTTGCCTGGAGTATTCCTTTTCCAACTCTTCACAGGGTGATTACGCTGATTTTTTGAGTCATGGCTTTAATGTCATGTTTCTAGAGGGGCCTTCCCTCATCACTTTGTCTAAAACACCAACCCATCCCTACATATATGTGTAAGCCATCCCCAGTTTCAATGCTCTGTTTATTTTTTTCACAGCATTTATCAGAATGTTAAATATCTGTGATTGTGTGTACCTTTGCTCCATTACTGCCTGCTTTCCTCCAATGTAAGCTCCATGCTGTCAGAGAGCTTTTCTGGCTGATTTCTTACTGTCAGGCTAGAATATTTCAATAAATGTATGCTAAAAGAATGTATGGATTTATGAGAGATATTTGTTAGGGAATTGGGTTTTATTTGGAAGTTTGTCTCAAAAACTGTGAACTCTTTTTCCTTTGTCTTTTTCTATGTCTCCCATCCATTTTCAGCTTTGAATTTAAACAGGGAATCTAGGGTGGCACACAAATATTTTCCATCTACAGATATTTATTTGCATTCTTGTCATTTTTCTGAGAGCTACAGATATTACAATGATTAAAGGTGTCGTGAACTTAAGCAACCTATAGCCTAATATGAAAGACAAATGTGAGCATATTTTTACAAGGCAACATCATTTATGGTACAAGGCAATACTGGAGATATATGAAAAATGTCAAGGAAAGAAAGAAGAGGGAGTAAGATGCTTACCAGGTGGTTTTGATCCAAAGAACGGATGCTTATGAAATCCCAAGAGAAAGCCTACTGTCACCTGTAGCTTCTGTATACAGTCAGCACGTCTGTTGACTTGGCATGTAGCTTCCTATGCGCCATTGGGAGCCTACTGCCCAGGTGGTATATTTCATAATGGAACTATTTAAAAATCTTACACAATCTATCCAGCTCATCACAATTTGCCCTTGTAGAGAATGGATTCCACACCCTCGGTCGGTCTCTTCAGCCATTATCCTCACCTTTCAGCCCAACACTCAGCCTCTCATGAGTGAAGCAGCCCAATGGTATGATGAGCAGCTGAGACTGACCGTGCTTCCCAGATGTGAGAGGGGGCAGGACCCTGCTACGGCTGCTTTCCGAGCTTCTGCTGAGAAACAGCCTACGCCTCCCTTAATGGAAGCCAAGACATAGAGGGCCTCATGTTCCTTTTCGTGAGCCAATTGGGATTTCATCAACCACACAAATTGCCCTTACAGCAGTGGTTCTCAGGCCTGGCTGCAACTTTGACACATCTCAGGTGATCGAAAAAAAAAAAAATTATGTTGTGCCCCTATACCAGATCAATTAAATCGGCCTAGGCCATACTATTTTACAATAGCACCCGAGGGGATTCAAATGTGCAACCAAGAGAACACTGCCTCTTGTTAAATTTAGATTGCTTTCCCTTAAAGATGTAGGCCCCAGAGGGAGTACACAGTATGATTTACCTAATTCCTCACACCTGTCTGGAAACTGCCTGGCTCAAAACAAAGCCGATTACTTCCCAGTCGGAAGTCACCAAACATGGTGCATATGTGTGGTTTTTACTCTCCAATTAAATTGTCCTTTCCCTTAAGTTCAATTCATTAGTTCTAATTATTCTGACTCACCCATTTGAGCTTCTTCAGTTGGTCCCATTAATATTCTTGTCAGTGATTATTCTGCCATCCTTTCAGTTACCATCAATTTGGTTATACATACTCGTATATTCTACTCCTTTGTCTAAAGTTAGGTGTAATTCAGCTGGGTAAGTTTAACTATCATTACACACATGTTTTTTAAATAGCTGCTTGTAGGTGAATTTACCTTGCTTTGATGGCGAAGTACCCATAAATGTTCAGTCAGCTGGAGAACTCCTTTGGCTAAACATTTTCGCAATCTATTTCTTTTATTTTTTTAAAGTAATTTAATTTACTGGGATGGTAGTAATAGCCCATTCCACCTTGCACTATGGGGAAGGAAGGATATTTTTATCTACTTAAAAGCTAATAAAGACTCCTACTGTTGAAAAATATTCAAACCTTCCAATTATTTCCATCAAGCAATAAATTTAAAAGGAAAGAAAAGGAATTAAAACCCAAAAGTATTAGCAAGTAAGCAATAATGACTGGGGGAACTTAGGGAAGGGTCATTACATTCATTTTTGCTTTAAAGCAACCTAACACTCATATACATAGGGGGCTATAAAAGGATGTCTTCTGTCACTGCAAAAATAAGAGTTGACAAATAGTTCAAGATATTGGCCATCTGTGGTAGCAAATTATAGGGAGAAATGATCTGTATGTGTGAGGCTACAGAGAGTAGCTTGAGGGAGCTATTCCCTGAACTCCAGCTGCCACCCATCACAAAGATTGTGGGCTTATTTATTTGCCTCTTACTGCCACACTCCACCACGGGCCACCATGTCCCCATGCTGATAGGTCCCCAGCACTACAAGTATTAACTTTACAGACTGCCTCCACTGGTCCCTATTTCACAATGAAGCTAAACTGAATAGCTGGGTTGTTTGACATATTCCAAAGGAGTTGGGTAAATCCATCATGCTGCACTTCATTATTTTCTTTGGCCAAAATGCAAAATCTACTCCCTTCTGAGTATCTATACCCTCACTACATCATTGCTATAATACTATTGTTTTTTCCCTGCCCCAATTTCTTCTCTACATTTCCTACCAAAAATCCCACGCCGCCCTCTTGAATTCTGATTCTGTCATTAACTACCTTTATCCAAAACCATTTTAATGAGTGCATGTAGTTTCTTCAGCTGTTTATTATGACTCAGATACCCTTGCCTTCTGACTATGTGAGAAGGTCATTTCTAATCTACTATTGTGTTTAGTTTTATGTGTTTCTTCTAGATTCTGACATTTGCTTGCTCGACCCTAGTCAAGGTATTAGCCTAGATTCCTAATTTCCCACTGCTTTTAACAGTTTGATTTAGAAGTTCTTATTTCTGAACCATATCTTAATATAGATAAACCAAAACCTTTTAGCAATAAGGTTGAATATTACTAGGAATATTCAATAGAATGATTATTTTTTTACGATGTTAACTGAATTTTGGTTTTCTGGTTTATCATTATAAATAATCATACATGTTCTTTATTATAGCAAGTTATAAATAATCTTATTTATAACATATTATTATTATATAAAAGTTTATTATTTCATCATGAACTTAGACCCTCAGAGAAGTCCTAGATTCTTGGAACTGAGTCTAGCATTGGGGAATTTGATAGAAAAAGGGCTCACAGTACCCTTAGCTAGATTTAATTTTATGTGACTCCCATATGGCCACCCAAAGTACCATTTTCTAGGATGGCAGGTAATTTGTATTTAACTAACTGAAAACATGGAAATGCCCCATTATATTTTTAGCTAAACATATAGTAAAACCTAATTGTTTCAGGCTAAGTAAGAGATGATCATTAAGTGAGAATTATAAGTTATATAACATTTAAAAAATAACTAGTTTATTTCATTGGGTAAAACAGGAAATTTTCATGTAACTACCGTAAAGTCAATAAGCTACTCATGTATATAGGCAATACACTTCCCCACCTTTATCTCGTTGATAGGTAAGGAATTTATGGAATAACTGATAAGAGAGGGAGAACTTGTGGAAGCAAGGACTGGGAAAATTGAGAACAACATAAGAGATAATGGAATGATATCCCCTTACTGTCCATTGCCTATGGTTAACAGGTTGGGGAGGTCAGAAGTTGATGAAAAGGTTCATGAAAGATTTTGTGACACACTGAACACTAAAGGTGGCATAAGTTTGTCAAGAAAGCCATTCTTCCCTTTTCTGGAGAAGAGCAGCACTCTAACTTTTCTTACCTTGTCAGTGGTGTTCTCATGGCGGGGCACTGTTATGGACTCCATGTTGTGCGCCCCCCCCCCATTCATATGTTGAAGCCCTAACCCCCAGTGTGGCTGTATTTAGAGAGGAGCTTCTAAGAACATAACTAAGGCTAAATGATGATATAAAAGTGGGGCCCTGCCTCCACAGGATTAGTGTCCTCATAAGAAGAGACACCAGAAAGCGTCCTCTCTCTCTCTCCATGTGTACATAAACAAGAGGTCATGTGAGCACACAGTGAGATGGTGAGACCTACAAACTAAGAGAAGGGGCCTCAGAATGAAACCTACCTGGCTGGCACCTTGATCTTGGAATCTTCAGCCTTCAGAATCATTGTTTAAGTCACCCAATCTGTGGCAGCCTGAGTTGAGTAATACAGATACCTTCACCACGATGAGGCTTTGCATGAAGATGGGTGGGTACTGTCATATGATGGCAGATATGTGGCGGTAGCTGATGCGCCACTTTGTAAGCAAGTATTATTAATTCTTCCGAGCTCCAGAAATAATTTCTTGAGAGAGATGAGTGAAATCCTGCTATTTGATAGAAAAGTATGTGGATTTCAGTGGAACTTATCTGATATATCAATGCTGGACTGACGGGAAGACTGCTCCAATCAGCACATTGGCTATCACAAGATGCTGAGATCTCCCTCCTAGGAATATATCTCTGAGTTCAGGGGAAAGTTTACAGGAGCATGATGATTTACATTTTTATTTTTTGAACATCTACTTCCATCCTCTATGATATAATGTTATTCTTTATATTATGTATATAAGGCTAGAGCTGGGAGGGGGTTATACATGAGGGTTTTTTTTTTTCTCCTCTTATGCCTTTGAATCCAATTTGAATCCAAGCTTGAGATATTTATAGCTCTCATGGTGTCCACCTGGCCCATGACATCAGCACATTTTCCTAAGATGATACAAGCCATGAAGCTCCTTGTCTTTTTGTTACCCCAGAGGGTCATGACTACTCAAAAGGCGTCCAGGTTCCTCCAACTTAATGCATGTCTTTGGAAAGAGTATTTGTTATTCTTTGGTCCCCTGAGTTCCTTTCCCAGCCTTCTGTGCCCTGCCTTGTGCCCAAAGAGGCTCATCCTATGACTAGTCTCTTTCACCAACCTCCCTTGCTCTCTGACTTTGATTAGTTTTAGTAATGAGAGACAGCCAGTGGTGGTAGAAAAGGGAGGTCAGAGTATTTTTCTTTGCTACCCATTTTGGCCTTGCTATAGTTTCTTCTATAGCAGTGATTCTCAACCTGGAATAATTTCCCTCCCAGGGAACATTTAGCAATATTTAGAGACAATTCTATTGTTAAAACTGAGTTTGTCAAGACAAGAGATTGTCAAAACTGAGGTATTCCTGGCATCTAGTGGGTAGAGGTAAGGGATGTTATTAAACATCCTGCAATGCTCAAGATATCCCCAAAACAACAACAAAGAATTATCTGATCTAAATGTCAAAGTGCCATGTCAAGCAAGCATATGCTATAGTTACAGTTCCCTTTAGATGTCCCCAATTTCACCACTACTAGTCCTACTTAGATCTGATAAAACTTCTTCAGTTCCCTCTTCCCATTCAGGCCGAAGAGGTGAGAGGTGGGTGCTGTGTCCTTCTGTTTCTATTTGAATTCTTCACCATCCTTGGTAGGTCTCCTTTTCTTTTTTTTTAAGATTTTTATTGGGGAATTGGGGGGATGGGAACAGTGCTGGGGAATTGGGGGGAGGGGAACAGACAAGTTGCTGTCGTTTTGTTCTTCAGTCTAGTTGTGGAGGACGTTGCTTCACTGGCCCAAGTTGGCACCATCATTGTGCTCTTCCCGGGTGAGGCAGATCAGTTGCCGGCTTCTGGACCGCCGCTCACTGCAGCTGCTGGCCGCTCACCCTGGCTGCTGGCTACACACGGTAGCCCATGGCAACCCACTGCCACAGGGGCTGCAGCCTACGCCGTCGCCGGCGACTCACAGCAGCCCAGCTCCAGGTTGAGCTGTTGTTCAGCATCTTAGTTGTAGAGGGCAGTGTCACTGGCCCTCATATGTGGGATCTGAACCGGGGCCCTCTGGCGTCCCAAGCGAGTTCTTAACCATTGCGCCACTCGGCCGGCCCGGTAGGTCTCCTTTTAATAGTGCTCTGCTTTCTATACAATTCCCTTTGTTAAACCCTCTTTGATTAAAACTTTTAATTGTATGATGTCTCTTTTTGGGACTCAAATGACATGGGGTTTTAGGTTTACATGTAGCAATTAAAGCAGGCATTTACATCATGTTTATTTTGCTTAAATTAGAGGTAGGATGACAAACTTTCACCTGTATTAATTGCTAACATTTATTGAGTGATGTCTCTGTGCCACCATCTTTATAAGTGCTTGATGTGAATTAACTCATGTATTGTTCACAAAGGTTCTATGATTTGGATGCTAATATGATTCTTATTTAAAAGATGGTAAAACTGAGGCACGTGGGTGAATGACTTGCCCGTGGTCATGTACAAAAAATGGCTCTCAAGCATGGGTGCTTAACTATTGCCTCAAGCAGGCCCTCTGCCTTCAGAAATAAACCATTCTATATTATCTGCAATTCAGAAAGCCATAGTTGGCTCTAGTGAATCATTCACATGTGAATAAAAAATACATTTTCAGAGTGGCTTTCAGGACAACTCTTTTTTGTTGTTGCTAGATATAAGACTGATCAATTTTACTAATCAACACACAGAAAGTTAAATGGCTCTGCTACAGGAGCCGGAATAGCATCTGGGAGGCATAGAGATTTGGCTGGATGCTTTGGTGTGCTCCCCTGGTCCTCAGTGAAGAGGGTTTGGAGATATGTTGGCGTTGTCTGGCCTCCTGGATAACAGTCACATGTTTTGCTTCTCTTGGGAAACTGATTGCTAAAGCCTGGCCTGTTTTTCCAAAACATAGATCTGCCTCTGACACCTTAACATAAACTAAACTAGATTCAATTTTTAGTCAGACTGGCATTCACACCATCAAGAACAGAAAGAATGCATAAAATGTTAATTAAGCCTATTCCTGAGATTTAATAAAATGTTAAGCATAAAATCATTTAAACATTAGTTTTCCAAGTGCCAGTGTTTTGAAACAATATAGCCAATTTCATATGGATTTGTGATATGTAATCAATTAAACCTACACTTTAGAAACACAGAAAAAGCAGGGTTTGATTTATATGTATATTATATAGAGATATGAAGCTTTTTTTACATAAGGGCTTTGGTTTCACAATATGGAATGTTGATATTTGAAAGTAACAGTGTCTTTAAAAATACTTTTCAAAACTGGGTAAATTGATTTATTCACTAAGGAATTATGACAGTATGGTGAAAAGAATAATTGGTTTTTAATGCAAAAATCTTAAATATAGTAATCTAGTCCATCATTTTTTCACAATAAATATGTATAGTGCTTAATGTCAAAAGCTGAGCCTGTCTGACACTATGATAAAGAAATGCATTGGTGGATGAGTGAAATAAGATTTTGTCTTAGAGGAAATATTGGGTTTTCATTAGGTCAACTGAGAATTTATAGCATGCAAAAGTACCACCTTGGAATTGATGGTTTCTTTAAAGAGGTTTAAATGGTCTTTCTAAAGATATACAAGGTATAGTTTCCTAAGGGAAAAAGTCATTTCCAATTTCTTGGACTAAATGAAGGCAATGCACAATATCCTTGTTCTAAACTTGTATATGGAGAAAGTTAAGGCTGGAAATTTGTGCTTGTAAATTCAAAAGTGCTCGTCTAGTTTGTCCTCCTATGGACAAAAGTAAATTTTCAACAAATGACAAAAACTCTGTGTTTCTCATGGCAGATTTTTTTCTGTAAATATCCCTCTCATGAGGCAAGAACAAAGCCATTCTCTTGGCATTTCAGAAATTTTACTGAATGGGGAAAACTGTTCATGATAACTGAGGAATTGGGTGAGATCAATTGCCTTGTACATTGTTTATAGAGAGTAGAAAGTGCTGGAGACACTCTGTTGAAATTCACATGAAACTGACACTCAGAATTGCCTTCTTTTGATGTGTACCTCACTGTGGTTAGTATTAGGACGAGATTTGAACAAAGATATCAAATGAAGCATCTTGTGACACTGCTTAAGAAATGACTCACGTTCCTTTGAGGGCCTGCTCATAATCAACAGCTAAATTCAGGAAGAGTGGGGCTATACATTATTAATTTTACCCCATAGCCATAAAAAGAGGCAGGTGAAGGTCACTGACCTCTCCATAGGACTGGAAGGATCTTTCTGCTAGCCTGGTTTCATCAACTGCCACTGCTACTTAAGGAACTTCTACTTTATTAGAGTAAATATACTTTGAAAAATACAAAGGAAAAGGTCTCAAATGATTACACCATGTTCCTCTTATTTGCAATCATATATAACGCTAGAAAATGCCCTGATAAATAAAATGAAGGAATTAATTTGGAAGATATTTAAGGTCCACTATGCCTTATTTTGTGTTTTCTGTGAATACAAAAGGTTTGTTCTACTGGGAGTAGTTAACAGTCATAATATAACTGGAACTGTGAAATAAATTAGGTACATTTGGGATATGAGATGTCCCTAAAGAGAAACTCATTTGCATCTGCAAAACACTAATATGCTTGTTAAGGTGCTATGGCCAGTGTCCTTTAGCACATTGTTCCTGCTAGTGTAATCACATCACCTAGTAGCTTGTTAGAAATGCGAAGTCCCCCAGACTTCATCTGAATCAGCATTTTAACATATGAAATGCCAGCTCCCTCAGGTGACCCATTTCTCACCAAGAGTAGCTTTTTGCTGATCTGAATTCCCATTCCCATTTCCTGTATTGACCATGAAGTGGTTGTCACGTCCCAATAATTGTTGCCAAGGCACCATTAAGGGGCTACTTTATATGTAAAGTTCCCAGATGGTGGAAATTTTGTCTTGTATCTATGTAGCCCCCAGGCATCTAGCACTATATCTGGGATAGAGTTAATACCTAATATGTTTTTCCATTTGTTTCTTAATGTTTGGGGATAAAAAGGCCCATTTGTTTTCCTGGTTTAGAGGTCATTCTATTTAATTTTTTTAAAGATGAATTACTACCTATAAAATATGTTGAGATCCTCTGAATAAAAGTAAGTTATATTAAAAAAGTCTTCTTTTTTATATTAAGCATTAAAAAATCTGCCAACAAAGTCATAGAAGGTCTTTTACCCCCCAGTAGTATAATTGAAACATTTGACATAACATAAAATATGACTCCATTTTCATGCATTTAAATTTCTAATTGTTTCTCAGTCCCTTAGAGAGATTTTCTAGGTCAACTAAATACTCACAATGTGCTACATGTTCCAAGAGTCCAAGTTAGTTTCATCTCTGTAATCCTCAAAAAATAGAATGCTAGCAAATGCTCCTCATTTACCCAATAGTTAGAAAAGATCCAAATTAAAAATTGACTCTTTGACTGTCAAACGCAAGCCCTTGCAGCTGTTATTTTTCCGGTTCCCAGTGTTATTCCTAGCTCCTTAATATGTCCCCTTCTATCATGTTAGTTTCTAACCAGGTTTAATCCTGAAAGAGCAAAACAAAACAAAATCAACAGCAACAACCAAAAAGAAGTGACAAAGGATTGTTGAAAATATAGTGATGTGGTCATCTCATTTCACTTTCTACTCAAAGAAATGATTAAAGGATGAAAAATGTGTGTGTGTGTGTGTGTGTGTGTGTGTGTGTGTGTGTGTGTGTGTGTACCTACCTGCAGGGTCTGGAATTGCTGTATCAGCTATTGGGAAACATTATAAAATACCATCTGTTTGCCATAACCGTAGAGGAGAGTTTTGTGGGATTTAATGCAGCAGGACCCAGACCATAGAAAGAAAGCAACAGCTGACTCACAACTACTCAATCTGATTTAGATGAGATTCAGGCAAAATCTCACTAAAATAATCTTATCTGAATGAATGAGGAACGGAGGTGAGGTGGGACAGCAGCAATGGATCCATGGGGAATTCTTTTAAACACTGTGCTTCCAAAGTGCTCTTAAGTAGCTGCCTGGGATGTCTGAGGTCCAGTGCTGTCACTTCTGACAGCTTCAGCCAGAACAATTCCCTGAAGCATCCAGGAGGCTGTCCCTTGAATCATTGCCGGGGGGAGCTGAAAGAACAGTTCAGTTTAAGGCTGGCCTGGAAGGCACTTCATGACAAATGCTGAGGTGAGCCCAAATTGTCTCTAAGGTAGGATCCTGAATTCAGGGTGTGTTTTCATCAACAGCCCCTTCAACTTAATATCCTGAAGAACTCTAATGTTCTCCATGTGAGAAATAAGGGGTCTGAGCAAAACCCACCCAGGTAATTTTGAGGGAAGTTACAGTCCAGGATTTCCCTTGTCTTAGCAAAGAAAGAGAGAGAAAAAAAAAAAATATATATATATATATATATATCTCAAAACATATGGGCCAAATATGAGAGGAATCCAAAACTTTACAGGAAATTACTTAGAAAAAAGAAGTGGTGGTGAACAAAGAGAACAGGACAATTATCAATGTCTAAATAAATGACAATAGTGTATTGAGTCCTAAATAAATAGAGAAAATAATTATTGAAAAAATAAACATGTAAAAGGAACAACAAACTAGCTATAAGACTGACTAAGAGAGCCTCTGCCTTCTTCTCAGCTGGACTAAATTTTAGATATGTTTCTTCATGAGTATATGTCCCTGACCTCCAATTATTAAAGAACATTTACTTTAGAAAACTTGCAATTATTTCTCTGCCCCTGTGAGATATTAAGTCTTCTCCCAGCCTCTTTCAGTTTTACAACCCAGGAACATCTTTCTCAAGGACCTGAGAACCATCCCTTTGAAATGTAATCATCAAAGAAGACAATATTCCGACCTCTCAGTTTCTATGGGATAGTAGATAGTAACTTCAATAAGTATCAGCAGCAAACACATATGGCATAATCATATTGATTAACTTCCCCTCTAACAATTTCCAGTAACTCTCCACTCTCTCATTCTGGGCTTAAAACTATCTAGCCTTTTGTTTCAGCAAAGTTCTGGTCAACCTCTCTTCCTCTTGCAATAGTCTCAAATAAAATCTTTCTTGCCTATTTAACTTTGCCCAGTGTAATTTTTCTTCAACAAAACCCATATCATTTCAGTAAAAGCTGGTATATAATATGAAATATATGTGAACCAGTAAAATGATACATTTTTCATCATCATTTTATACAGGTACATAATTTCATTCTAGAAGTTGAATTGAAAAAACAAATGTTAATTTCAGACAAAGTAGATTCAAAGCAAAGAAACAACCAAAAATAAAAACTAAATCAAATCAAAGTTCCCAGAGATGTGATTTTTACATAGAACACATCAAAGAAATATATAAAATGAAAAATATTTCAGGAAAAAAACTTAGAAATTCAAAGATAAATTAAGAAATTTCTTTCAACTTTTGACAGACTATGTGGACAAACTAATAAACAGGGATATAAGGGGTTTAATCTCAGAGTCAATAAGTTTTACTTACTAGGCATAACATTTTGAGAATTTGTAAATTCCATCAATGCTAAAGACATCTTAAATTTAAGATAATTATAGCTCTTAGTAAGAAAAAAAATCAACAATATAATAAATATAACCACATTACATTGATTTTAAGTTACTTATTGATTTCAGAAACTTTAAATTTTTGCCAGGGAAACAATTTAAATTGTGAGGGGAGTATATGTTAGAATTAAGGAAATACCAAACATAGCAATTGTTTAATACAAGACTGGTCAGAGAAGCATCGTTTACAAAATAGCCAGTATTAATTTATATTGAGAACAATTCAAATCTCACCAACATAGAAGTAACAAATAAATGGCATTATTTTCATTTAGAGGAAAATTTAGAACCTTAACTTTTTCAGTATTAAAAAGAAACTAAAATAAATGAAAAAATATAATGAAGTAAATCTGTGGCAGAGGCAGGTGCTTCAAAAAGGAACTTAATAAATTATTGAATAAAAGAAAAGAAAAAATATTAGCCATGTTTTTAAATAAATCATTTAAATTTTTCTCTGAAGATAGCTATAAAATATGACAAGTCGATTTTCTTTCTGTTAATGTATATATTTGATTTTTCTTCATAAACTACGCATTATTTAATCAACATTTAATTGCATTTGCCACTAAGCCAGACCCTAAGGGATAAACATACAGTAGACAAAACTGTCAAGTTCCCTGTCTTAGCTCATGGTCTGTTGGAGAAAAGGGACAAACTGATAATTATGCTAGAAGTGATACAGGTGTAATGAGAAGGCAGTCAGAATACGATTTAATCTAGACCTGTGATGCCACATACCTAAACAAAACGGTTGGGTTGGAGAAGATGACAATCCTAGCAGAGAAAAGATAGGTGCAGAGGCATAAGGCAACAGAACACACTGTCATTTTGAAAGGAATCCAAGGTGACAGTTGTGTGTGTGTGTGTGTGTGTGTGTGTGTGTGTGTTATGTATTTTAACTGCAATGTTCAATTATGAGTACTGCAGGATGAAATGGAGGAGGATGTGTATGAGCTTACACTGTAAAGGAAAGACTCATAACAACAGTGCTTAGTAATATCGAGGTTATTTATTAGGAAAATAATCCTGAACTGGAGGGTTAACAAAACGTTTGAATTTTAAACAGAGTTGCTACTTCCATATTCTTTATTTTATTGTGAAAGTGAAAAATGTAAATAATTATTTTTGGAAATTAAGTTCCAAATAAATTTTTATAGTTTGAGCTAAAATATCCTCAGAGTTCATGATATATTCATATTTATCTGATCTAATGTTCACTCCTGGTTACAGATGTATCACAAAAAAAGATGCATGCACTGTACACCTGAAACTGATGTTGTATAATATTGTATGTCAACTATAAGTGAATATATATATATATATATATATATATATATATATATATATATAGTCATGGGACATGGAGTATAGTGTGGGAGTGGAGTCAAGAGAATTGTAATAGACATGTATGATATGGAGGGGTGCGAAATTGGGGCAGCGAATTGGGGGAGAGGGGTTGTCACTTTGAAAGGTAAAAAGTATAACTATTGCGCTGTTGTGCAGGATAAAAAAAAAAAAAAAAAAAAGGATGCATAGGTACCACTAGATTAATGTACCCTAGTTTCTTCAGTTAAATACATTATTTAGACAAGTAACTTATACAGCATTAATTCATGATTGTAATCTTATGCAGGCTTTAAAAATTATTATGGTAAACATATTTAATGTCATGAAAAACTTTCATATATATGGTCAAATGGCAAATGTAGATCAGAAATGACTATGCTTCCATTAAAATAAACCTAACACATATGCATATCTACAGATATGAGCACTGTGTTTTTTCCTGGGTGATGAGATTAAGCTGATTTTTTATTTATTTTATAACCATATAATACGAATAAATGCCATATTTTTAAAATTAGGTATTCTATGTAATTTCATTCATTTAAATTGTATTTATCATGGGGCATCACTGAGTTTGAATAGATGAATGTAATGTTCTATTTATTTTGTGCATGAATAGCTTCTTATGATCTTACTATTATTGTTGTTCCACATTTGAACAGCTTTTTAAAATACCAGTAGCTGTGTGGGTTAGTAATTTGGTCAAGACTGAATTTCTTTTTGTGTGATTTTTTTTTTATTCACTTATTTTCAGAAAAATAAAATACTAAGACAGGTTCATAAGTACACCTTAAAGAAAAAAAACTGTTGAATGCTTAGCATGTAGTGAAATGATTTAATTGTGAAATCAATTATTTTGCACAAAACTAATTTAATCCAAATAGAGTTTCCCAATAACTAAGTGGCAGATTACACTCTAGGATGCACTGTAGCCATTTGGGACTTTTCATTTTATTCTATCCTATTCTCATTTCCTATAGGCAACGTTCCTAGTTGCCATTCTTATAATATGGCTATATAAACATTCAATTTATTCTGAAGAGGAAATAAACTTTTTAGATGCCATTTCTCCAAAGATATCTTGCCACATGCATTCTTGAAGAAGGAGTGGAACAACTAATTGAAAATTCTGATCTTATTTTTACATTGACATCTACATTGTGAATAGCCTGTATAACATTTAGGAATGAGAACTTTAGTAATTGATTTGCTGTAGTTGTAATGAGAGAAATCTTCTTTCAAATGTGAGACTACAATTTTCCTTATGAAGCTCAGCATGCAGAACAAGTGGTCTGATAAAATTAATAATTAAAACAATAAAACAAAATAGAGCATCAATTTATAATGACATACCTTATAATATCAATAGTATATTTATTAAAGTGGCTCAGGGGAACTTCCAATAAAGGCATATTTCATGAGAGTGAATGTTCATTAGGAAACCAAATAGTTCATGTCATATTTTAGAAGGAGATCATCACTAATCACATTTTGTATGGTAATCCAGGAAGGATCTTTTTCTATTTAATTTAGAACATGTTTCTAGTATTTACATTTTCTACCAATAATTTAATTTGAACATATATTAGTAATAGCCTTCTTCATAAAAGGCCGTAAATAGGATAAATGATTAGATGGTATGTATTAAGATATTCAAGTGAAAAACTAATATTTTACCCTACTCATATTTATGTAATTGAGATATTGCAAATACCTAATGAAAAATTAAATTGATTTTGATGTACAAGCAGCTTAACAAATCCATGTTTAAACTGACAGCACAGTTTGAATCTATTATGTTCTTGAATTCATTTATAATGGTGGGGACTAAAAGACAGAGACCAAACAGAATCTATGAAGATGCCCGAGGAAGAAACAGCCTTGCCTGTGAGTCAACAAAAATAAAATGAACCATATCTGCAGTAAAAGTTGACCAGTGACCATGCACTTGACTAATTTCTGAACAGCATGAACTTTAGCTGAATGATACCTAGCTGCTTTTATCTTTTTAATAGTTTCTGAGTCCAGAAAACCATAAGCTATATGAGTATCTTGTCAAGCTATGTCTTCAACCCTCACCTCAAATTCAAACTCATCTGGGAAGCCTGCCATAATTGATTGGAAAAGAAGTACAAATTCTTTCCTATTCATAGAGAAATAGAGTTTCTAGCTTATCTTCCAAAAAGAACCATGAACCGTTAAAAATAAGCCACACTTAAAACAATCTTTTCCAAGTGATCAACGTTCCCTAGATTAAAAGTTTGAAAATGGCAGAGATTGTATTGAATGAGAATATGTATAACATGGAAAAAAGAAAACATAAATGATAAATTAGTAAATTGATTGTCTGGTTCACTAACATTTTTAACCTTTGTTTAGCAGTATTTTCATAATATTTTCAATTCTGTCGTGGGTTTCATTGTCATATTTGAAAAATAAAAGTAGTTGTAATTAAATTTAATGAAAACTTTGAATACTTGTCATGGAGCTCTTTAATCCTTAAGGGAGTTGTCTAATTCAATTTTCTTTTATCTTTTCTCCGCTTTAACCTATGGTGAAGCAAAATAACAAGAGAGCTAAGAGTAGGGATGAATTTGGTTTTAAAAATATCTGGGGGAGGTACAAATGAATTCAGACAGTTCCTCCCACTTCTTTGATTACTGTTCTCTAAGTGCCCCTCCTTTCAATTTCTTTATCTTGTGTCAGCAGGCTATACAATTTTTGCAAAGAAACACATCATTTCCTTGGTTGACAAACTAAAAATAGGTTGTTTCAAGAATGCAGAGGGAAGAGGATTTTCCTATTGCTTCCGTTGCTGTTTCTTTTCTTCATGTTGATAGCATCAAAGTCAAATCCATTCCAGTCAGCAATTTCCTGACACCCTGATTGGATGAACACAATGAAAACTTGTTGGGGAACAAGTTTCACTGTTGCCTGTTTTCTATTTCCATCCATGACCAGGTGTCTTGGTGAGCCGAAAGACACAACATCTAAAGGAAGTTCATAGAGTGCTCTGGGGGAAACTTACACCCTTTTAACCACAGCTGGAGAAAGACAATACATGGCAGGAGGAATGGAAGGGCAATATTCACACTATAAAAAAAAGCAGTGATCTGTCAGACAGCAAAAGATATCTCTAACAGAAAACAGAGAAGGGATGTGGAACATGAAAATGATCTGGGATATATGATGGTTGGGAGGAGAAAGATTACTCCAGAGATAAAAGATTGAACAAGTGGGATAAGAGATTTGAATCTGCACTAAAATTATTAGCAATTTTCAGCCCATAAAGATCTGTCTCTCTATTTTTTTTCTGTATTGATACATGCAGCCTCTTCTACATAATCTCACATATTATTTCTCATCATTTTATACATTTCCTGAGTTCAAAGCTAACAGGTTGAAAGCCCATTGTCTATTAGGGTCAATATAAAGTATTTAATGATTAAGTGTTGATTGAAAATGGAGAATGGGTTAAAAACAGGAGAAAGGAAAGAAAACTTCTATGGAGTTTAATAGAAAAAATTTGTGCTTTGGTTAAATTTAATGAATATGCTTATTTTTTGAGTATTGAAAGAGTTATAGGGAAAGAAGTGTTTTGGCGGAAAACTATACATTTTCTAGGGTGCACTTCTAGCTTATCTGATTCTGATCCCGTGGGAGTTATTTTATAACTATATAAAATAGTTCTTATCTATAGACAACAAATATAGTCTGTCTGATGGAAGTTCAGTTGACTTTCCTTCCTCTCCATGAAAAAAGCCAGTTTCTGTCTATTGGTAAATTCATTTCACCAGTCCTTTATGTAAATGTGTGCCTCTTTTACTTCTTTAAATGAGTTATCACACCTGCCGGGTACCTTCATTATCAGTTAAGTAAAATATTTAACATATTCATTTAAGTCTATATGAGATTCATGATATTACCATTTTTTACATTTTTTTTTTAACAGAGGCAATATGTGTAAAAACAATTAGAACCTTGCCTGGTATATAAGGAGAGATGAACAAATGTTGCAGTTGTTGCTATTGTTCTTATGAGAGAGCATTCCTGGTTCTAAGTGCTGGCACACAGTCGTGATTAAAACCTAAGAAGGTCAGAGTGTAGTGGGAGTACCAAGCAAATAAATAGTTCCAGTACAATGTGTTAAGAAATGTAATTGAGGTAAGTACAAGGTCCTATAGAAAGGTGGGTAGAACAGCAGCAATTGACTCTGCCTTGGGGTCAAGAGAAAAATGAGTGGGTGAGGGGAGGGCAACATTTGAGATTTAGATTAGGAGTTAGCCAATCACATTATTGTCTGTAGCTATTCCTGATGAATAACTATAATCAGACATTGTAATATTAAAAACAGAATCAGGACAAAGGCAATGAGTGAATCAGCTTTCTTTTACTCAATCAGAACTAAAATGAGCTTGAGCACAAGGTCACATTGACTAGTCCTGGGAAGTCAGCAAAGATACAAAGTGTAATGTTCTTTCTTTAACCTGCGTAGACTTAGCAGCAGCTGAGATTAATGATAGCCATGGAAAAAAATAGAAGAGATAATTTCAAAATAAGTGTAAAGAAGCTTATAAAGCAAGGTTAAGTTTAGATAAAAATTTAATGTCAACCTTTTTTAAGGTAATCACATACTCTTAAGAGAGAACGCATATAAGGAGGAAGAGTAATACCATACGCTTGTAGCACTATGTCTCTGTTCAGCGTCTTTTCATACCCAGTCTATCACTGTAATTTCAGAAAGAAGATCCTGCAAATCTATTCCAAGAAAGCAATATTATCACTGTTTCACAGTCAAGCACTCTCAAACATAGAGAGGTTTTTATATTAAGATCTGTGATAATAATGATAAATGCTTTTATGTCTATAGAGTTTATAGTTTTAAAAATAATTTCTCTGTATAGTATTTCCTTTAATTCCTTAACCACTATCGAAAAGGAAGTTTTATTTTTTTTTTATAGTTTACAGATGAGAAAGCTGAGTCTTAGAGAAATAAATTTTCTTATGCCAAGTTAAACAGCTAATATATGGCACCCTGCTTTTCTGGCTCTGCTTTTCCCACTACAAGCTGCTTCTCAGTAAAATGCAACTTTATGCTTTAAAGATTCTAGGGGTCAGGGGTCATGGAGTTGGGAGTTGAAGACCCATTACAGCTAGGAGTAGAGCTGGAGATTAGAATCAGGTGCTAGACCTTTGTTTCCAATCCCTGACATTTTTAAATGCAAAATAAAATGGATGGGAGGGAGCTGGGAGAGGAGTCAATTAGGCCATCCCTCCTTCCATTCCCACCCCCCTACTATGATACGAGGAGATAATGAAGAAGAATTACATGTTACAATAGTTTACCCCAGCACTGACACAGCTTACCTTTTGCCTTCTGAAAGAAATACATTTCGGTTTTCTAAAAATGGCATGGGATTTGTTATTTAGTTTACAGAAACTATGTAAAGATCAAGGAAAGTCCTAACAACCCCCACATAACCATAATAGTTTCAAGAATGTTAATATTAAACAAAGAAAAGTATGTCGTATAAGCACAGATAGATCTTTCTTGTTTATTTTTATTGCGAGGGCCCAGAATTCCAATTTGTCCTTGAATTCAGTGTGGACCATTGATGTTATATGCTGCATGACCAGCGTATTGACTAATTTATCAATAATTGCACAACCACTAGCATGTGTCAGGTTGTGCCCTTCAGAAGTTGCCCAGCCAACTGAAGGAGGAAGATCAAGTCCAGCCCACATTGCACTTCCTCAAAGGGAGTTCCTGGAATTGGGCTGCAATCATCTGAAAGGGATGCTCAGTCTGTTTTCATTTGCATAAGGCATTGTATGTGCTAGCAGAGAGTGTGACGGAAAGGGAACACAAAGAGCAGGAAGGACACTGGAAAAGGTGGTCGAGTAGATAAGCTTCACCTTCAGAAACCTCCCTTTCTGTTTTCTATACCCCTTCTGCTGCTCAGCAGCCCTTACCCTCATCACTCGCCTCCATTCCCATCCCCTCCCCCTGTTCCAAAAACGCTCTTCTTCAAAGGGTAATTCAAATCCTGTGAGTGATGTAATAGATCTTCTTTGGGAGGACTTTTACCTTAGCAAAGTAAAACTAGAAAAAAATGGAAAATAGAAAAAAAAAAGTTCTCTGGTTGGCAGATAACTGGGACTCTTGCTTTTGAGTAAGGCCAAACTGTCTTCTTTTTCTCTGTAGGTTTTCATCTATTTCACCTACAGATGGTTTGGTTCTCCCTTGCAGCCGCAAGGACCAAGGGCTGCTTCCCTAGGTGAGGAGTTTGAGGTATAGGTGACCTAAGACAGCTCTGCTGGGAAAAGGGGGGTATATGCTCTCTCTTATTTGTTCATTCTCCTAGACTTCCTTCATCATATGACTCCTGCATGAGAACTTTGCTTACATCAGAGACTCTGGTGTTCTCTTAGAAGTACGAAAGTACCAGTTATTCCAGACTTACTGAAGGAGAAGCCACAAGGTTGATTTAGGCGATAATGCTTTCTCATAAACACTGACTCAGAGAGGGCCATGTTAATCAATGAATACTGAGCTGCTACAATGAATACTGAAACAGTGGGGCATGTTTGTGTGTCGTACTCTAAACATGGAAAAACATACTCCACAGGTGTTTTCTCAGCTGCTTGATAAGCCGGTTTAATGTTAAAATGACAAACAGGTCATTTACTTGGGGATATAGCTTATTGGCCGTGACTCTGATGGTGTTGCAGGACCCGGAATCGATATTCCCTTGTATTCCCCATGTTCCCTGATGTGTTGCAGGGTTATTTCTTCTGAAGTCAAAATTGGAATCAGAGAATGATAGAGTCACAGTTCATTAGAGCTGCAAGTGACCTAGCATCTTGCCAAAACCCTGACACAACTAACACACATGGAGAGACCTTTCCAGAGCACTTTCCCAACCTCTACTGTGATCATTTCTGGGAGTTAATATTGGGGGGCATCATCTATTTGAAGAAACTAAGTCCCTTGACCATCTGTCTACCCATGTTCATTAGTAGGTTTCAAACTCAACAAACATTTTGACTACAAAATTGAAATATAAGTCTCATAGCTAATTATTAGAGAATTTATTAGATAACTTTTTAAAAAAGTAAATAAGAACATCATGTAGACATCATACATACCGTGAGAAAGTCACAGGGCTCAGGAACCTGGGGCCTCCACTTCAGCATAAATATTCATAGCCAATAAAT
Source organism: Hipposideros armiger (assembly GCF_001890085.2). Classification (NCBI taxonomy): domain Eukaryota; kingdom Metazoa; phylum Chordata; class Mammalia; order Chiroptera; family Hipposideridae; genus Hipposideros; species Hipposideros armiger. Next base: position 784,743 of record NW_017731709.1, read on the forward strand.
CCTATCCTGCCAGTTATAATATAGGAAATACAATAGGACAAAGAAAAATACAGTGGATGTGTCTGGATTGTATACAAATTTTTAAGCTGTGAGAACCAGCTAAAGATGCAATTTCAATGCCTATTATGTTCTCAGATGGAGAAATGTCATAATGCAAATTGGTGACAGCATCAACCGTGTAGAGTACACGTTCTACAGATGTACAGCTGATAGGCGCTGCAGGTTTCACAGCTATACTTATTTGGCCAACGATATTTGTCGTAGAAAATCAAGTCAATACATTGTAATAAGCTAGTTTCCGATGTGAAATAAACTTTAAAGCCCCAGAGAATTCTCAGGAAAAAGCAAAAAACAAAACAAAAAAATTCTTAACTAGTTTAGCCTATCAACCACTCATGTTTCTGTATCAGATCTGGGTCATAAATTTCATTACATTCCTGTTTTCTCTATGATATTGCTCTATTTCAAAAAAGAAAGTCAGCTCTTATTTATCTAAGCACACAAACCTGGAAGCAGGCAGAATACTTAAAATACAAATGCCCATATTTAGAGTAATGCAGTTTTTCTAGTCATTAAAAAAGAGCTTGCAGAGTACGAAAAGAAGATCGCATGCATGGCTTTTGACACAAGACTTTACCTATAGAATTCCTATGACCCAGCATCAAAATAATGTACATTAAATCAGCTTAGAAACAAATTATTGTGATAACCATGCCCTCTCACTGTATAAGAAGAAAGTGATAGAAGATTGTCACTTTTCACAGTAAATTAAATACTAACCCTCAGAGATCAGGAATATATATAGGAGTTGGGCCGCATGGTTATAGAATGCTAATGGTTAACTCCAGAAAACTTCATTTGGCATACACTCTGTGAAAACACTCTGCGAGGAATTATGGATGGTCCAAATGTGGAAACACATAGATTTATCCTTTAAGAGCTTATAGTATACTAGGAAAGCTGCGTGTGTGTGTGTGTGTGTGTGTGTGTGTGTGTGTGTGTGAGAGAGAGAGAGAGAGAGAGAGAGAGAGAGAGAGAGAGAGAGAGAGATTCAAGCATATACCGGGATAAGTTATGCTGCCTTCTGGTAGCTATCAGAGAACACAGCATTTCAGGCAAGAAAAACTGCCTTATGAGTAGTAATGCCACTGCTCATGGTTGCTCCTTTGCTGACTTCCTGATGGGGACCCTCTACAGATCTCTGGAATTCTCTCTTTGTGCTCCCCTCTCTAGGACTTTTTTCTTTAAATGCCAGCAGCTAAGAAGTCCCAGCTCATCTCAGGGAGTCAACCGGGGTCTGCCTGGGCCCATCCTCCCTGCACCATGGCCAGGAAACTCATTTAAGGCAGTGAGCTACAGCGATTATAAGGCTCACCTTATTTGCTTCCTGCCTCTCAGGGATCATTGTCCTGCACTGCTTGACATTGAGTGTCTTGAAAACCATGGTTTTATATATATTGTCAGGGTTTTTGTTTGTTATGTGTGGTAGGGTGAAACCTATTTCTGTTACTCCATCCTAATGAAAAGTGGAAGTCTTCATTGATTCTTTACTATATTTAGAAGAAATTACTCAGTTGCCAGTAAAGCAACTGAAGCTTTTGAAGTATTAAATAACTCTCTGAATTTCATACAGAATGTGAACGTATGAGTTCGTATTCACACTTAAGGTTTTTAGTTAAGTAGGTCCAGGCGTCTCTGGATTGAGGTGAATGGTTGTGCCATTTATTTGGGGTTTCAGGGAAATCACTGTCCCCTTGATTGGTATGCTTCAGATTTGTTCATCATTCCTTGACTCTTCTCACCACCAGAACACATAGATACAAACAATATGTTTTAACTTGACCATGTGCTTTCTTCCAGGGAGTCTGAAAGGTGCCTACATAACTAGCCCCCAAGAAGAAGCATGGACGCCGAGTCTCGAATGAGCTTTCCTCCTAGACAACATCTCACATGTGTTGTCACAACTCCTTGCTTGAAGAATTAAGCATGACTCCACTGGGAGAGATTCTTGAAACCTTGCACTTGGTTTCCTTGGACTTTCCTTCCTGTTCTTTTTCCCTTTTCTGATTTTACTTTGTGTCATTTTGCTTAATAAATTATAGCTGGGAGTGAAACTACACGCTGAGTCCTCCAGTCCTCCTAGAAGTGGTCTTGGGCACTCCTGACACAGAATGATAATACCTTTTGTTGATGATATTATGTAGAACCAGGAACCCTATTATGAGAATTTTAATTGGTTCATTATTCCTGAAAAATCATTTGGAAATATGAATCAAAATTTATTATGTGTATATCCTTTGACTTATTGTTTGCATTATTTGAAATTTTACCTAAGAAAAAGAACATGAGAACACACACACACACAATTTTTCAGTACTATTCATAAGTTTGAAAACCTGGAGGCTATTCATGAATATAGGATTAGATAAATAAGTTCTGACATATGAATGTATCAGCCATGCTCTCTTTTGACTTGTGAGGAATCTATCTTGATTGGTCAATGCACTTTTTGATGCCTTGTTAAAATATTTAATCATTTTCACTGCATATGTAAATATAAGACTATACAATATTGCTATGAAACATTTTTAGAGAAATAAGCACTTCCCAAACTACTAATAAATTGGTGATTTAAAATAGATTTTTAAAGATGCCAACAAATAACCTGGGCAACCACAGAAAATTCATATCATCAAGGAGCAGAACTTTGATAATTTCCTAAATATTTGCATGGCCTGTCATTTATACTAACAAAAGTGAATGGGCACCTATTGTCATAGGGAAAAGGTTTACCATAATTCTTTTTTTTTTTTCCTGAGAAAGGCTGTCTCAAAACTTCTCTAAAGAGTTTAGTAAAATGTTAAGAAATTAGGACCCCAACCCCCTTCTTTTGAAGTTCAATATTCTGCAATCTCAACGGACAGAGATTGTCCTGGTGCACTGGTGGGAACCGAGCTCTAAAAAGACTAATTAAAATCACCACCCAGTTAGACATACCCCTCCTTGTTCCCATTGGTAGAGAAGGAGCTTAATATATTTTCCATAAGTTTGATTCACATAACCTATGTTTTAAACATATGATTTTACTAAATCTTTTTGCCACTGAAAGTAAGTCTTCAATATGTTTACACACATATTATCTGTACCCTTGCATATTTTAGAATATCTTTTGTCACCTTTATATGGTAAAGAGCTTATTTAGATAAAATGCTTTTCTTTAGAAGTCCAATGAGCTATCCATTGCACAATGGAGCCATCTTAAAATGCTTTCATTTAAAAGCCAAAGGTTTTGTTCCATTATCTTTTGTTCCCCCTGGTTGTGGCAGAGAAATTAAAGCCAACACAATTTTTATTCCATCATAAGTAAATTTGTCTTTCCCCTGTCCCTCTCCATCTGGGTGTTCATAGGCATTTTTCATTATATTTGCAACTAAAAAATTAATTCCAGTATATATCTAAAGGTAGGTTGGTTATATCTGTCAATTTTACATAAAGGATCATGAGCTCCCTTAGTATTAATATGCAGGTCTCTTCCAGTTCAAAAATATTTCCTATTATTATATTTTAAATACTGAACACTTGGGGTTTCTTCAGATAAATACCCAGAAGTAGGATTACTGAGTCCTTCTTTGTCTCTTGTTATAGTTTTTGTTTTAAAGTCTATTTTGTCTGGTATAAGTATTGCTACTCCAGCATTTTTTTTTATTCTCATGAAATATCTTTTTTAATCCCTTTAATTTTAGTCTGTGTGTTTATTTCATTTTGAAGTGTGTCTCTTGTGGGCAGCATAAGTAAGGGTCTTGTTTTCTTATCCATTCAGTCACCATATCTTTATTTTGGAGCATTTAATCCATTTACATTGAAAGTAATTGTTGATAGAAATGTAGTTATTGTCATTTTGCTATTTTATATATATATATATAATATATATATATAATATATAATATATAATATAATAACTATAATATAATATAATATAATATAATATAATATAATATAATATAATATAATATAATATATATTTCATCTTAAAGAAGTCCCTCTAACATTCCTTGTAATACTGGTTTGGTGGTGATGAACTCTAGCATTTTTTTTTCTGGGAAGCTCTTTATCAGTCCTTTGATTATAAAAGATAGCTTTGTTGCATAGAGTAAGCTTGGTTGTAGATCCTTGCTTTCCATCACTTTGAATACTTCCTTCCAATTCCTTCTGGTCTGCAAGGTTTCTGTTGAGAAATGGCTGACAATCTTATGGGGGCTCCCTTGTAGGTAAGTAAGCTTTTTCTTGCTGCTTTTAAGATTCTCTCTTTGTCTTCAACCTTTGGCATTTTAATTATGATGTGTCTTGGTGTGGGTGTCTTTGGGTTCATCTTTTTTGGGACTCTCTGTGCTTCCTGGGCTTGAATATCCATTTCCTTCACCAGTTTAAGGAAGTTTTTTGTCTTTATTTCTTCAAGTAGGTTTTCAATTCCTTGCTCTCTCTTCTCCTTCTGGTTCCCCTATGATTTGAATGTTGTTACACTTGATGTTGCCCAGAGGCCCCTTAAACTCTCCTCATTTTTTTGGATTCTTTTTTGCTTTTGCTTTTCTTTTTTTTTTTGGTAAAGATTTTATTGGAGAATTGGGGGAGGGGAACATTGTTGGGGAATCGGGGAAAGGGAACAGACAGGTTGCTGTCTTTTTGTTCTTCAGTCTAGTTGTGGAGGATGTTGCTTCACTGGCCCATGTTGGTATTATCATTGTGCTATTCCCGGGTGAGGCAGTCGCTCACAGGCCATTGGATGGCCACTCATGTCAGCTCAGGGCAGCTCACGAAAGTGCACGGGTGAGCCCCACTGCAGACTACGCTGTTGCCAGCGACTCACGGCAGCCCAGCTCCTAATCAAGCTCTTGTTCACCATCTTAGCTGTAGAGGGCACAGCGTCACTGACCCTTATGTGGGATCCGAACCGGGGCCCTGCTGCTCAGAGCTGGCATCCCAAGCCAACTTTTAACCAACGTGCCACTCAGCCGGCCCTCCTTTTGCTTTTCTAATTGGGTGTTTTCTGCTGCCTTTTCTTCTAAACCACCAATTGGACCCTCTGCTTCATTTAATCTACTGTTAATTCCTTCTAATGTATGCTTTATTTCAGTTATTGCATTCTGCACATCTGAGTGGCTCTTTTTTTGTTTTTTTATCTCCATTTTTATCTTCTTTCTTTGTTCAAGTTCTCCCTGAGATCATTGAGCATCCTCATAAACAGCGTTTTGAACTCTGTGTCTGGTAGGGTGCTCATCTCCATTTTGTTCAGTTCTTTTTCTGGAGCTTCGTTCTGTTCTTTCACTTGGGACATATTTTTTTGTCTTCCCATTTTGGCTGTCTCCGTGTGTTTGGTTCTATGTGTTAGGTATGACTGCTGTGTCTCTCAGTCTTAGTAGAGTAGACTTATGTAGTAGGTGTCCTGTGAGGTCCAGTGGCTCATTGTCCCTGGTTACCTGAGCTGGATGCTCCTGGTGTTTCTCTTGTGTGGTTTTTATAAGCCCTCCTGTTGTAATTCAGCCTTTGTTGCTATTTGCAAGTCAATAGGAGGGATTGAATCTCAGGCTGATTGTTTGTGACTACAGTGGATGATCTGTTGTGCAGGAACTGACCCTACAGATTAGGACTTGCTTTAGCAGGGCTCTGGTGCCTGCCCAGTCTGCCCTTTGGGTATGTCACCTTTGAAGGTTGCCGGGTGATGCTCTGACTTGGTTCAAAGTTTGCTACTGGGCATGCCAACCCTGGGACCTCCTGGGAGGGACCCTGCTGCAGGCCAAGTTCAGCTACAGCTTGTACCGTGCCAGGGGCCACCTGTCATGAGCCACAAAACAATCTGCAGATGGCCGCCACCTGTACTGGGTTTGGAGATGCCTCCAGAGGTCAAGATGCAAACTGAGGCAGGCTGCTGCTAGTGTTGGTCTTGGGGCTGCTCAGCAAGAAGTATGGGACACGCCAAAGCCAGGTACTACATGTTTGGGTTTTGTGAACCTTTAAGAGAATTTAGGGAAGTCTGCAGCATGAAGCAAGATAGGTCATTTGTATGGAAAAGCCATTGGAAGTGGCTCATTTGGGTGGGGTGGAGTCTGAAGAAACCACCCGATTGGGTCAGATGAATAGTGTTCACTAGGTTGATGGAGACACAGATGTTTTGGCCACCTGCATCTGCAAGCCAGGAGCGGGGAGTGCTCCACAAAGAAACAATCAATTCTGCCAGCACATCTATCTGGGAGAAAGCTGCCCCTCCAACCTTCACTCTGCAACCTGACAACTCAGTTCCTCCTTGTATGTCCCTGGAGCCTTTAGAGTTGCTGCCCCAGGACTGGAGCTCAGAACAAGTGAGTCTGTCAGCAAGTAAACCCATATGCGAGCCCATTAAGTGGAATGCCTGGGACACTAGCAGCCTTCCATCTCACTCAGTCACTATCTGCTGGCTTTCACAGCAGAAGTTATCAGCATTTGTCTTCCTGCTCTGTAATAACCCAGGGCTGTAGAGCCTGTTGTGGTTCTGGGACCCCTCGATCTTGCAGGGGAGACCTCTACAGCTGAAATACCCCTCCCAATTTTTAACTGCCACATGCTGTTGTGGGACCAGCCAATTTCACATCTCTGCCCCTTCTACTCATCTCAAGGTGGCTCCTTCTGTATGTCCTTAGTTGTAGGATTTCATGTAATCTAGACCACGGGTGGGCAAACTTTTGGGACAGAAGAGCCAATCCTGTCCCTCACAACAATTTAAAACTTATTCAAGAGCCATAAAACAAATGAAATCACCTTTATGTGAATAATATCCTTTAAAAACTTTATAAATGCAACTATGATAGTTTTATTTTTATTTTAGATTTTACTTCAGAGCCACATCTATGTATCCAAAGAGTCGCATGTAGCTCGCAAGCCACAGTTTGCCAACTCCTGATCTAGACTTCAGACGACCCTTGATGGTTGTTCTATAGTTTAGCTATACTTTTGATGTGGTCATGAGAGTAGGCAAGCATAATATTTACCTACTCCACCATTTTGACAGGAAATTCTGATTGCTATACCCACCTTATTTAACACTCTGCAAATACTGAACATTTTAAAGATAATTATGGGTAAATATGTTTTCAGAATGTGAATTATGAACTTTCATATAGGCCTAATATATGAAAAATTATAAAATCTTGATCATGATGGGCTTCTTCTGTGTGTCATAATCTTGATTTTCTATATATTTTAATTTCATAGTTTTTACTTATTCTTGTATGTTCTTCTATATTTATTTTTCTCAATTATCTATAATGTCCATTTACTGCTTTTTATAAATAAAATATTTTCTGACTACATAAACAATATATGTACATTGTTTTTGAAAAAAAATACATAAACTCAGAGAAAAGTGAAAAGAATGACCTAAAATCCAATAACTCTGAAATAAACATCATCACTATTCAAGGGGTTGTCCTTTCCTTTATCTCTTGATGTCCACATATAATTTATGCTATTTTGAAATTTGCAAAATTATTATTGACATTTTTTGGGCACATTTTATTCTTTTTCTTGGAATTAAAAACCAGTGTTCTGAAGGCCACTTCCAAATTTTTAGAATTGGTGCAGAGTGATTTTGGAATGTGCCATTATGTGCCCCAGTGATGGAGAACATTGCATGGCTAGCACACTTTCTTGCAACACATTTTGTTAGGAAACTCAAAAATGCTATGTATTGCTGAGAATTTTCTGCTGGCATTCTTTTTCTTTTTAGTTCAACTTAGAAAAAAACAGATGACAATCTTATTTTAAAGGGATGTTTTCCTCCATTTCTTTCCCATTTTAGCAAAGACAGTAAAGAATTTAAATTATATAATATTCTCTGTTCTCCATCCAGCTGTGTTTTGTGTTTGTCAGATGCTTCAAGTGATTTTCAAACAGCTGGGCTTTCTCAACCATATTTTACCCCAATTATCTTTCTCCATGATCTTCAAAGCTATTTCAAATGATTTTTCTCCTGATTTAATACACATGTTTATAGTAAAAAAAATTGGAAAATACAGAATGAAAGGATGAAGAAAATCAGTGTCAGCTATAATCACACTAACCAGTGATAGTGTTCACATCTTTTTATCATTAGTCATTTTTCTATATACACACACATACAATCCTATTGTACATACTGTTTTGTACCATTTATAACTCATAATATAGCTTTAGAAGTTCTGATTTTATTAAGTATTCTTCAAAAGTATCAATGTTTTCAATTCATTGCTACTATCTCACCACCAACTGTCCCTCCCAGTGTCCCCCGTCAGCTATACCAACTTCATCGCTCAGTTTCTCAGGCCTAATATCATAGATTCTTCCATGACTCTTTTCTTTCACAACCCATATCCAATCATGAAAATATTCTAGTAACTTTACCTCAAAAAACAAACAAAAAAACAAGCAAACATACAACCTGCAAACTTCCCACCCTTCCACTACCAACTCCTTAACTAGGCAATCATTTCTTTCCTAGTCTACAATGGAAGCCTCTTTTCTTCCACTTTGCCACCCCTACCATTGATTAAATATAAGTCAGACCATGTACTCCTCTGCTTAGGACTCACTAATGCCCTCCCATCACAGGGAAAATAAAAACTTGACCCACAGGAACCTGGACAATTAGGTTGTGGCTGCCTCTTTGATTGGTTCTTTGTCCTTCTCTCTCTCACTTGGCTCCAGTCATAGTTTCTCCTTAATGATCCTGGAACAGGCCATCCTTGTTTTTGAGGATCTTTGAACTTTCTGTTTGCTTTGGCTGTAAGATCTTTTCCCAGTCACTATCATGGCTCTTTTTCTCACTTCATACCCTTCCTATTCAAATGTTATCACCTCAGATACTCCTGCTCTGAACAACCTATAAAAAAATATCACCTGTGACTTGCTGTTCTACATTTTACTTTATATTTCTTCATAGCATTTATCACCAGCTGATATTACATTACGTATTTATGTACTCATTTTATTTGTTTTCTAACTCTCTGGAATGAAAGCTGAATGAAGATAGGGATTTTGTCAGTTTTTATTAATTATTGTTTTGCTAAAGTGAGTGACACAAAATAGTCATTTAATCCATTTAGCCATTTCCCTTTAACTAGACAGTGTTTACTTTTCTCTTATAAACAATGTTTTCATCGTTGATTATAACTTAGGAGTAAATTCTAAGCAGCAAATAATATCATTTAAAAGAAGTAATCATTCTGCAAAATGGTTCTCAATAACAGGTTTTCCTAATTTATGCTTCTACTAACATGGTATCAGAATACCTACTTTCCTATAATCTTATGAGTTGTGTAATCTTTTTTTCTTATATTTTTCATTTACTTGTAAGGTAAAGTACTTGTTTTTGCATTTTAGATATTACTAATAAAACTGCTGTGAGATCATTTATGTAAATAGTCTACTACATAGTGAGCTATCATTACAGGTTAGTAATTTTTTTAAAAAATGTAATGTGCTGTTTTCTAAGAAGTCTTAAAATCTATAGAAATTGTATTCTAAATATAAAAAAAAACTGGTTTTCAGCCTTTTGCAACTTAACTTGCTTATGGGGTTTCTCATTTTTTTTCACTAAAATACTGAAGTCCCTGCATCAGTAGGATTATTGGCCTCTTAAAGGACACAGTGCTTTGAGATCAACAGATACTCCACATTACAAAAGCATGCTGATTAGACATGCACGTGTTTTTTCAAGAAACTAAAATCCAGGAGGTTTAGCTCTAGGCATTATGGAATATTACAAACTCCCTCTTACCATTTACACATACTTAGGGTTATTTTGAGAAATATCCCGCTATTCAATAGTGTGGCAATATTGCAATTATTCGTCAAAATATTACTAACTAAATCCAATGAAAACAAACCAGGAGACAGCTGGAAGTGATTCATTTGAAAGAAATATAGAAATGGAAAAATCCCTCTTATTTGGACAAACTTCATCAACACCGGACCCCTACCTTAGCTCCATCCTTACCTTAATGCACCAGCTGTAGACATTGAAAGTTCCACATTAAAGGTATATCTTTCTGTTAAGACTTTGCTCCAAAAAGCAATTATCAACATGCTTAGATAGAGTTCCTGACACTTTGGAGGCACCCACAAATTTGTCGAACATTCATGAATTAATATTACCAAAGAAACATAAATATTTGCTCCCCATAGCCCCTTAGCCTAGGCGTCTCATCCAATTTCATAGTTGTCACAAAGCAGCTTGCATAGGCTTGGAGGCCAAATGACAGATAAACAGACATTTTGAAACATGAAAGCCAGATGAGGACATAAGACCACATTTGGAAGCTCCCGGGCATCCAGAAAACATTGAATGGACGCTGACTACTTGAAGGGAGGGTTGCAGGCCACCTGAATACTCGGGGGCAGCATCCACGCCATCACTTCCCCCTACATTGAAGTTTACCTGTGGACTTCCATCTGAGGGGAACGCGCATTCCTTTTTGGCTATCATTGCCTGCCTATGTTTCTACAATGTCTATAGCAGGTGAACGTGTTTATGTTTGTGTTTATGCAAGAGTCAATAGGAGAAAATTGTGAACACTAACAGGACTGGTTTCATGTGTGTCTGACCTGTGCACTCCATGCTTAGAAGAGTCCGTGCTTGCTCTTCTAAACAATTTTTGAAGAAAACCCTCACATTTTCAATTTAGTGGTCCTTAATGCCAAGAAGGCAGACGATTAGAATCCAATTTCTCAAAGGTAGAAAGTAAACCTTCATTGGATTTGGAAAGTAGGAAGTTTCAGGGATGCAGAAGGAAACACACACACACACACATAAAACTGTATGTCTTTCTTCCTGGGTCTCATTCATTGTTTTTATTATAGACTAAGTTCACTCATTTACTTTTCCTATGTTAATCTTCCATTTTCCTTACTCCCGTTATACTAAATACATCTTATAAGAATTGTATTTCAAACACTGAGCTTCTTTTTTTTTCTGTAGCAATAAAACATTAAAATAACTTATACTCCATTTGATAAATGGAGTTATTTGAACTTCATAAAGCACTAAGAAAAAATTTACGGTGTAACTGAATAATAAACACAGCTAGTGGAAGTCTTTGAGGTCTCGAAGGAAGAATGAAACAATGCGTGCTTCCTCCCATCTCATATATCTCATCCAATTTTCAGATCTCTGATCCATTCTAGTCACTTAAACACCACATAAACTTCTTTGACATTTAATTCTATTATGTATATGATTGGTACTATAGAAGGACCTACAGAATGAAAACTTCATTGAGTGTTTTCCTGGCTGCTAATCAATGAAACGTTCTGTGCGAAGGGACCGTGGGTAACAAAAGCCTGGACAGCAGTAAATTCTACAGACTTCAGAGACTGTTGGGAAAGCCTGAAAGCGGCAGCTTGCTAAACTGTGGTCTAAATGGATGGGGTTGAAATGAGATTTAATAGGCTCAGCACGAGCTTGATAAGAGTCTGCGTCACCAAGAGACACTCAATTCACTGTAATTATTGGCTTTTGGTTATAGATATCCATCTCCTTCTGCCCCAGTGCTACGCTGTGAAGGAGACTGTTAGGAAGAAGCTACAAGGCAGCCTTTTTGTGCTTAGTCTGGAGATGGGAGAACTATTTAATCTGAACTGGTACCTTCACTGAATTTTTGCATCAAAATAGGCTTTTTCCAAGGTCAGATTTAGAGAAAGTTTGCATAGGTTTCTGCTAAAAAACAATCTTCAGATTTACTAAAGGAATATGTACACATATTTCATCTGGAAAGGTGTGCATAGGAGAACACCCCATGGGGAATTGTTTGTAGGAACTATTTTTCTTTTCTTAAATCACCATGAAGGGTGTAATCTTGTTTCTGTCAGACAAGGACCATCTCTCACCAAATATTTCATCAAATGTCTTTCATCAGCCCTGGTCTTTCTTGACTTTGCCTTGTGTCAGAGAAATACAAAAGCCCTGGCCTATAGACAGTCTCAAGACAAGAAATCCCCAAAACACAAGAGTGTGAAAATATCGATTACTACTTAGTTCTTTGTAATTTCTTTTATATATATATAT
>NW_017731709.1:796886-819264 GCF_001890085.2 Hipposideros armiger
TATATATATATATATATTATATATATACATATATATATATATATATATATATATATATGTATATATAATAGAGGGTGCCAAAAAATGTACACACATTTTAAGAAAGGAAAAAACTGTGTTAAAATTGAGTTGATGGTAACCACTTTGAGCACCTCTTGTACTTGCAGAAGTCAAATGTGACTTGTATTTATCCTTTGTTATCAGTATATATTGAGTATTACACTTTTAGTACAGTTTTCCTTTCTTAAAATGTGTATACATTTTTTTGGCACCCTCTGCATATATATGAATACATGTATTTTAGATGTAAACTACTCATTTATGTTAGCAATAAAAGAAATAACACCAGGCAGCAAAAAATCATACATGCTCAAAATAGCTTTTGGCACTTTTGGGACATTTCTTCTCTTGTGAACTTCAGATTAAGGCTGGTTGATTAGCTTTTGGTTTTATTACCTCTGCAGCCATGGTATGGGGCAGAAGAGGAAGACAGAGGGGGTGTTATTATTTTAGTAAACATTTTTTAGAGTAGTTTTAGATTTAAAAAAAATTATAAGAATTTTTACTGAAAAGATAATACTAAAAAGATAACACTCAGTTTGCCCTGTTCTTAACACTTTACATTAGTAAGGCATTGTGACATTTATTGCACCAAACTGGCACACTGCTATTAACTAAAGTCCACTGAGATTTCCTTAGTCCTTACCTGGTGTCCTTTTCCTGTCTCAGGATCCTGCATGACATTTTGAGTCTTCATGTCTCCTTAGCCTCCACTGGTCTGTAACAGTGTCTTAGACTTTGCTCAGTTTTGACACCCTTGACAGTTTTAAGGAGGAATACTAGTCTGGTATTTTGTAGCACACCCTTAATCGAAATTTGTCTGACTAGACTAGGATTTATAGGTTTTTGGGGAGGAAAATCACAGAGGGAAAGTGCCATTCTCATCAAATTTGTCAAGGATACATACTATCAACATAACTAATCACTGATAACCCCTGATCACCTGTTTGAGGCAGCGTTTGTCAGTTTTATCCATCATAAAGTTACACTTTTTCCTCACCTTTTTCCACACTGTTATCTTTAAAAGGAAAGCACAAACAACACTTAAGGAATAGGGAGTTGGGATCCTTCTTCTTGGGGAGGAATATTTACATAAATTATTTGGAATTGTGCATTGGACATTTTTCCATCTCCCCTCATTTCTTGACTTATTCAATCAAGCATTAATATTAGTATGACTCATGGATATTTCTTTTATACTTTGGGTTACAATTTATATTTATTTTGTTGTTCAAATTGTTCCATCTTTGGTCATTGGGAGCTCTTCAGTTGGCTCTTTACATTGCTTTGACATGGATATCTACTTTGCAACAGTATAATATTAATAATAATAATATTGATAATAACCATAGAAATATTGAAAAGCCTTCAAAAGCCAAAGAAATGCAACTTTATCCATCCTCTTGTCAAAGGTCAAGCAGAGATTTTGGTGAAGAGGATCTATCTCATGTCCTGCTCACTCTTTACATCAACTCTTCTAAAATTATATCCAGGTAATGATCAAAGTAGGTAATACTTCTACCTAACACCCAGTTATGTCATATATGTTTCTGCACAAATAACAAGAATACTAACTGTGATCACCAATTATAAGAAAACTAACCAATTCTAGCACCTATTCATAGAATCCAGGGTGACAAAAAAGTGTACAGTAGTCTCCCCTTATACTTAGGGGATACATTCCAATGTCCCCAGGGGATGCCTGAAACCAAAGATAGTATCAGACACTGTATATACTGTTTTTTCCTATAATACATACCTATGACAAAGTTCAATTTATAAATTAGGCAACCTAAGAGATGAACAGCAATAACTAATAATAAAACAGACCAATTAAGTCCAGAACTTTAACCTTTTCACTTAAAGAAAGCACTTTAAGCCTTCTCTTTGGCATATTTGAACTGCCAGCTTCACTACTCTTGTGCTTTGGGGAATTTATTAGGTAAATTAAGGATTACTTGAACACAAGCACTGCAAAATTGAGATCTGATCACTGAGATAACTATTAAGTGACTAATAGGTAGGGAGTGTAGACATTGTGGATATGCTGGACAAAGGAAAGATTTATGCCCTGGGCAGCAGGGAGCAAGGGATTTCATCATGCTACTCAGAATAGCCCATAATTTAAAACATATGAATTGCTTATTTCTGGAATTTTCCATTTAATATTTTTTTAAAAAAGATTTTATTGGGGAATTGGGGAGGGGATTAGTGTTGGGGAATCGGGGAAGGGGAACAGACAAATTGGTATCCTTTTTGTTCTTTAGTCTAGTTGTGGAGGATGTTACTTCACTGGCCCATGTTGGTATTATCATTGTGCTCTTCCCAGGTGAGGCAGATCGGTCGCCGGCCATTGGATGGCCGCTCACAGTGGCTCTTGGCAGCTCACACTCGGCGGGCCCTCCATTTAATGTTTTTAGACCAAAGTTGACCCCAGGTAACTACAACCATGGAAAGTGAAAGTGTGGGTAAGGGGGTACTACTGTATTTACCATGTAAACAAATGAGAAATAAGCAATCCCTACAACGTACACTGTCCCTGAGCCAGATGTAGGTAACCTCTGGCCTTGACATCACCAGGAGGTTTTGATGGCTTGAGTTAGTGGCAGATGGATTTGTAAAGTGGGTCAAGGGTATCTTTGTAAGCACCTTCTCCTTCTTCTTCTTTATTGTTTCTATTTCGGCAGAAATCTCACCCCAGGGCACTCAGTGATTTCTGGCTGAAAATTTGACTCTACCCATCATAGACAAAAGGGTGTCATAAACCAAATCACACAGCATTCAGTAAATCACCTAATGCTTCGACTTGTTACTTAATGCAATTTTATTTGGCAGACATTTATGCAGTAGTAATTCTATGCTAAACATGGGCATTGTGCAAACCAGCAGTCTAGAAGGCAGCTAGATGCATAATTATAATTCATTGTAATTAGAGAAGTGTTGTAGGTATGATATATATATATATATATATATATATATATATATATATATATATATATATATATATATATATATATGCTGCTACAGAGTGAAAAATGCTTATTTCAAATTAATCATTAACTGTATTGTATTTATGGCATTAGTTAGAGGGTGTGATGATGCAGAATTAAAAAAGGGCTTTCCCTTCATCTCATGAATGAAGCCTAGAAAACTAACCACAGGTATTGTTTCAGTTCCATGGGATCAATCTTTTAACCACCTCTTCACATCCTTAAACATACTCACATACATATTTGCCATTGTAACCCTGGCACTCATCACAGAGCCTGATAACATAATATATAGTAGGTGTACAATAAATATTTCTTGCTCATACACCTTATCTTATTTTGTTTTGCAATTTAAAAAAAAATAATGTTATTTTTAGGGCAGTTTTAAGTTCACAGTAAAATTGCATGATGAATAATGCAGAGATTTCCCATATACCCCTTGTCCCTATATGTACCGAACCACCCTCCACTATCAAAATTCATATACTATTTTTTAAGACTTTATTGGGAAACAGTGTGTTTTTTGGGGGGAACAATGTGTCTTTTTCCAAGACCCATCAGCTCCAATCAAGTTGTTGTCCTTCAATCTTAGTTGTGGAGGGCGCAGCTCAGCTCCAGGTTCAGTCGCCATTTTCAATCTAGTTGCAGGAGGTGCAGCCCACCATCCCATGCGGGAATTAAACTGACAACCTTGTTGTTAGGAGCATGCGCTCTAACCAACTGAGCCACTCGGTCGCCCCGCCCACTGGCAGCTCAGTGGCAGCTCAACTCAAGTCGTTGTCTTCAATCTAGTTGTGTGGGGCGCAGTTCACTGGCCCATGTGGGAATGGAACTGGTAACCCTGTTGTTCAGAGCTCGTGCTCTAACCAACTGAGCCACCCGGCCACCCCAAAATTCATATACTTTTTGACCCAGTAATTTTGTTGTTAGGGGTAGACTTATAGTAATATTATCATATGTGCAAAATAAGAAATATACAGGATTATTCACTGTATCATATTTTATATAAGCAAAAAATTTTAAACAGCCTAAATATTCATAAGAGGAGTTGGGCTAAGTGAATTATGGTTCATCCATAAAACAGAATAAACTAAAGAAATTTATTAAATGAGGAAGCTCTCTATCAGCTAAGGAGGAAAAACATGCAAGGTATAATGTTAAGTTAAAAAAAATCAAAACAAGGTGCAAACGCATGGATTCATGATGTTACCTTTTGTACAAGAACACTGGAGAAATAAGAATGTGTACATTTGGATAAGAAACTAATGATAGTGTTCTTCTGGACAGAGGAAAGGGTGGAGGGGTGAGGACAAGAGGAGAGGGTGGAGGAGGGAGAGGTCATGAGTGAGAAAGAAACTCACTATGTGCCTTTCGTTTTTACTGTCTGTTTTTTGAAACATATGACAATATTATCTATTTAAATAAATAATGTGATAAATAAAAGTAGTTCAAAAAATACTTTTTTGAATGAGTCAAAACCTCTTCATATAGAAAGACTACAGCTGATATACCCAACCGAAACTTAAAGTCGGACTAATTCTGTGAATTAGGTTGACATGTCTTGTTTGCAAGTCGCAGAAAAGTAACTCCAAGGTCTTAGGTAATAGGGTGACTGTGTTGCCCCCTCAGAGAGAGGGGCCTGGCCCTAGCCTGCCAACAGCAAGAGGTTCATGTTGAATTCAGATGCCCTGTCTCAGTCACTCAGCCCCCCTGCTCTTTGCAATTCCCCATGGCTAGAAATATGTCTGATGAATGATTCCATGATTCCATCAAATGGATGATTAAATTATTTACTATCCATCAATTTAAATCATTTCATATCTATAATGGCTTAAAGCAGGATCTGGCAAATAGTACTATGCAATGTTAGTTTTCATAATAAAAGGAGCATCTAATTGTTATAGTAATAATAATAGCTATTATTAGTAATAGATTTGTAAAACTGGATTTTTTTTGAGGATCACAAAATGTTGGGAATCCAGGTTGGGATTGGGCAAAATCATAGACTGCTGCTGAAGCCAAGCATTAGAGGTATCAGGAAAGGCTGATTTTGCAGGTACACATAAAGCAAATCTGTATCAGAGATGAAACAGAATGATGTGGAATGGAGCAGAATAGAATATTAATGCAGAGGAATAAATTGCTATGTTTGGGATATTTTAGCTGTCACTGACAAATGGTGACACTCTTCTGCCAACTGTGAAGTCTTTTCCATTATGTTTTATCCCCTCTACTTTCTCTAATAATTTATTTTTTCAGTTTTATTTTTGTTTCTTGTTTATTATTACAACCATTATTATTTTTATGAATTCTGAGATGGGGGTTAGAATTCCTTAGACTGTATCTGTTTAATCCTTCCAGAATAACAGATATAATGTGGAGAAGATCAAGGTCACAAATCTGTACTATTTCCTCCCTGCTTTCCTGGAGAAGGTGACCTTGCTGGTATGAGACAGAATATGATAAAAAAAAAAAATGTTTGTCTGCAAACGCGTTCGTCATACTTGGTGTCAGGAGCTGTTCTGGCACAGACCATTAGCAGACCCTTCCCCACCTTCAGAGCTATGGTCACCAAGCGTTTAATGGCTGCTTTGACGATGGACCCACACAGATCAGCGGTGTAATGACTGATCTCCAGAACACAATGTTCTTGGGGCTGGCCGCTCATCAACAAAAGTACGCAAGCATTCAAAGAAAGCAGATTCATAGATCTATTCTAATGAATTCTGATCTCTAGGAGTGTAACCCAGGAATCTGTAGTATTGTCAAAAAGTCTCCAATATAATTTTAATGATAAGCCGCTGTTGAATACTTTCTTAATAACCAGTTCCTGGCTAGCTCCATGGTTTCATAAGCTAGTCTAACCCTGTTGAGTCATAAATTTCAGCTAAGGATACTAATTGGAAAGGCGCTAGAGTCCACCTTATTTCCTTTTTCTTCTCCCTTCTTGGGATCTACCTCAGATTTGCAGGGGATTATCCAAACACTGCTTTTGCTTGAGGTCAAGTTTGCTAGTGCTTGAAGACATTGAAGTCTTTTTCCTTATAAAAACCGAATAAGAAACAGGAATGGCTTTGCGTGTTTGGGAGAAGTGAACCCACTGTGAGTTGCAGTGCACACAGGCAGATCCACAGTCGTGTAATTGCCCTGTGTGCTCAGGTTAAGCTGGATAGTTCTCATAATTCTTGAAAATGATACTAACAATAGATGCATTTTCAGGGGTCAGAGGGAATCTTAAACATGAAGAGAGCCTTACTCTATGAAGAATGCTTGAATTCAAATGAAGAGGAGAAAGGAAGAGCATTTCAGAGGGAGGGAACGGCCTGGAAGCCATGAGGAGTGCCAAGAGTGGCATGCTTGTTTCTACTATCAATGAGCAAGCAGTCTCAACAGCTTGATAATTCATTGTGCAGTGCAGTGGGCAATGTTTCATAGATAATAGGGGATTAGATTGGAAATTCGGTTGAGGTTGTTGCTGAATCTAAGGCTTTACTGTGGTACTAAAGCTGACACTATAGAAGTGAAAAACAAGAAGATTGAGGCAATCCACAATGGAGTTAGGGTTGGGATGTAGGAGGTAGAGCAATTGAATAAGATTAATAAATGATGATGCTGGGGATGGAATGAGTAGTACCTTGTTTAATCCTCACAATGATACTACTTTTAAATGACAAGTAATGGCCTCAAAAAGGTTAAGTAGCTTGCACAAGGGTACACAGCTAGTAAGTTAGTGAGAGCACATTCTGTTACTCCATTTTTGGCATTAGACATTCCAGGGAACAGTCAGAATCACAGCCAGAGGGTAAAGCTGCACCCATAACATATCTGCTCAAGTCCTCTGCAACTGCCTTAGAGAACTTCCTTTAGTATCATTGTAAAATGAAAAGTGCTTTAAAATATACTTAAATTCTCTTTGAACAAGAGATCTTTTGAATGATCCTATCAAATTTGTATCAATGAACCTGGACTACTGAGTAACATCATCTTGCTTCAGATATGCCAGATTTATACCTTTCATGTGAAGATTGGTTTTTTTTCTCCAGGGAGGAAGAGTGGTGGTATTTAACATAAAGCATATCATCACTCATAAGATATAATCATGTTGGACATCACACTAAGGGGTTTCATACTCTCCTAAATTCCAAATGAGTGAAAATTCAAAGAAATTGCATTAAAATCTAATGAGGATACAGACAGCACTAGAAGCGTAGAAATTGTGGCTTTATAGCCTTTGGTCAAAGAAAAGAAAAAATGCTACAGTGCATTATTCTTTGTAATATATATTTAAGCTGGTAATATATTTCTGCTCCCCTAAACATTCAGTAGTTTTTCATTTAAAAAATAATAAGACAAAGAGTAAATTAAACTTTAGTAACTTAAACATTTTCTTTAAACTTATTTTTAAAACAATGTTTTATGGATTTGTTGTGTGCCTTTCCTTATAGGGCGTATCGCTCATAATATCAAATTCTTACTTTAAAACACTTTAAAAAAATTATGGAAACTATGCTTTCCTCATAGCTATGTCTCTGCATGAAGTCCAAACTGTAATGGTCTCTCAAACTCCTCAGCTAGCGTGAGCAAATGCTCAGATGAAAAAAGTATTGTAAAGTGAAAGGAGGAATATGGTTTTCCTTTCTCAGTTCCTCACAAATAAAATACTGATGCTTTCCAATTTCTCACTCTATGTCCCCAAGCCAATTAATATTTAAGGTCACTGGGGAGGTATCCTTGAACATGAAAGTTCACCACACTCACATATGCAGACACTCAAGTATACAGGCATATACTTTCCACATGTTTCCTGAGAATATTATTTTTAAAAACTGGTTAAGTGCTCAAAAAAATAAAGAGATAAAGTAAAAAATCACAAACACTGTTTAAAATTAAAAGGTGAGAAATAATGATATATATTAAATATTAGTGAAACCAGTAAAAATAATGTCCTAAATAATTGTTGGCATGGTTATGAAATAACCAGCATTGGAATAAATAATGTAATAAATAATATCCTGTGACTAAAACCCCATATTATTTTATAAAAATTGATCAAAGTAAAATAATAGACTAAAATAATGCTAAATACAATATATCACTCTATAATTTGGGGATGGGGTAAAGGTAAACAATAATAACAATAGCCAGTATTTATTGATATCTTATATGATATGCACATTACATCTTTTCATCTTCTTTCAAAAAACACAAAAAACAAAATCACCTGAGGTAGATACTACAATTTTCTTTATTATACAAATAAGGAAACCAAATCACAAAAAAACTTACCTTATTTGCTCAAGGTCATAAAAATAGTATGTATACTTCCTAAATCAAAAGACATAAATAGCAAATCAAATGTCATCAATGTGGTAAAAATGCCAAAAGTATCTAAAAACAAGGAAGCATTCTATATTAAAAACAACTGAGACTAACCAATTGGGTTTGGAAAACAAACCAATAAACAAATGGTATTTTCACATTCTGTTGGTAGTTGAGGTAACTAAATTGATAGATTTCACTTCATAACATTTTTAAAAAATTCTATTTTTGAAAATCATAAATAAAATTGGAAATCAAAGAGTTTGCCACACTGAACAATGATAATTTCCACTTTTTAAACTGTGATTCATCTTTTAGATTGTTACTTCCAGCCTACCTCTGTGATTCAATCTTCAGTTGAGAAAATAGATAATATCAGGTGGAATTTGCTCAAATTCCAACCATCCTATATAAATTCGACTGTCATATGCAACCATCCTTCCTTATTCATCCATTTTGAATAGCCTTTCTGAAAAAGGCCAATCCATCTACAGTTTCCTGTTTCAAGAATTCCAAACCATCAATGTGTACCCACTGTGTGATCTGAATTTTCAACCTCAGTATCTCCTTGGCATGCTGCTGTGTCCTGATATTGCCTATCTTAGCAAAAACAGCGACTACAACAAAACTTTCTGGATCCCACATGTCTCTCCAGATGTCTCTCATAATTCTCTTACCCTTAGTAAAATTTCGTAAGCAAAACACAAAGGAAACAAAAGACTATTTTTTCAATTCTCTATTTAACAAACTTTTGCTTATGCTACAACAATGAAAGCTAAGCTATTGTGTATGTCTACTAGTTTTTTTCTTTCTTTGTCTTGTTCCTTTGTTGCTTTCAGTTTTATATCCCACATATCAGTGAAATCATGTGGTTACCAGAGGGTAAAGGGGGAGGGGAGTGGTAGATGAGGGTAAATGGGATCAAATATATGGTGATGGAAGTAGAACTGACTCTGGGTGGTAAACACACAATGTGATTTACAGTTGATGTATTACAGAATTGTACACCTGAAACCTATGTAACTTTACTAACTGTTGTCACCCCAATAAACTTTAATTTAAAAAAATGATAGCTATTTAATTGTTATTCAACTTAATTAATGCTTTTTAATCTCTCATCTTACATGGACTCTCTCAGTCTGTGTTGGATCGTTCACCTCCTAAGTGGCCTTCTCATATTGGCATTTCTCATGTTTCCACCTTGGACTTATTTTCTTCTCATAACATTTTGTCCCTATGCACTTTGACTTCCTGCTGCACCAAATTAGAAAAGGCAAGACAGAAGGCTAGAATAGGACCAGGGCTATAGCAATGTAAGTGGGATTGGAGAACAGAGAATTTAAAATTGTTCTGGGCCCCCATGGAAGTGGGAGTAAAGACAGAACAGAAGCCCAGAATAAAGCATGCCTTTGTTTTAGCCTTAATCTCTGAGGGGTGGAATCACTGGGAAAAGTTTTTCCATAAAAATAATGGACTCTGTTTTAGCTATGTTAATCTTGAAGGAATTAGATATTGTTACCCAACTATATATGATTTCTAGTGGTTTTTGCCCATAGAGAATTACTTATAATAAATTCATCATCATCATAAAAATTAATCAAGAGACTGAAATTCTCTTTCTATTAAAAATAATAGAAAAAAAGTTCAAGTATCAAGCTGGAAATACTGATAATGTACATTTATTATCTAATACTGTGTGAAACTGTGACTGCTCTTACTGCACTAATAAAATTGAAAATCATTGAAGAAAAAAAAAAAATCTGGAAGCAGGTGTAATATCTGAACTTTCTATTACATCCATTCTCTGGAGACTGTGAAAATTAGGGCAAATGGGTAGGACATCACCTAACATATCTGACAGCCATTTTTTGAACTAAAAATAAGATGATTAGATCTATGTTTTGATCTGAAATCGTGGGTTGTGTCAGCATACTGAGCAAGATACTCTATCCCACTGACATTATGAATATAAAAAATAAATAGGAAATGTTGATGAATATAAGAAGTAAATGGGAGACTAATTTCAAGCAGCCTGTTCTAAGAAAAAATGAGTTCCTCCTACAACATAATGTGTCATATATTGTATAGCAAAATAAAGCCCAACTTTTATGGAAGCACACATTTAAGAAGGAATGATAGTGCTTTGTTTAAATGTACCCCAGAAACAAGGTTCAACAACTTGAGAAAACTATATAAAAAATGAGTAAGATAATTTAGATATCTGGCACCCTCTGCTCCAGGTGGAATTAAATTAAAATAGAAGAAAGACTGAGTACATCCCTGGGTATTATGTACAAATGAGGATAAAAGTCTATCTCTATTCCTCCCTGAGTTCTAATATAATTGCTATATATTTTTTTGAAAAAAAGCCTTCATTTCTGAAACATCTTGGAAAATTTAAAAATATTCTTCTATATTAAAAAAACCCTTATAGAACCAGATTGAAGAAGGTCACACAGACCAAGCCATTTCAAAGGAAATCAGGAATTAGGTAAAATAAAAACAACTAATGGATATTGACACCATTTTTGCTTACATGGTATGGATCATTTCCTTTAATTCCTCAGGCCCCTTGGTATTAACTGCTTTGAAAAGAGGTACACTAGGAGATAATGTGCCAGCTAGTACATCCAGCAAATGCTCATGCCAGCAGGGAGAGTGAAGAGGTGGGTTTTCTCCATGAAATGACAACATTGCCACCTTGTTAAAGTGGCTGTAATGAAAATCCTAAAGTTTTACCAGGCAGACATGAGACCGAAAAGAAATGTACCAGTGAATTCACTCCTTGGCCATCCTCATAGTACACTGCCCAGTGTGTACTGGAACAGAATCTAGTAACTTTTTGAGGTAATCCCAAGAAAATGGTTTTGGATAATAGTAGAACTGAATAAACACTTAAAACTGAAGGAGTAAAACTAGAGAACCAAATTTGGCTCATGAAAGTGTTCAGGAAAATTTTGATAGCAGGAAAATATGATATTCCAGATTCAAAGATTATATTTTCAGAAAAAAAAAATTACTCGAGTACATTCATTTTTAAACAGCGTGCACTTTGTGTTCACAAAACAATTACAATAAATCATAAGCTTCATGAAATTAGGGCTGAAAACAAGAGTTGCTAGATGTGAAAAATGATAGGAAAAATGAGTTGATTACAAAAAAGGTAGAAATAAAGAGAGCTAAATATTATAATTTGGAATGTAAATAAACTAAAGTGTTACAGTAGAATAAAAAATGACATTAAGATAATAAAAATAGAAATTAACATTTCAGAAAAACAGCAAATTAATAATTTATTAACTGCTAAAAAGAGAACAAGGGATTAAAAACAGATAAAATTGGACTTCCTAAAGAAGGCACTAGTAAAAGTAGACCATAATAAAAGAAATAATAGGAAACAAACAAGAGATAAACAAACTTTACCTAGGTGAAGAAAACCCTGAACCTTCAGAGGCAAATAGTTCGTTATATTCCAAGTGATTTAAAAACAACTTATAAAGAAACAAGTATCAAAGGATAAAAAACAAAATAGCACTAACCATAACTGGCTTCATAAATATAGAAAACCAAGGCTAAAGAAAAACTAATCAATACTTTGCAGAACACATTAAGAAGTCACTGTGAAGAGATAAATCAATAACAGCTATTAAGTGATAAAGGCAGTGATGTGCCCCTAAGTCTGAATAACTTCAGAGGTTAACTTTTAAGCAACACACACCTGTCCACTGGCCTAAGGGGATTTGAAAGAACATGTTCAATACCACTGATTCTTTCTCCAGCCAAGATTTCACTCATATAAAAATAATACATTTCTTTTAGTTATTCATGAAGCAATGAAAAACAATACCCACAAAACCTCTTAAAGTATTAGAAAGAGAACATGCCTTGAAAATAATATTTAGATATAATAAATTGGGTCAAAAAGCTACAAGTAAAATTTGCAATAATAAGGAAGTGGCAAAAGGAGAAATTGGACAAAATATAAATAATTAATTTCATTATTTTGGATTGAACAGAATGAAAAATTGTACATCAATTTTGATGCCAAGGTTAGAAAATGAAACAATCAAATAATAAAGGAAAAGTTACTATGGTACAATTAAAAATTGTTCTGTACACCTGAAACTAACAATAAAAAAATTAAAAAAAAATAGGTTACACAACACAACATACAAATCACAAGAGGAAATCAAAGAAGCATAACTTACTTTGCCATTATAACAAAAGACTAGAGAAAAATACATCTAGATAGAAAAGAAAAATGACGACAAAAATAAACCAGAAACAATTAATTTGAAAAAGACCAAATAAAACAACTTTAATAAAATTGGATAAAAACTTCAAATAAAATAAAAGACTGAAATTCAGTAAATGTGTGATTTTAAAATATATTCACAGATTCCTCAATACTCTTCTCTTTAAGAGGTGAAACCTAATTCCTCTCCTTTTGTGTTGGCTGGACTTAATAACTCACTTCTAACTAACAGAACAAGGCAGGAATGATAGTGTGTGACTTCAAACACTGGGTCATTAAAAGCACTACTGCTTCCTTGGATTGTTGGCTCTAGAGAAACTTGATTGCCACAAACACAAGACTATTAAAGCAGTCTTGAAGAGGCTCATAAAGCAAAAACTCAGGTCTCCTCCTGTCAATAACCATGTAAACAAGCCATCTAGGGAGTGGGTCCTCCAGCCCCAGTCAAGCCTTCAAATAACTGCCACCCCTAGTAACACTCTGACTGCAACCATATATAAAGCCTTGAGCCAGAGCTACACAGCTTAGCTGTTACTAAATTCCTGACCCAGAGAAACAGTGAAATAATAATTGTTATTTTAAGGCACTAATCTTGGAAGAGATTGTTATGCAGCAGTATGTAACAAATACAGTAAAACATACATATGTTCCCAAATAACTATATCCTATTTTCAATAATCAATCCTAAGACAAAGAAACAGAATGAAATTCTAAGCACTTAGACAAATGCAAGCATAGGGACATATTAATATCAATCAAGTATGTAACTCTGTGAGTTGGAGGTAATGTATAGTAATGCAATAATAATTTTTATCTATATACATGCAAATTTTGTCTTGTTTTGTAGAGATTCATATGACTTTTCCCAACCTCCTCTTCCAATGGAAAACCAATTTTGCCTCCATTTGCACCATGTTTCAAAATTCCTGATCTATAAAAGTGTCTGTTCTTTGCATACTCTTTTAACAGTTATAACATATGAGTATGTTTGGTTCCCTCATAAATTAATGAGTAGAAAAAATTAGAATTGTTTATTTTATATCTGCATTATTGTCATAATTTTATCTTTTTGAAAAACATTTTTTAACAATGATGCTTGTTTCACGAAAAACAACTGTTTTTCTTCAACTGATACTCATTTATTACATTTACATATACTATTTTCAGGTTCTTCTAGAGGTGCCCTCATGTTCAATCCATAAATTATAAGCCACTTGATAAATTCTTTTTCTGAGCAGTACCAATACATTCGTGTCACTGAATTAAGCATCCAGCTACTTTCTTTGAGTATTGCTTATGTTTGTGACACGAACCAAAAGTGGACAGAGAAGAATGAGACATAGTTCTTGCCCTTAGGGAAGTTAGAATGTAATGGAGGACCTAGATATGAATTATTACCTGTACATATCAGACAATTTGTCAATATTTGCTGAATGAATGACCAATTAATAATGATTCAAAAGTACCAAAGGAGTGTTAGCATTGTTTTCTGGCATTTCAGGGCAGATAAAGGTGACTGGTTACAGGAAGTTTCTAATGGCAGAGGTGTTTGGGACTCAATTTGTTGGATTAAGAGTGGATAGGGTTTGAATGGATAGAGAGGATGGTGGCAAGCTTTCCAAAGAGGGAAACAATGTGAACAAAGAAATTGGGACAGATTTCACAGAATATATCTAGTAACATCAAATGACACTTTAAACACCCCCGATTCCTCCATTTGGGGGTATGGTTTATTCATTTATTTACTTATTTAAAATATTTAGACGTATTTGCTAAGCATTTGTAATGGTCTAGGCAACGTTTCCAGGAATTGAGGATATAGTTATGTAAACTAGACAGTCAGGTTCCAGCACTCATAGTTTATGTTGTAGTAAGTCAGATCAAGTAAACTTTAAAAATAAATGCATTAGATACCTTTAGAATAGGATGTGGTATATAGTAAAGAAAATAGAGGAGTAGAGTAGACAGTGACTAGAGGCAGAGATGATATTAGATGTCCAGAAAAATTTTAGACAGTCAAAGAAGTTTCCTTAAAGATGGAACATTTTACCGGAGACCTGAATGATGAGAAGTGGCCAAGTGATTGGGAACTGACAAGGCCAACACACAGTGGGGGATGGGCACAACCAGAACATAAGCAAAGGAGTGTGATGAGTGCATGTAGAGCAACGTGAAAGGGTGCAATACCGAGTGGGGGGGGATCCCTGTCTCAGAGATGAAGGTAGTGATTTGCAGACTGAATAATGACCCCCCCAAAATGCCCAAGTCCTAATCTTTGGAACCTCTGATTATGTTACCTTAAATGGCAAACGGGATTTTGCAGATGTGGTTAAAGGGAGGCTCATGAGATGTGGAGATTATTCTGGATTATGTGGGTAGGCGCAATGTAATCACAATCATTCTTATAAGAGGAGGATTAGGTCACTTAGAATCTTTTAGACAAGGATAGAAATTGTGTATTTCATACTAAATGTGATAAAAGAGAGAATGGAGAGAAATGAAGAGGATTAAGGAGGAAAAGACATGATCTGCTTTGCATTTTAAAAAGCCATTCTAAATGCTGAGTGGAGAATTGGATTGAAGGGTCTAAGACAGAGGTTCTCAACCTGGGGGTCGTGACCCTTTTGGGGGTCAAATGACCCTTTCACAGGGGTCGCTGAGTACACGTATGTGGGCATATCTGCATATGGGCCTGGAGACAGATAGAGGAGCGGTGTCTTGGTTCCTAAGGCCATCGAAAATATGTGTTTTCTGATGGTCTTAGGTGATCCCTGTGAAAGGTTGAGAACCACTGGTCTAAGAGCTGAAGCACAGATAATAGTTAAGAGGACATTGTAACAGCCTAAGCTAGAGATAATGGCTGGTTGAAGCATTCTGACAGTACTAGGGATGTAGAAAAATGAGTGGGTAGCAATGGAAACACAGGAGAATGGTCTGATTCAAGATATATTCTGAATATACAGTAAATTGAAATTCTGATGGTTGGATATAATGGAAAGAAAAAGGTATTACTGATGACTTCTAGTTATTTGACCTGAGCAGTTATGTGAATGGTGATGCCATTTAGTGAAATGAAAACGACCAAGGGAGACATAGGAATGAGGGTTGTGAGGTGATGACTATGAAAATGAGTTAAAAAGTCCATTATGTATATACAAGAGGGTGCCAAAAAAGTGTATACACATTTTAAGAAAGAAAAAAACTGTATTAAAGTTATAATATGCAATATATACTGATAACAAAAGATGAATACAAGTCATGTGTATACATTTTTTTGGCATCCCCGGTATTAAATATAAGATGATGGTATATACACCCAGCTATTGAAAATACTGTCTGGTGTGCTGGGGAGAAGTCAGAGCTAGAAATACAAATTTGTGCATGTAAATGACATATAATTTCATGAGACTGAATGATGTTACCTAGGGAGAGAATGTAGAGGTTGACATGAAGAAGGTCTGGAACTGAAGAGGTTAAGTTAAAGAGAAGATTTCAAAAAGAATAATGACCAAGTAGAGGTGGTAAAATAGAAGGAAAACCAATAAATTATGGAGTTGCAGTCTCTAAGAGCAAAAATTATTTTATAAAACAAGTACTTACTTTTTCTGAATATATTTAAACAAATCACAGGAGTGAACACTGAATTTGTTAACATAGAGTACTTGATGACCTTGATAAAAGTAAGTGTCATTGGAGTTGAATAGACAGAAGTTCACTTAGACAGCTGAGGTGACAGTGAGAAATAGGAAAAGGTGGTTGCTTATGAGCAAGTGTTATCTATAACTTTTGCTATGGAAAGGGCCAAAGAAATGCATGGTATATGCTCTGAAACATTTTTCTCTTAATATTGAAGATCAATATTAATATTGAAGGTCATTATCAAGTACAACTCTTAATGACACAAAAAATTTAGGAAAAATAACAGAAAAAGATTACAGGAAAACCACCAAGTTAAATATGGTGGCAAATAATTTAGGATTGGGAGTGAGGAGCAGCTGGTTTTGAATCTAATTATCATTGCGCACCACATGTGAAATCTTAAATAAGTTAGTTAAGCCTTTTAACATAATCTAATCATGAAAAATAATAAAGTTGACAATATTTAGGACTACACTGATGTACTCCCTAAGAATTGGGTAAATAAAAAGTGGGTTACCTTTTAAAACATAAGCTGCTGAATAGAAAGAAAGAAAGAAAGAAAGAAAGAAAGAAAGAAAGAAAGAAAGAAAGAAAGAAAGNAGAAAGAAAGAAAGAAAGGAAGGAAGGAAGGAAGGAAGGAAGGAAGGAAGGAAGGAAGGAAGGAAGGAAGGAAGGAAGGAAAGAAAGAAAGAAAGAAAGAAAGAAAGAAAGAAAGAAAGAAAGAAAGAAAGAAGTTTATATGTATAATTAATATATTATATAAATAATGGATTATATATCTAATGGATTTTTAAATTCACCTGTAGGAGATAGAATAGCTACAAATCCAGAGGATTTAGCAGTACTTTAAATGAACTGCATTAAGCTACTTAAACAATCTTGTGTCATTCAGAAGAAAGGTTTGGCCAGCCATAAAAGCAGAGATAAAAGAAAAGTCACCAGGGAAGTCATCACTTAATCACGCTGATTCAAGTCCAACGCAGCAGCCAGTGTGCATTAACTACCGTCTGAAAACATCTCTGTCTTCTATGGAAAGTCCATCTTCGGGGTAGAAATAATGATAAAGTTCTGTAGCCAAGAGCATGTGTATTTCCTTTTGTGAAGGGAAACTCATCACAATCACAAGAGTGGCCTCTAGCTTTCTCTGCTACATTCAGCTTTGATTCACCCAGTTGCCCTGTTTTGTTTCCACGCTCACCAAGCCATCAGCAGACTCTGATGCACGTTTGTCTCCTGAAGATAGTGTGCTGATGGGATGGACTTTTGAGTGTTCCTCTCCCCTGAGATCATTAGTTCTTGCGGTAAATCAATGAAGTGATTTCTGATTTTGATTTGGCTTCCCATAGTGTTGGATGGCAGAGGAGAAAATGTGCTGCTCACACCAACATACGTATTTCCAGGCCCTGTGACATTATTTTCTATTATAAAATAGTAAACCAAATGTTGGTGTGTATTTCAACTCTGTAGGCATTTTAAATAATAAGGGTTAGTCTCTCAGGACCCATCATTCCCAAGTGTTTGAAGAGAAAGTTTTGGGGTCTTCAGAGAGAAGCATCAAATTCCAGGGGTATGACGTGGTGAATCACCTGTGCTAATAGTTGCTGATTGTGAGTCTCCATTAAAACAAAAACACATAATGCTGCCCTGTTTCCTCTGAATGTTGCTCAGACTTAACTAAGATTATGGTTATGCTAGAAACTACACACTGTGATGACTTTATGTTGATGGATTGACATGTAGAATTTTCTCATTTGTTTCAGAAAACAGTGTTATTTAAAATGGTCACCTTTCAGGTTCATGGACAGAGTTGTATATGTGAGGGTAATGAAATCAGCCAACTCGTTTCTTAGACCTACCTAGATCAATATATTGAGTACTGATAAGATTGCAAATATATTGCTTGAGTTTGAGGTGATACGAATATCTTTAGGGATACCAAGTGTTTATGGTTGTTTTTGTTTTTGTTTTCTTTCCTCTCATGTCTGTCTTTAAAGCTATTTCTTCATGGGAACTGGACAGTTATAATAATATTACTGTTATTGCTGCTTTTTCTCAGGAATCCAAATTTCCATTTCGATGGTTATTGATTCTAAATATAACAGTCTAGTTTGAAAACACAGTAGAACAAATAAAATGTTATTTTCAGAGTACACAGGAAAATGTCATCTGCTTTTACTCTTGGGAAATACTAAGAGAATAAAAGATTTGTTGCCCTGTTAGAAAAATCTTGCTTAGTCTTAAGTGTTTACGTACTGCTTTTGGATTTAATGAAAAGAACAATCATTTCTTTCCTCATTTCTTTATTACTACCAATTTTTGGAATAGAATTATCTCCTGTGAGTTTCTCTTTAATGTCGAATGATCTGATGGTAAGTGATTGCCTGATTGCCTAAGCATGTTATTTAAGACACTGCTGAGTTCTCTGAAGAGTTGCTGCTGTCTCCCAAATAGCAATAAAGTAGGAAAGCTCTTGAAACTTCAAGAGGCAAAGGCCATCTCCATTTCAACTCTTCTATAATTGCCTCTTATTTGGACCCAAATGCTAGATGTATAGTGTCTAAAAATGGAGCAGTGATATGAAGTGGAAGTGATATCATTGAAATGCACATTTCAAAGAGACTTAGTGCTAGTTCTCTTGACTTTATGTGCTTTGAAGTGTTCAGAGAATGAAATGATGACACTTATGAAGAATCTGAAAAATTCCTTCTCAAGTGTAACTGTAATGCTGCCCTTTGAGAGAGAATAAGAGAAGAGTCTACAGATCCATTAGGGAGTTAACAATTTCTCACTACAGCTATTAAGCTGTGGGTGACATGAATGCTAGGTATGCCTGAATTTCACTTTGCATTTTCAAAAACAGTTAGACTTTTGCTTCCTTATTTGCAAAAGACACTTTAACTAATTTAAGCTCATATAAACACAATGCCTATGGTCTCCATATGGTAACTAAAAGCAACTCATCTTTCAGCTTTCATCTTCTCTTTATTTTGTAGATGGGAAATAATGGAATAAATTTAACATTCCTAACACTAAATTACTCCAATCCACCTTTGCAGTCTTCCTTATTTATTCCCATGTTCTATCCTGCTTCTTGATTTATAACCTTGAATTTGCAGGAGCTGGCTGAGTGGCTCAGTTGGTTAAGAGCTTGCTCAAAAGTGTGAGCTCTGAGCAACAGTGGTTCGAGTCCTGGTCCGAGCTGCCGCTGAGCTGCCAACAGATGGCAGGATGGCTCAGCTAAAAAAAATAAATAAATAAAATAACCTCAAATTTTCTGTAAATTTCTCTTTAACCTTTGGTATCTAATATCTAAGCAGTCACTAGGCCTTGGGATTTTTCTGTAATTTCTTATCACAAAATATAGAGGGTGCCAAAAAAATGCATACACATTTTAAGAAAGGAAACTGTATTAAAATTATAATACTCAATATATACCAATAACAAAAGATGAATGCAAGTCATGTTTGACTTCTGCAATTACAAGAGGTGTTTGAAGTGGTTACCATCAGTGTCCAGACACGTCTGATTACGGCAAACTACTGCTTGAGCAACGTTGACCAAAGTGCCCGCTTGTATCTATTTTTTTGGCACTCCCAGTATATAGAAGGTGCCAAACAAAATGTATATACATTTTAAGAAAGGAAAAAAAACTGTTAAAATTATGCTAATGGTAACCTCTTTGAGCAACTCTTGCAATTACAGAAGTCAAACATGACTTGTATTTATCTTTTGTTATTGGTATATACTTGTATTTTGTTATCGGTACAATTTTAATACAGTTTTCCTTTCTTAAAATGTATATACATTTTTTTGGCACCCTCTCTATATTTGTCATATTCTGCTCTAGACCCTCTGCTTTGAAGAGCCCATCTCTGTCTTTATTCCAGCTGTGAATGGAATGTGAGTTGGTGGATGGAGCCAAGAGAATGAACCTATTCAAAGCCTTCAAGTCCACAGTCTTAGAACCCAGATCTTTAATTCCCTGCTCAAATAACCCCAAAGCCCACTTCCCCTGGAGATTGAGCACACAGACCTAAAGTACAGCCAAGGAGCAGCGGTTGGATGGGTACTGAGATCATCATTGGCAGAGCTTCCGCCTGAGGTTGAGGTGTCTGTGACCATGTGTATGAGGCTTCTTGAGTAAAGAAAGGCCTAGAGGCAGGAACAGAAGACGAGCCCGATGCAAGCTAGGCATGTACATTTGTGCATATATTAGGGGCTTTCCCACCTAAAGAATACAGTTTAATCCTACAGTTACCTACCTTTATTGATCATTTCATTTCATAGAGAAGCTACTCACCTAAGATGCTGGAGCTTGTAGAATCTGCATCACAGTTTGGTCTTTGACCAGAGACTATCATGTAAATGCTTTCTGATTGTAATAACATATAACTGGGTTTTTTCTTTTTACTGCTTAGTATATTGTTATGCATAAAACAATTACTCAGCTTATTTTTGTTATAGAAGTATGTGTGAAGCACAAGGCTTATATTTCAATTAATCTGATTTTATCCCCCATTTCTCTTTGGGTTGTTGATTTTATTAATGTATCCTCAAAAAGTAAAAACAATGTATTCTAGCGTTTTAGCAGCCACTTGATCTTGACGCCCCTAGAGTATTGGATTTCTGCCTTACATTTTAATCATTAAGATTGTAGGCTTCATGGCTTTCATTTATACATTTTGACCAAATTTGTTTTTAGAAGAATAGATTTATGGAAACAAAAAAGAATAGGAATGATCATTTAGTTTAATCCACCTCTTTGGCTGGAATCCACAACATCCTTGACAACTGACGAAAGATTAATTGCCCATCCAATTAACCTGAGACTACTAAGAATAAGTATGGCAAGGTTTTGAGCAATTTTAATCTGACCAATGTAAAACAAAAACCTCCCACAATGGAAACAAACCTCATCATTTTACATGATGGAATGAACGGTAATTGAATTACTAGGGTTATTATTCTTTCATGGAGGAATCTTAGAGACCTGAAATTCTTCCATACCTACTCTACAAGATGGCACATTGCCCTTATCATCATCAAAGTGTTCACATTTCTATAAAATTATGTTATATTTAAACTAGCTTTGTTTATTCTACTTTTATGCTTAAGAGCTGTATGCCTTTTTTTTTTTTAATCTGCACCTTTTCCTATCAGTATTAGCATCAACAGAACATTTCTTAAGCTTTAATTTCCACCTTCTTGGTTTTTATTATTTTATTCTTGCAACATAATGAAAAAGGAATAAGTAAGACAAGAAGAAGATTTCAGCCCTGCTTGTCTTTTAGTTGTCTATGTTTTAAAGAAAGTTGTCTGCATGTAGCTGTGTGGGTTTTTGAGAGAGAGAGACAGAGAGAAAATTTATGCATATGAGTGTGCACAAGTGCTCCAGAGAACATAACAGTGGAATGGGATGGAATGAAAACTATGTATATCCTTTGAATTCTGAAATTGTGTGTTTTCAGATATTTGTGCTCATAATAACATTAGAAACTTTATCTCAAATTTTCAAATTAATTTTTACATTATTCTAGTCTTAAAAACTATGTTATTATGAACTAACATTGCAAAAATAATAGAGAGATGTGCTTATTTTAAAAAAGGTAAACAATTCATATTAAACAATTTATATTTAAGATAAAGCAAGTGGGATAAATTTGAGAAAATGTACCCAATGTTAATTCTAGTTTGTTTGATTTTTAGATCACAAATACAGCTGCTACTACTTAATTCTGATCCAGTAAATAAAATATAAATATATAAACAATGGCATAGTTCTAATTATGGTTATCTTTAAAAGTAAAGATTAATGTGGTTACAGTTCAGTACAATTGGATTTGAATTTCTAGCTAAGTACTTACTTTGAAGAATTTCATTTGCTTTTATAAAGTTAGCAATGTTGTACCTCCCATCTTGATTAAAGGTGATGTTACCAGAGAAGATTATTTTTCTTTAATTTTATTTTGTAATTGCAAAACACTAATCATAGTTTCCAATACAATAAATTGCATGTGCCCCTCTATATACATATATATAAAATGTATAATGAATATGCATATAATGAACACACATATATAATGAATATATGTATTAAGAATTTCCTGTGGTTTGC
>NW_017731709.1:822874-823959 GCF_001890085.2 Hipposideros armiger
TTGCATTTCTCTATCTTTTTATCTCTTTTCCCCAATGCCATTAAATATTCTCCATATAAATGATTTTTAAAGAATGTGTGTTTCTCCATTGAATAGATAACCTTGATTTAGTTGAACAAGCCCGTATTTTTGGACTTAAAGGTAATTTCTAAATATCTGTTACTATAAATAATTAATCAATGAGAAACTTTGTGCATAAAATTCAGTTAGTTTTCCCTTTGCATATGTGCCTAGAATTAGAACAGTAAATCAAAGCTCGCAGGTATATATAAGCGTATTGGTCCATATTATTGCAATCACTGTAAGATAATTCCAGGTTCTAGAAATGTTTATAAAATTTAAAATAGCTGCAAGTCATTGAGTTTTGTTTTGTTTTGTTTTTTACTCATTGCCTCAAAGAGCAGACTTCTTAAATACCTGTAAAAAATAGATTTAAATTCAAAATGCAATTAAGAACATCTTCATATTGTGTTCAATAAAGGGGCCACATACTATGCCTGACAAGCTCAGAGGAGGCCAGCATGGCAGGCCTTACAAACTCAGAGACTGTTATTAACCACATAGGATGGTCTGAACATAAAAACTCCTAACTAAAAGACAGGTAGTCACATCCTTGGCCTTTATCCTTCCTAGATGAAATGGGTATCTTGTTATTCACAACAAGTATTTTTCCATCACAACTGGGTTTATGTTAATGAGGCCACTTTTTTTTTTTTAAGATTTTTATTGGGGAATTGGTGGGATAGGAACAATGCTGGGGAATTGGGGAAAGGGGAACAGACAAGTTGCTGTTGTTTTGTTCTTCAATCTAGTTGTAGAGGACATTGTTTCACTGGCCCAAGTTGGCACCATCATTGCGCTCTTCCCGTACTAGGCAGATCAGTCGCCGGCTTCTGGATGGCTGCTCACTGTGGCTGCCGGCTGCTCACGCTGGCTGCTGGCTACACACGGTAGCCCATGGCAACCCAACAGGGGCTGCAGCCTACACCGTCGCCAGCGACTCATGGCATTCCAGCTCCAGGTTGAGCTGTTGTTCAGCATCTTAGCTGTGGAGGGCAGTGTCACTGGCCCTCATATGTGGGATC
>NW_017731709.1:824055-827519 GCF_001890085.2 Hipposideros armiger
TGAATATATGTATTAAGAATTTCCTGTGGTTTGCAACTACTGAATATTATTTGCAAATTTGGTATTTCTGCTTATGTACTTTCATTGTTTTGTATGTTCATGTGTGTGTGTGTGTGTGAGTGTGCGTATATCCTTTAAAAATAACCTCTCTCCATTGTCTCTTCATCTCTGCCTCTGTGTTCTACGCACATCTAGGAAAAGTTGAGCCATTCTTTGGCACCAAACTTCAATGGCTCTCCCTAATGTGCTTCCTGTTTACAATAGCCTTGCCGTTGACCCTCTCCTGTTTAATTTCTTCTATAGAATACATATAATCCCAAATACACAATTTGGTAGCTAATAAAAAGGTGTATCCTTTGATATCTGATCATTCAATATTTCAACCTTTGCTACAATGACTTGCAAAATGGTTTACCTCAAATCCATGATCTACTTTGTAACACTGCTTTAATGAATATGTTCATACATTATCAGTGAAAAAGGTGACCTCTGAGAGAAAGAATATTAAAATGCTAACGTCTCAGTTCAACCCCTCTTATGAGATCCCCTTGTTGTCATTAACCACTTCCCCATCCTTACTGAGAATTTAGCCCTTTCATGGACCGCAGTGTTGCATCTACCAAGCACCCACAGGCACTATCAACCTGGGTGCAATTCAGATATCATCTTTATTATTTTTCCAAATTTTTTGTTTGTTTGTTTATTTTAGAATTTATATTTTGTTCATGTTTCTCTTTTTTCAATGCAGAAAGGAAATGTAATCTATATCAGGCACAGTATATCATCTTTGTATTCTATTTTAAACATATTTTGGGGGGCTCATTAAAGTTAACTAATTTGATAATTGGTATCTTTAAAACATTCTAATCTACAGAAATCCTCAGTGGATTGTTATGCTGATGGTTAAAAATATTTTAGCCATTTACAGGAAGATGATTGGGGTTTGAATACAATTTTCCCCCATTTAAAATAATGTAACATAGGCTCCAACTTTCTGAAAATTCATTCTACAACACATCGGCAGATACAAATTATGTTTTGATACTTAGAGATGTCTGTTATATCTTATTTGCTTTTTTTAGCTTGCCTGAGTTTCCTATCACCAATATGACTACAAACCATTTAAATGTTTGTCTTAGGCTTCTCTGCATCCTTAGTGAGCCTAGAATATGCTGAATCTGAGTACTTTACATGACTTGAGGTTGATTAAAGCTTTACACACACACACACACACACACACACACACACACACACACTTTTCCTGGCCACCACCTGGATGGCCTATCTCATGATTTCCTGTAGTCCATTTCTTAATACATTCTTTTCATGCACACTTGAAGTGATTCTCTTCTCTACACTGTTTAATAGTGTAGTGAAGACTAAGAATCTCTTAAATCCTGGGTAAAAACTGGTTGAAGGGTGAATGGATATTTTTACTTTTGTTTGAATTTTCTGAGGTTTGAATTTCCTCACTGTATATCCAGTTTATTATAACGAAGATGTGTTAGAATGAGTTCATTTTAATATGTACAGTCTGAATTTAAATCACGTTCTAATTTCCAAGTCTTGCTATTTATTGCTAATCAGTTAACTGTAGCTCCTGGATGAGGCAGTGAGATTGATTAACAGCAGCTGTAACACCTCTACTGTACTTAAATGCATCCAAGACAAAGACAACTGCCAGTCTCTAGATGTGCTATGATGAAGGCTAGATTACAGGGCAAGTGGTTGTGGTAAAAAGCTATGCAGGGTGAGGAAAAGAGTCAATAGGACATGCTGATTGATCTAACCCAAGAGCTACAGACCCCAGAGGAATTCAGACACTAGCAAGTTGTTAATGCTGAGAGAATGGGAAGGGGATGGTGCACTAGACACATTTTGATGCTATTAGCAAAATTGGAAAGTAGGAAATGGAACGTGTTTATTGTGTGGGGAGAGTTATGGTGGGTTATTTAGATGTGCAGTGACTGGTAGATATCTGAGTGGAACTGTGCATGAAATATGAATTTGGAATGGGGGTGAGTGATCATGGTTGGAAATACAGATCTGGGAGTTGTTTGACATAGAAATAATGGTCGAAACCATAAAAGTAAATGAGCTCTGCAAGGGAGTGATCATAAAGGGTGAGGAGTTTTATTTTAAAGCTCCTATTTTCCTTTAAAAGAATCCTCTGTGACTTAACCATCCACATCCGTGCAGCAAACTCGGATTGTAAATATGCCATTTGTTCTCCAACTTTATGGATGTTCGAACAGAGCAGTTGGATTCATAAATTTATCTACACCCTACATATTTTATCTTGGCACTGGAGAAAGTAAATTTAAAAAAAAGAAAAATAAAATCTTTAAAAGAGCTCAGCTGTCCTTAAACATAATGAAACTTTCAAATATAAGATAGTTGAATCATTATAAAATCTAGTACAAGAAGGCTGATGGTTGATTTTTCTCAGTTTAACTAACTATGTAGTATTGAAATACTCACTTAAAAATTCATAGTAGTAAATATATTATTAATAAGTATAAGACACATATCATTATAAAATATGATCTTATTAATACATAATGAACTATTAATTGTGTTAACCTTTAAAGTTACTTAACTTTATCATAATGATTTCCTAAAGAAAATCGTGTGATTCTGAAATGTTTAACTTGCTAATGAAGGGAACCAAAATTTTGCCATCCTGAAACAGCCTGTTGGGGTATTGATTTTAAGCTGTTTATTAAGATATAAGATTCAGCGAGAACCTTTACCCCCCACCCCGCTTTCCTGCCCAAGACATTCAGACAGAGAAACCTGCTTCAGGAAGAAAATCTTAGAATGCTGTCTTAGCTTACTTTGAATTAAGCGTGGTAAATAAAAGGACGTTAGGCAGGCACCTGTTAGCTAGATACCCACGGTGTCCCATTGTTCCTGAGTTGCCTGGAAAACATTTCCTGCCATTTCTGTTCTGCTCTTCTCCCAGTACCTGTGAATCGCCCATTCTCATTTCTGAAACCCAGTACCCCTTCCCTGCCTCCCTTCTCCTTTGTCCAAAAATGTCTTATGTATCTAATGTGGGCTCCCTGTCTTTGGAATTTTCATGCTTATGTGAATTCCCCATGCGCATGTATTAAAGCTTTGATTTTCTTCTGTTAATTTGCTGTATCTTGTTTGAATTATTCGACCAGCCAGAAGAACTAAAGGGGAAGGAGGATGAATTCCCTGGCCCTGGCACTAACGATAAAGCACTCTGAACATAGATACAATTTTCCATTATAAAATTTTTAAATATGTTTCTACTTAGAGAAAATAGAAAAATAATATTTTGATATGTCTGTGCCTTAAATATATACAATTCTATTTAATTATACATAACAAAAACAATTTTTGCATTTCTCTATCTTTTTATCTCTTTTCCCCAATGCCATTAAATATTCTCCATATAAATGATTTTTAAAGAATGTGTGTTTCTCCATTGAATA
>NW_017731709.1:828389-850011 GCF_001890085.2 Hipposideros armiger
AGCTCCAGGTTGAGCTGTTGTTCAGCATCTTAGCTGTGGAGGGCAGTGTCACTGGCCCTCATATGTGGGATCTGAACTGGGGCCCTCTGGCGTCCCAAGCCAGTTCTTAAACATCGCGCCACTCGGCTGGCACAATGAGGTGATTTTTTTGAAAGTACCAAAGGTTAGGGGCTGGTTGCCAGGGTACCAACCACCCTCTCGCTTCCTAGGAGGGGAGTGTGGCTGGAAATTGAGTTTAGTCACCAATGGTCATTTATTCAATCAATCATGCTTTTGTAACGAAGCCCCAATAAAACCCCAAAAGGATAGGGTTCAGAGAGTTTCCAGGTTTGTGAACATGTGGAGATGCTGAGGAGTGGAGCGCTCAGGCAACACGGAAGGTCCGTCCCCACTCTTTACCCATACCTTGCCCAGTCCATCTCTTCCATTTAGCTGTTCTTCAGTTACATCCTTTTAGAATAAGCCAATAACCTGGCAAG
The DNA here is from genome assembly GCF_001890085.2 of Hipposideros armiger. NCBI lineage: Eukaryota > Metazoa > Chordata > Mammalia > Chiroptera > Hipposideridae > Hipposideros > Hipposideros armiger. The sequence goes on from NW_017731709.1 coordinate 828,869, forward strand.
TAAAATGTTTCTTTGGGTTTTGTGAGTCGCTGTGGCAAATTAATTGAATTCAAGGCCGGGGTCATTGGAGCCTCCATTCTTTAGCACAGATCCTGTGGAATCTGCCACTGTCTCTATGTAGAAAGTTTCAGGATTGAGTTGAATTGTAGGACACCCAGCTGGCATTGGATCATTGTCTGTTGGTGTCAGGAAAAATCCCTAAACTCAGATAGGATTTGGGTGACCAGAACTTTTACCTAATTATTTCAATGTTTAGTAAATTAGACAGTTTTGGGGAGCCAATAACTTTAAGACCCTTATAGCCTAACTCTGATCTCAAGATAAATCACCCCCATGGTAACATCATAAGCAGGATGTAAGAGACTAATATTGTTCTAACTTAGCTTAACGGAATCATTCTTTGGTTCTCATTAATCCTTTGTTCACGATAATATATCCTCAAATCCAGAACTTTGTGTATATTGTTCACCTAAATTCCTAGACTAATTTTATTATTTAAAATATAATGAAACAAGTGATCATATTGCACATTTTAAATATGTGCATGCCAATTATACTTCAATAAAGTTGGGGGAAAATAGTCCCAAAAAGAAAAATGATGAAAACAAATATGGGTGGCTAAATGTCTCTTAACAATGAATATAGATTTAAGAGGTGAGAAATGCTGTCTCTATTAAAAAAGAAAGAACTACTTTAGATTATCTTAAATTCTAAAGTCAATGGTAAATAGTCAGTCATACACACAGACTATGACTTTGACTTAAAGTGTGAAGATCTCTAATTTCTCTTTGAACCCATAGAAAGGAAAATAACTTTCTGAATGAAAAGTGCCATTTATTTTGGTTTAGACAAATATCATTAACCTTTAATCATTTGAGGCAAGAACTGCTCTAAATATATTGAATAAAAACATCAGGAATGGCCTCAAATTATGTGAGTACTTCCTGGAAACAGTTAACAAAAAAAAGCAATAGTAAACTTGTCTAGTCACTTGACAATTTTCACATTTATTTTGGTATGTATTTGCTTATACAACTAACCATCTTTGATAAGGTCACTTGAGCAAGGCTACCCCAGGGGACCAGCATCTTATTTATAACTATAGCCTAAGCCACAACTAGAAAAATGTTTCAGTAAGAGCCATCAGGGTATAGATAATAATTACAGGGGAGAAAACAGTTGAAAATATTCTGAGTGGGTTAATCACGTGATCTAAAATCAGCAGGGCCAAATTCAAGTTATATTGTGGTTAGCAATGTTTTTTAATTTCTCGAGTATCACAGAACCCCTTGAATCCTCAAGGGCATTTATTTTTCTTCTGCGGTACTGAGGAGAAGGGCAGATGGCATGAAAGTTGAGGAGAAGTTGAGATATAAGTCAAAGGGCTCTCTCTCTCTTGTCCAAGTTTGATAAGGATTAGTTTAAGTGAGAAAAGAGGAAAATTATTATAGAAATAAAGTTGTTAGATCCTGTATTTTGAGATAGTTTTTCTAGCCTTGAGAAATAATAAATAATATGTGGTAAAATGAAATCAAACAAAAAATAAAATAAGAATATTTAAATATTAATTCTTTCTTGTTAGTAAAATATTAGGTTGTCAGAAAAGTCATGACGTATTTTTTTCTATGTTTTTCATTGCAAAAATGAGTCATGACTTTTCCAACAATCCAATATTATACATGTGACTTTGGTCCAAGTGCATAACTTTTCTGAGCTTCAATTTCATTCTAAACTGAAAGGCATTGTAATGCCTATGATGTACGTTTGAAATGGCTTAAAAATATGTTTCAAAAGTTCTCGGCATAATGTAATTGCTCAATAAATATTAGCTTCCTTGTTTCTTATTTTTCAATGTCTTTGATTACACCCATGCCACATTTGTAAGAGCCTATTCCAGTGCATCCTCTATATCTTCTTTCTTTCTCATCTTCATTGCCTTCCACACATTTTTCTATCAGCTCACTCTCATCTTTTCTTTTTGTTACATCTTTAGTTGTAAAGACAAAGATGATGATAACATTGATAATTAAGACTTGATGAGCAATTAATATGCAGAAGAGATTGTGCTAAATGTTTTATATGCATATCACTTCATTATGATAACAATCCCATAGTAAGGTCCACTGTTATCTAAGCTTATATATCAGGGAATAAAAGTTCAGAGATATTAAATACTCTTTCTAAAGTCACACAGCTACAATACTAAGTAGCACAGCTGGAATTCAAATCTACCTGTGCAGAATCCAAGATCTTACCCAATTCAGTATGGAATGCATTTCCCAAAGTCTAAGGAGGCAGAGCGAAGAATGGACCTAGGAGTTGAGGTTTATGTTTGTTCATGAGTTGTTAAGGTTGGACTGAGAGAAATTGTTTTAATTTGTCTTTTTCCTTCTGTTCATTTTAATATAAATTCTATTACTATAGTTAATCAAAATAACTTACAATATCATGAAACCAGAGGATTTTTTCCATGTCATGTGTAAGCAGGTGAAATGTTAAAATAGAATCATTCTGACACCTTCATAAGTTAAGCATTCATAAAAACTGAGGCAGAAGCAAAAATTTGGGAATGATCAAGCCATTTTAGTACTATTTAAATTTAAAGTCTCAAAAGTGTCGCAAAAGTCAACTAATTAATATATAAGAGATGCCTAATCACATGTATCATTCAATTTATGCCACTGTAAGAAATGGTTTTGGCTGAGCTATCCAAAACTATATCTTCAACTTGTTTACTCTGTACACTATTTATAGTAGTTGTTTTCCAACTAGTAAGATTATAATTACTTTATATAGGAAGGCTTTCTGCAATGTTTAATGTATACTCCAAAATCAAGAAGGATAACTTACTGAGTAGGAGCAAATAACATAAAAATTTCAGGCCTGCCCTACTATTCTTCATGACAGTGTAAAATAATTTCAACTTGTTTTGTTACCTCAAGTGTTTTTGCACATGAGTTTTGGAATCCATTGCTCACTTCCTCACCCAACATCTATCCCATCCCTAGGGAAGTAAACTGCCATCTTTCTACTTGAAGCTGCTATTAACACTTCCTGAGTTCTGAAATGTTACAGTTTCTTCTCTGAATCAAACCTGGAACAACATCCAGAAATATATAAAATAGATTTTTAAATAGATTTTTTGTTATTTGAATGACATGACATTCTTAAGTTTGCTGATGTTATGGGAGGTGTTAATAAAAGCTCATTGATAGACTTAACTACCTATCTAAGGGCTATGTGAATCAAATGCCACTTTTGAAGTTGATCTGGGGAAATCTTGGCAATTTATTTTAAATTAATAACCAATTGTTTCAGGATGCCTATTTTTTTGTTGTTCAGAATAAAAAGCCACTCATCCAATTTGTTTTAGTTTACATAATTATTTTGTACTTACTAACAACAATACTAGCAATGAAATGCATAACATCCATTCCTCCATAAAAAAAGGAAGGGATTTGGGGTACCATTATGGGAGCAGATTACTTCAAGTCTTCTGTCATGTAAATATTTTGCTCTGAAATATTTTTGTAGCATTTTTCTCAAGGATATTTACCACAATATAGTGTTAATTATGAAACTGTTAAAAAAGAAAAAGAAATTAAGAGTAAGCATGAGAAAAATATGAATTGTTCTGGAATGATTGTTGACAACAGATGGGGAGTCACTGGAGCAGAGAAATACAGACTTTTTATCCTCTAATGACAACAGTTTCTGAAAGGGAAGTTCTCAAAACACAAACCCAAGATTGCATGAACAGTTCTAGTCAGGTGTCAGAGAAGACAAGACTCGCAGAAGAAAGGAAAAAAATGCTCAATTAACTTTTATATAACTGAAAACATGTTACTGCCCCTAAATCCTCAAACGGTAATCTTAAATTAATAACACACCAGGGGACTCTTTTTACTGTACAATTACTTGACAATTTATAAACAACACCCATTTTCCTTATAATTAAGTAATTAATTACATTTTCTGATCTATTAAGCCTCAGTTGCAAATCAAGCCATCCTGCTAGATCATTTTGATCCTGTCATTTCCAATTAATCAGACTTGTGTGTTGGAGATGGTTATTCTGAAAAACTGCCATGAAAGTATTATTATTCTCATAAAACATTTTCCACATGGTGAAATAGATTATCTTATTTGGAAGCACATATTTGCATGTATTATATGACTGAGTTATGTTTCAAATAATACTTTGTCTATGCTTATAAACACTTTCGAATAATTTAGGTAATTTCTAAATACAATTTTATGTTTGTAAATGATGAAAATTATAAACACACACAAAGAAAGTATTTGTTCCTTGAGTATGAGGAGTAATCTCAATGTCAGTGTTACATTAGGAGATCCTTGTTTTATCAAATGATTCTGGAGTGATGACATCTTCTTTTATTTACTTATTCAATAAGAATTATTGAATGTCTCCTGTATGCCCGGCACTGAGCCCGACCATGAGGCTACAACGATACATAAAGGAGACGCACCAGCTGTCCAAAGATTGCTTCTACTCTAGAAGGACCCTCCTTTATCTTTGCTTTTTTTGGGTTCTGATCATTGTATTCTTTTGAATGTCATCATTACTAACAACACATTATTTCCCCTTTGAAAATAAATTTCCTAGTAAGGGCGTATGACGTAAAGACATGACGGGTTAACAAGCATTTGTTATTTTAAATTATGTTTCATGAAATGCATAATGCTCAAGTTGTTGTAATTATTCCTTTTTTCAAAATCATAGTTTAAATAAAATACAACAGGAGCATAAACAAGTTCTGAAGGAAACTGCAAAAATGACTCTAAAATCGTTTGGGCAAATCATCCTCTAGAACAGCAGTTCTCAACCTTTCACAGGGGTCGCCTAAGACCATCAGAAAACACATATTTTCGATGGTCTTAGGAACCGATACACCGCTCCTCTATCTGTCTCCAGGCCCACATGCAAATATGCCCACATATGAGTTCCCGGCGACCCCTGTGAAAGGGTCGTTCGACCCCCAAAGGGGTCGCAACCCACGGGTTGAGAACCGCTGCTCTAGAAGCTGCAGTCCACAAATCCAGCCTTTCCCTTCCCTTTTCTTCTACCTCCCAGAGCTCAGTTCTGGACATCCAGCAAATGCTTACATGTACTTAATGGAATACTTGCTATCACCAGGCTAATGATGCCAATGAATATCAAAATTCTACTGCTGGCCCTCACAGAAGCCAGGATCATAAAACAACACAAACAGAAAAACAACAGTAAACAAAAACAATAAAATACCAATACAAAACAACAACAAAAACCCAACTGGGCGGGTTTTCACAAATGCCCTGATTAGATGTAGTTTTCTATTTCCTATGAAAACAGGTAAGAAAACAAGAAACAGAGATGGAGTTCATATTGATATCCAGATTCTTGTTTCTGATCATAAAGTTGTCATATCTGACCATACATCCAGGAAAATGTCACATTCAATTTACTGTCTTTAAAAGGCCTTTGTAATAGTGGCATGGGATGGGAATTCATTACTATAAAATACTTTGAAATCCTAAACTTTTAAATGCCATGTAATTCCAGGGATTATTAGCATTCAAGACACACCATGTCAGTCAAAAGTATAGTCAATTCGGGGCCGGCCTAGTGGCGCGATGGTTAAGAGCTGGCTTGGGATGCCAGAGGGCCCCGGTTCGGATCCCACATATGGGCCAGTGACACTGCCAGTGACACTGCCCTCCAAAGCTAAGATGCTGAACAACAGCTCAACCTGGAGCTGGGTTGCCATGAGTCACTGGCGACGTCGTAGCAGTGGGCCCTGTGGCAATGGGTTGCCATGGGCTTCCGTATGTAGCCAGCAGCCAGCGTGAGCAGCCAGCAGCCGCAGTGAGCGGCCGTCCAGAAGCCGGCGACTGATCTGTCTCACCCAGGAAGAGCGCAATGATGGTGCCAACTTGGGCCAGTGAAACAACGTCCTCTACAACTAGACTGAAGAACAAAACGACAGCAACTTGTCTGTTCCCCTTCCCCCAATTCCCCAGTGCTGTTCCCATCCCCCCAATTCCCCAATAAAAATCTTTAAAAAAAATAAAAAAATAAAAAGTATAGTCAATTCAAAGTCGTTTGGCAACCTGGAAAAAAGGAAGATGAAAACTGCACCATGTAAACACCGCAACTGCTCTTGCACCAACCTAATACATATGAAAAAATTATTCAATATGGAAAAGACAAATGCTCCAATAGAAACATGTATGACTAAGAAGTATGTAAACATTCATAAAAGACACCTGAAAATAGCCAATAAAATATCAAATATTAAACCATACTGAAAACTGAAGAAGTGCAATTTGAAACAAAGAGATATTTTTTCATATATCAAAGGGGCAAACAATTTAAAAAGATGTTAGTGACACTGTGGAAAAATGGCTCATACATACATTGCTCAGAGGAGGAAAAATGTGGACATTCATAATTAACAACTGAGCACTCTTTCTTATTAAAAAAATGTATTTGGACTTTAGCTTCAATTTGACAATTTATCCCAATATTTTTAACACATTTTCTTTCCACATTTCGTTTGCAATGTTATCAAAATACAGGAAAATTCTGTTTTAGTGACCAACTAAAATGGGGAAGGGACTTGCCCCTCTTTCTTCATCTGTAGGGAAAGTAATTAAGATAAATCTTTATGAGCTCTATCTACACTAGGGAAAACTCACCACTTTTTATGAATGCATAGTTGGAGTTGGTTGTTCCTCCTATAGATTCAGATGCACAGAGAAATTTCTGCAGCTTAAAAATTGCCCATAGACTCAAAGTTATGCTTTAAAATAAACGAGAACGTTTTACACATTGCCACTTTTTTTCCCCCTTCCATCTTAACTTTAACAGCATACTGTGGTTTTGCTTGTTATTATTTCCAAGTGACAAACAGGTGATAGGGCACGAATAGGTAATCTGAGAGAGAAAGAAGTGAGAGAGATGGGTCTGGGTGGAGCCACACTGTCGGGCCTCCATGTAAAGTAGGAGCACAACCCACAGAAGCCAGAGAAGGGCGAGGACAGGAAACCAGGGATGAATCAGGAAACGGTCAACTTTTTTAGATTTGGTCTTGAAAATTTTTTGATGACTTAGATTTATTTCAAGCATATTCCAAAAATATCTGAAATTGCATTATAAACATACCTTTTAAAAATGTTGAGTGAGTAGGAAGTCCTACATTCATTCTTATACATCATCTCAGTTAATTCTCACAATACACCTTTCAGATGGGGCTTGTAACCTTTTTTCAGATTAGAAGAGAGAGGCCATACAGAAGTCAGTGGAAAAGTAGGGACTAAAACCCAGTTCTTATTAATGAACAAGTAGAAATATCAATAGTGACTGGATATTTGATAATAATAATTGTAAAGTTTTATGTCTGATTGTGATAATTGGTTTTGTTAATAAAATGAATTCCTATTTTTGAAATCACAGTCAGAAATATTAAGAGATGAAATGATATGATTTCATATGAGATATATTTAAATATTTTGGAGGAGGAATATTGGATGGGGTTCAGGCTGGGCCAGTTATAGCCAGGGTTGATGGTAGCTGAGTTTAGGTGGTAGCTACACGGGGTTTATTATTCAGTGCTACTTATGTGTATGTTCAAAGTCCCCATTGTAAAAAGTTAAAACAACTTTAATACTAAATCTTTTTTTTCTTCAAAGCTGTACTTTAAAACACAGTCATTTCTTTCTTATTGTTTACTTGAAAAAAAGTTACCATTTTTGTTTTTTGGGAGCTGAATTTTGGAGTATTTTTTGTTGTTGTTCCCTTGTTGTCAGGAAAAGTGAAATTAAATCACTTTTCTTCATCTACTACTATCTAATCTAGTTTTAACTGGCATTCAGCAAACAAGCAAAGAAACCAACAATGTATCATTTCTAATAATGTGGCTTAGAATTCTGAGTCCCATGATAAAAATAAGTCACCATCCTTTCTATTGACAAAGAGGGTTAAATTGTTTTAGAAAAAAAAGACTATTGGATTATAATGTCTTTTCATCCCCACTGCTCAAGTCATTGAACTTCTTACTCATTGATGGGTTGTTGACGCATAGAGGTTTTCATGAAGAAAGGTGTTTTAATGCTCACACACATAGTTAGATTTCAGCTTAGAGGTTGAATAGTCATTTTTTAAAAACAATATGTTCCCTTCAGCTTGAGAAATGACAATGAGATTCTTTTGTTACTGATCAGAACGCCGTGGAAAAGAGGAGGGAAAGGCACATTGTCAGGGCCAGCTGCAGGCAGAGGTAGTGGGTTGCAAACATGAGTTCATTTTAATGATGCAAGTGAGAATTCTGCTGCCCAAATCTCTAGCTTCCTTTACCCTATTTCAGCCTGCTTTGATGTCAGGGAATTCATGTTTTGCGATTTATAAAAAAAAGTCTGAATGTGGAAAACCTGACTGTAAAGAAACTAAGATACAACCAAGGTGACAGCCTCAATGCGTATCACACAATTGAAAAACAACATTAAATAAGAAAGTAAAAGTGTATGGAACAAACCAGAAACAGGGCAGCATCTAGTGCAGACTGCAATGTGAGTGGCGGGTCCCTGTGGACATCGGAGGAAGAATGCTCCAAGAGGCAAGCTTCAGCTGGAGGCTGCAGATGGAGGGCGGGATGGGTCATGCAAGCAGACCTCTGAGGCGAGGGGAGCATTAGCACACTAAAAATACCTTCCTCAGTATTCAGGCATTTTGCTTCAAAAGACAAGTTCTACCTGGGGAGCTAACATTAAGAGTTTTTCAGTCTTTTTCAGTCTCAAAAATAAAATTGCTATTTATAAAATAGTCGACATGACAGTGTTCTCCTTATGAATAGTACAGGCATAAGGGGAGCCTTGATAGGAAAGCAGAAGAGAGTGGCTCCTAAATATGATTGGGATTCAGAGCTCTGGTGAGAGGTGACATCTCAGAAGATAGTCATCAAGGGAAGGCGCTGGACGTCTAGGTGAAAGATGATGAAACAGGAAGTTCCCAAAAGGGCAGTTGCACAGACCAGGGTGATGTGAATGAGGCACCTGGGGGGGCACAACTTAAGTAGATCCTCACTCTCAGGGGCTGACACCACCCTGATGAAGACCTCCTTAAAATGTGTGACCTACCGCACCTTACTTCCTTCTCTTTGTCCTGGTCTAGATATCATTAAAACAAACAAACAAAAAACAAAAAACCAACCTCAACTACAGTAATGTTTTGCTCAAAACTAATACTATATATTATGGATAATTACAAATGTACAGATTTTATCTGTTTGATATTCTCTCTCTCTCTCTCTCTCTCTCTCTCTCTCTCACACACACACACACACACACACACACACACACACACGCGCGCGCGCGCGCGTGCACAACAAAAAGAGAAACACGTTTGGTTGCAAATACTTCTGGATGATTAGAATATTCAGTTGATTTGCCTGCCTTGTACCATTAGATATAAATGTTATAAATATTCACACTTCTTTCCTAACTATATGCTAAGACATGTTTGTATTTTGGAAATACAAAATTGAATCTATCTAGAAACGTTCCTGAACAGTAACCCACCATCTGGTAGATGAAAGATAAAAAATATGCGTAATTAATTATAAATGAAATTAAGACCTAAAAAGTTTCACATGCAAAATACAAATAATGAGTTATTAGAATTGAGATGAAAATTTTAACAATTCTTACAAGTGAGAGCTTCAGGGAAGATTTTCTGAATGAAGTGACATTTTAGCTAGATTTTGAAACAAAAATGGGCAACAACTTATTAGATGAGTGCTCTCCAGATAGACCAGATTTCAAAAACCAACTAGGAATGTTCTACTTTATATGGAGTCCTTCAGAATGAATAAAGAAGCTAATATTTATTCTCTTGGCAGGTGTTTTAGGGAAATAGTGTAAGTTTTGTAAAATAATATGGTTTTGACATCCATCCCTCTGTTACCTCATTCCCATCATATCTTCTTCATAACACAAAGAGGTTGTATTGGAAATTCTACCACACTTAATATGCTTTCCTTGGAATAGGCTGTCCAAACAAAAAAAATATGTTTTCTATAACAATGGCCACAAATTTAATATTAGGAAGATTTTGAAAAAAGTTCTTAAAATTCCCAAATAAATCCTATTTGCATTTTTCTATTGAGATATAATTGACATTTAACATTATATTAGTTTCAGGTGTACAGCATAATGAATCGATGTATGCATAGCTGCAAAATGATCATCGGAAGTCTAGTTAACATCCTTCACCACACAGGGTTACAATTATTTTCTTATAGTGAGACTTTTAAGATTTACTCTCTTAGCAGCTTTTATACACAGTACAGTGATGTTAACTATAGTCACCATGTTGTACATTAGATCGCCAGGACTTACTTTATAATTGGAAGTCTGCATTTTACAATTTTTACATGGGCAAGTAACTTTCAAGTTTGTCATCTCTTCTTCACACCCCCGTCCATTTTTAATATAGATTTTCTCCCGTTAGTTTACCAAAGTAAGTTTCTGTGTTTATGAAAGGCATGTGGCCAGCAGGATATTCTGAGTTCCTTTAAAGATTTATTTTAATTTTACTTATTTTCTAAGTTATCTTCATAAAAGATCAAAATTATATTTAGCAGGGAAAGAAATATGTCATTTTCTTCACTACAAGGGAGAGTAAGGGCTCTCATGTGTTTTGGTATTCTGTTATTTATTTGTAACTATTCTACATATGTTCAATCCTTTGTTTACCTTTAAGAACCACTTTATCAGAAAATTTTATTGATTATGCATATAACCTTATGCCAAGTTTCAGAACAGATAGATTTTTAATGACATTTCATAAGAAAAGATGAAATAGTGCCATTTGCAACAACATGGATGGATCTTGAGATAATAATGCTAAGTGAAATAAGTCAGACAGGAAAAGTAGAGAGACATATAATTTCACTGATATGTGGTATATAAAACTGAAAACAACAAAACAAGAAAAACAAATGAAGAAACAAAACTCATAGATGCAGACAATAGTTTAGTGGTTACCAGAGGGTAAGGGGGGAGGGGGTGGTAGATGATAGTAAAGTGGGTCACATATATGATGATGGAAAGAGAACTGACTCTGGGTGGTGAACAAACAATGTGGTATACAGATGATATATTATACAATTGTACACCTGAAATCTATGTAACTTTACTAACAATTGTCACCCCAATAAACTTTCATTAAAAAAATTTTTGACATCTTATTTTTTTATATCTCAGCACAATAAGATTTCTATTAAAACCCTTATAAAGACATTCACCCTTCCAGTTGCAAATTCACTCAATAAATATTTTTTGAATGCTTACTATGGAGCACTCAATGCAAGGCCATGGTGAGTCAATAACTAATAAATGTCGGTTGCCAACCTCAAGGAGAGGCAGTTATGTAAACGAGCACTAATAATAAAGAGTGCCTGATAAGCACAACATGGATGTGTAGCAGGTATGCTATAGTTGTGTTCCTGGATCTGAAAAATGTTATTTGATTGGGTTATAAAAGATTGTATGTAGTAGAGTCTATGATTGAGCTTGTGATCTAGACTGATTCTTGGGGTCAGGTGTGAAACCAGTGGATGATAAAGCATGATTAAGGAATTTCCATTGCTAAATCACAAAGGCATTAAATAATGTGTAGCACTGAGGGAGGGATGTGGTTAGAGATGATGGTACATGTATGCCATTCAAGATAACAGTGTTAGAAAGGGAAATAAGGATATACCCATGGAGAATATTTTATGGAATTTTTGAGGAATATAAAGATCACTCTAGTAAGACATGGAAGATCTACTGGCCAGTAAACTTTGTCCAGTAAAAATGGGTAGCAAGAACCAAAGTAGTAATTTTTAGGAAAAAAAAAGAATTTTGGCAGTTTTCCAGAGAGTTCATTCATATTTTTTCCCAAGAATTTTTCTTTTTGATTCTTTTATCTATTTTTTTTTGGAGTCAGTATGTGTGTGACTTTTCTCTTACTATATTTGACTTATTATTACTGTATATTGCTGTTATATTAGAATAGTACTTATTTATACCTTCTTATCTTGGAATTTGCTACCATATTGAATTCTGCTATTAATTATAATCATTTTCCTAAGTTAATTCCTTTGAATTATTATAAAGACATGATAAATGTCTAGAAACAATAGCTTTTCTACCATTTGCATATAGTGCCATTTTTTACTTCTTTCTTTCATTTATTTGTTTCTTGCATTGTCTAATTACCTCAGCCTTAAATATTCCTCACAAATTTTAAGTCATTTATCCACAAACCTTTCTAAGCCAATTGTCTTTTTAGCGACTGTTTTGACAATTTTTAGGATCTCATTTGGTTCATTTATTTTGGATTTTAAATTTCATCTTGAGTCAATTTTAGCTATGAATTGTCAGCATTTTTTCTTAGCATTTTCTTAGCATTTTTCATTTTTTTAAAGTTGATTTTCATGATCATTTTATTCTATTTGAACTACATGAAGTATCTATGTAGAATTTATGTTCAGGGTTTATAAACTGTGTTCTAACGTGAATGTTAATAAATAATTATAAAAAAATGAAAAAAAAAGAACTTTACCTAATCAACAAATGTTTGGGGAACATGTGTTTATACCAAGTGTAAATGTTCATTTCCTATGGATTATTTGGAGCAATAGAGAATTTACATGTTAATAGACAGCCTTTTTATTGCAGGAGTAGGAAAGCATATGCAGGATTTTTCTTTCATCAGAAACTTATTTCATGAGACCACCCTTTTTGATGGGCATGCTTTATGTTAAACATTTTAAGGAATCCTAGTTACCAAATATCCACTTGTAACAGGTCACACAAACCAGATCTATATTCTCTGCCATACCAGGCCTCATTGTTTGTTCTCCAGGTACTATTCTATACTAAAGTGTCCCTTGAAACAGGATGGAAATATGGTTTTCTTCTGGGCTAATTGATGGTACTGAGTCTTAATAAGGGGTGAGGGTTTCCATGGTTTGTGAATGGTGTGGGGATGAGTAGGTTGAATCAAGGAAAGGCAATCAGAGGGAGGACCGTTTCTCTTCTAACAGGCTTCTTGCCTTTGTGCTCACGACATGCGTTATCAATGTGATCTCCCTCCACCTTTCTTTGGGACATCATGATTTCTTGGAAAAATTATGGAAATTTCTCTGCTATGATATTTGTAAAGTAAAGGAAGACTGAAAACACATAGCTGGAATTTTAAATATATATGTATATATATATATATATTTTAAATTCCAGAATATTTATATATATATATATATATATATATATATACCACAGAACAAATTATACAAAATAAAGTCTATGCATTTCTAAGAATAATGATGGAAAAAAGGTTTTATAAAATGAATGTATTGCTAGTTATACTTCTATAGAAGGTGGCTTTTAAAAAGGAACTATTTGTTTAAAGGAACATATCCATGATGGTCAGTAATCTCTATCAAATTCTTCCTTAGCAAATGAATTCCAAAATAAAAACTTTCTTAATTTTTACATCAACCCAAAATACCTTATGAACAAATGCTTGCAAGTATATTATAATCTCCTTGTATTTGAGTCTGTATCTCATAATTTTGGTTCTTTCACAGCATTTAAACCAATGTTCAGCAATCCCTAAGAAGCTGAAAATCATTTTCCAAAAAGAAAAAAATGAAAATGTTAAGAAATGTTTCTTTCATACAAAGAACTGATTTGTAATTCTATTTTCCCTTCTTATTCACATGAAGAGGAAAGTGACTGACAGTTAATTGGTAGAAGATAGCGAAAGGAGCTGACTCTGGGAGCACAGGTACAAATGATGGTGGAGAGAAATATGTCCTCATGCCACAGTGGCAATCATTTGGTTGTAATAGATAATTACTAGTCCTTGAATTTTAAACTCTTCACTATTTTAGATGTTTCTCAATATAATTTTAATTGTCTAACTTTCTATCTCACAAAGCTCTAAGTTAAACATTATTCTAGCCAAATTAGTGTGTGTGTGTGTGTGTATGTGTGTGTGTGCACGCTACCCAAACCCCTTTTGCTCATTTGCTCTTTCATGCCATATCTTCTTTTTTTCCTTTACAGTCATTCATATCTTATGTATCTTTTGACATCTACCTATAGTTCAATATGCTGCATAAAGAGACACATTTACTAGAAACTCAGTAAAAAGCAATCTGTCTATTGTGCAATAGACAGATCAGAACATGACTTCATAGATAGACCATGGTTTAGGACAAAGAAAAGTGGATTCAAATTTTGGTTGCGTTAGTAATTCAGCGATGTCAAGCAAGCTAATGAAGAGTTCTAGTCCTTAATTTTGTCATTTGATAATTGAGGATGAAAATAACTGGGACTCACAATTACTGCAAGGATTAAATGCTATGTTTATGCAATAAATTTAGGAGAGAATAGGAAATAGAAATTTGCATACACTCATATTTCTCTATTACATGCTAAGCGGTCTGCACACAGTAGGCACTTAACAAGTGTTACTCTCCTCTTTCACCTCTGCTCATCTGAAGAGCAGGGACCGTGTCACCATGTCACCAGATATGTGCATGTGTATTTTTGCTCCTATGCTTTGTAGCACCTGGTCCAATATTAAACACATACTTTTCTCAATAAATACTCTGTTAATGTTTGACTGATTCAAACATTAACAAAATGTTTGAATAAAAAAAAAGTTAAATTTGTCAGTCCTTAATAATGGTGGTGAAAATGAAAAAAACAGAGAAAGCCGGAAATAGATTAAATATCACAAAGATATATGGCATATCAATTATGCCCCCACATATCTCATTCTGGACTCCTTTAGAACATGTAAAAGATTGACACTGTTTCTAAATATATTTAATTCCCGAAGCTCCAACTGATGTGACTAAATAGAAGCAGCCAGTTAGGGTAATCTGGAGCCCCACTTGGGCTGAGGGCCCAGTTTTGCTAACAGTGCACGTTTAGGGAACACTGTGAGCAACTCTATTTATCTAAGAGTTCAGCCTCATGCTTGGGTTTGCAGGTGCATCTGTAAATTTCAGGTGATTTACAGAGTGGGAAGCACACCAAATCTGAAATTATAATGGAGCTCGAGGCTCACAGCATCTTTTGTTAGATGCTCTGGTTTTATGATTTTGGGTGGGTGCCACCACATTTTTCTTCCAAGTGCAATAAAAAAAAAATGATGGCATTCAAGCTAAAAAGCTTAACAACCACTTTACCTTTATTGAATATGTAGCTAATGTACTGAAATAGCAAGGGTTTTGCTGCAAATGTAATCTGGGTTTTTGTCTGGGTATCTCTTCTTACCTTAAAAATGGGTTTGCATTGAGCACAGGGTTTTACCTGAAAGATGTAAAGATAACGGTGCAGAGCCTGATCTTTTGCGGTTGGCAGATGCCCACCTAGACCCAGTGAGAAGGACATACTGGTTTAGAGATCATGGAGGTCATGAAGCCATCTTCTAGAAACCATCCTGCTAAATGGCTGTGGCTTTAGGTGGTTGCTTAATTTCCCATGGGCTCAGTTATCTTATCGACAATTTGACAGAGTTGGAGTTGATGACCTTCAGGTCCCTTCAAAGTCCAGAAATGTACTCTGCTAAGGAAACTGGCATGTTTAGTTTATTTGTTTGTTTAACACTTTATATTTTCCTAAGCATCTTTCTCCAAAGTGATATTATTCTCCTGGAATGTCGTAAATTAAACATAGGTTTTTGATTCTGAAGTATGCTATAATTCAACCCTACTTGCTAATCACGTAGGAAACGATCTCTATGATTGTAAGCAGAGGAGAGAAAGAAAAGCACTGCTTTTATGATGTGAAGTTTTAATCTAGCTCACTCTTAAAGTTGAATTATATTGCATGTGCATTAAAGTCCCATGGAAACTTTATTTCTCCTAAGCCTACTCAGATTTATCTAATAATTTAGAACCCTTATTATTTACTACCCATTACACTAGGGAATTTCACTACATTATTGAATATTATCATCACAACAACCTTACTGAAAGTCACACATGAGTAAGCAGGACTTGGATCCAAAGTCTAATCTTGTAATTCTACACTTAGCAGACTTTCATAACCTTTTCTATCAAATCCTGCTTCTTACTACAACCCAACTCAAACTGGAGGTACCAGTCAACTTAATTCTTACCATAATCACAGCTTCATTCCATCCTCAATGTCATCTCCGTTTTTGGCATTGTTCCTTCCATTCTAGACTATGTAAACTGTACACTTATGTTAAGGTCCAAATGATGTCCCAAACCTCATCAAAACTCTTAATAATGGGCCGGCCGAGTGGTGCGATGGTTAAGAACTGGCTTGGGACGCCAGAGGGCCCCGGTTCGGATCCCACATATGAGGGTCAGTGACACTGCCCTCTACAGCTAAGATGCTGAACAATAGCTCAACCTGGAGCTGGGATGCCATGAATCGCCGGCGATGGCGTAGGCTACAGCCCCTGTGGCAGTGGGTTGCCATGGGCTACCGTATGTAGCCAGCGGCCAGCAGCCGCAGTGAGTGGCCGTCCAGAAGCCAGTGACTGATCTGCCTCACCCGGGAAGAGCGCAATGATGGTGCCAACTTGGGCCAGTGAAGCAACGTCCTCCGCAACTAGACTGAAGAACAAAAAGACAGCAACTTGTCTGTTCCCCTACCCCCAATTCTCCAGCACTGTTCCCATCTGCCTAATTCCCCAATAAAAACAAAAAACCAAAAAAAAAACCCAAAAAACAAACTCTTAATAATTATATCGGATTTCATATATTCTCTTTCCTGGATATTGTTAGTGAATTTTGTCTGCATCACGTTTGGGTGTAATTTTTTGTTCTCTTATGTTTTTATTTATTAAATTAGGTTTTTGCTTATATTTGAAAATGGTATTTTTCTGGCCATGCAGAAGATTTGTAATAATTATTGTTTAATCAATGCATTCAATAAAAATTTCAACTTTTTTTGCCCTAAAACATGCAAATATAATAAGGTACTTTTAACCCTTTAGGAATTCAAAGAGTAAGATGGGGGATACAGGCACCCAAACAAATAAATTCAAATACTACGCAAGAGTATTAGAGCAAATAGGGTCAGCCAGGTGGCATAGTTGGTTAAGAGCACGAGCTCTGAGCAAAAGGGTCACCAGTTCTATTTCCCCATGGGCCAGTGAGCTGCACCTGAGCTGAGTTGCAACTGAGCTGCCAACAGGCAGCCAGATGGCTCAGCTGGTGAGAGCGCGTGCTCTTAACAACAGTGTTGCTGGTTCCACTCCTGCATGGGATGGTGGGCTGTGCCCCTCCCACCCCCATCCCACAACTAGAAAGCAATGACTGGACTTGGAGCTGAGCTTGCGCCCTCCATAACTAAGACTGAAGGACAACAACTTGCCTTGGAGCTGATAGGTCCTGGAAAAACCCAATGTTTTCCTTCTCTAATTCCCCAATAAAATCTTAAAAAAAAAATACTATGCAATACAATTCATGACTAAACTTGTCTTAAATGTTATTATAGAAACAGATGTGGAAAATAGTTTTGTGGAGTGGATAGGTTTGAGAACATATGCGTATCAATGAGGAATCTGGAAATTAGTGAAGAAGTGATTTTTTTTAAGACAGGAAATGATTTTGATATTAGAAGAAACAATATATGCAAAAGCAAGCACAAGTGTGGTTTATTTAGAAAAAAAGATGGCATTCTGTGTACTAGAGAAAGTTGATTAGTGAGAGATGACACAGGATTTATAACTTGGTACCTGTGTATTGAAAGCTTTATGCTATGTTGAAAAAGCTAGGCTTTATCTTAGGGAACACTAAAGATTTTTCAGTTTTGTTTTGTGTTTGGCAGAGCTATGATGTGATCAGATGTGGTACTGGAGAAATAAGGCTGGGTACAGTGTGGAGGATGTATTGAGGAGGAGTTGTTGGCACTAATATAGTTGTAGTGAAGAAGGAGAGGTAAAAAATTGATTCAAGAGATGTTCGAAAAATATAATCAACAGAACTGATTGAATTGAGATAGGCTCTCAGTCCCTCTAGAGTGGTTTCTTGTGTTTTTTTTTTTTAATACAAGTCTGCCTTTATTTCAACATCCAAATTGTTGCGAGCACCTGTCACTATCTAAATAGAACTCAATTGCTTTCTTGCTGGCATTTTTTTTTTTCTAGGACAAACCAAACACGAGGCCTTGCCCTTTGGATGGTAAAGCTGCCTTTAAATGGAACACTGTTCAGTTGTGGATGATTTGCCTAAGAAATGTTACTCAGAACATGTACTTACACGTGGCCTCTCTACAGTACTACTTAAAATAGGCTGAGTGTCAAATACTTGTACACAGAAAAAAAAAAGATTAATTCTAAAGAAGATTTTGATAGTAGTACTTTAAACTCTTTTCCACAGTGGCTATCAGATGTATAATACATCAAAAAAGTGCTAAGATAAATTCAAGATCAAGTTATTTTACAAAGGGCAACAATAAATAAATACACAACTAAAATAAACCACAGATTATAGAAGAATGGGCAACTGCAGAACTGCAGCTGATTCCACATGATACTAACGTGCTGTACAGGGTATCTAAGGGAATGTATTTTCTCAGTGCCACACATCAGTCGCCTTTGCCTCCCAGTTGTAATTATTATTGAAAATTCATATACATCTGCCTCCCCTCAAAATTCCAGATGCTCATTTGTTTGCTTCTTAAAGATTTCAATACTTAGGAAAACCTTTCTTCATGGTCTGCATTTAGGAGATGAGTTATGACTCCTCCAAGGCATTGAATATTTCCCATTGATAGTCATTTATTTTTACAGTCTCCTGTGCAGCTAACAGATGGTCCTGTGACAAATATGGGCCAATGAGAGGTTAGCACTACTCTTTTATGAGGCTTCTGAGAGAGCTCTGGTTGTCTGAGAAAAGAGCTAGTCATGCTGCAAGTGTGCTCTCACTTTCTCTCAAAAAGCATATATTTAAAATGAGTTAAGATACTGCTGATGTGGTAGTCATCTTTCAATCATGAAGTAACAAGCCCAGTGACCAAAATCCAAATCAATGAGCACGGTAGAACTAAAAGAATGAAAGACCTGGGTCCAGAGGGATGCTGATAACCATCTCTCTGAGGGAAAAAAAAAAGTCCTGATTTATACCATTTGCAACTTTTAATGGTGTAAATATACCCACTATGGCCAAATGGAAAGTAACAATCACTGAACATCCAGCACACTACTGCCTGGGTATCTAATGACAAAAATTGAGCTATTGAACCTACTCTAGACTATCTACCTTAAGATGTCTCTATTTATTTAAAAAAATATTTATTGAACACATACTATATTCCAGGAGCTATTCAACATATTTGGGATACATCAGTGTGTAAAATTGAGAAAAAGATCTCTGCCCTGATGGAAGTAACATTCTAGAATACAGAAAAAGACAATAATAAATACAATACATAACTGAACTGTATAACATTGTAGAAGTTGATAAATATTATAAAACAAAAAGTGAAACAGTAGCTCGGGGTGAGGAAGACAAGAGTCTGTTGATCAGAGTAGGCAAATTGCAGTAATAAATAAGATGGTTCAGATAGGATGCATTGAGACGGTGACATCTGACCAAAAATTTGAAAGAAAAGAAAGAGTTAGCCAAGTAGATATGTAGAAGAAGAGCATTCCTGGCAGAGAGAATTGTTAGAGCAGAGGCTGTTGGTCACAGCCTAGGAGTTCTGATTGAGGAGTCAGCAGGAGCAAAGTCAACAAGGGGAGAGGAGGGAAGAGGAGAGGAGTCAATGGCCCCATGATCAGGGAGCCCTTGTCAGTCACCAGTGATTAAGGTCATGAACATTTATTGGTCAAATAACTAAAGAAAGTGACTGGTGCATATTCAGGACCATAGTCATTTATGAATCATGTGCTATCTCATAGCCTTTGACAATCCTTTAATGCTAACGCCTGCTCTATGAGATCAATTCCCCCTTAGGACTTAAAATATTCCACAAGAAAACATTTTTCTCCTTAAACGACAGTTAAAGCCAGAGCTACGAAAATTTTATAAATTTTCCACTTTATTATAAAAGAAAACATGCACTTGAGGATTTTCTCTTATTTGACAAATGGTAGAATCATGTCAAATACTTTATAAAGCTTCCTTTAAAACTAAATAAAACTACAAAATGCATTCTGGGAACAGATTATTTCTAGAGAAAATGAACTTCACTTATACCAGCCTGTTCTTTTGCCTTTCACACTCTGTTTAATGGACGCACCAAAAACATATAAAAATCAGGTGATTTTTAATCAACATTAAAATAAAAACTAGCAAATGATAACATCAGCATGCCAAAATGTATACAACATTTACTTAAAACATATAATGCAAATGTGAATCTAGAAATCTAGAAAGTGAATCTAGAAAGTGAATCTGAGGGCACTAACTTGGAGGAAGAGAAACCACCCTCCTGTTGGCACATCCGGGTACTGTGAATTTCATAACAGCGCACCTAACAGGGACTAGTGCTTCAAGAGAAAGCACAAATAATCCTGCTATTGAAGGGTGAGAAGCAGCAGTAGCACTCAGATAACGCCTGTTCTGGAAATTTTTAAAGTGGGAAATTGAAATAAACAATTCATATAAGAACTACAAGTGGTCATTCTGGTAATCACTCAATCACTCTAGTAATCCAAGAAACACAAATTAACAAAAAAAGGAGTTATTCGTATTAATTTATATAGTTTCCAAGTCATGTTATATTGAATATAATTTCTAATACAGTTGAAGTGTAATTTAAGAGATATTTTATATATGTAAACATAAGCACATTTATTACTAAGAAATGTTAGGTCACATGTATCAAAAACATTATCAATATGCCTACACTTTATCTCAGAAATTTGATTTCTAGGGTTTTCTAGTAAAGGGTTAATCCTGCTTTGTATAATTTGTTTACGAGTGTTCTTTTAATAGAAAACAACCTAAATGTTTAATATAACTTAATGCTTAAAAATTATAACTTATCAATAAAATATTATATTGCCATTAAAAATAACATATATCAAATCATTTGGAAATATGTCCCTGTATATCATTAAGCTAAATGTGTGTTATAAACCTATAGAGTGTTTTTTT
>NW_017731709.1:853546-859702 GCF_001890085.2 Hipposideros armiger
ATCTGCCTCGCCTGGGAAGAGTGCAATGATGGTGCCAACTTGGGCCAGTGAAGCAACGTCCTCCACAACTAGACTGAAGAACAAAAAGACAGCAATTTGTCTGTTC
This sequence comes from Hipposideros armiger, assembly GCF_001890085.2. NCBI lineage: Eukaryota > Metazoa > Chordata > Mammalia > Chiroptera > Hipposideridae > Hipposideros > Hipposideros armiger. Next base: position 853,653 of record NW_017731709.1, read on the forward strand.
CCCTTCCCCCAATTTCCCAGCGCTGTTCCCATCCCCCAATAAAAAAAAATTAAAAAAATAAAGAATTCAGTGATTTGGTTAAATTTATGTTCTGTATAGTCTCATAGTGTGAAATTCCAAGAATTCAGGAGACTATGAGGTACAGCCTAAATTTGTACTTTTAAAAACACTTTTAGATTCACCAAAAGTCTTTCTGCATGTTACCAATGGTTTATTTTTTCTTCCCGTACCTACACGATATGTCACTGACCTCCAAAGGGCATGGAGTTACATTCATCTTCTCCATCAGAGTGGTCTGGTTCATCCAGCCTCAATTGCTTCCTGATGGTCTGTGGAGTGTAGTACTTGACTTTCTCAGCTCAAGTGTCAGCATAATATTTTCAAAAACCACAATCTCTGTCCTTTCCTAGGAAATTTATGTTGGTCTTGGGTGCTCCTTAATTCTGACTAGACATGGGGATCTTCCTTGCAGACAGACTACTTGCTTGCTTATGTGAGACAAGTATTTCCTCACTTTCACTTTCCTCTTTTTAGGAATCATAACACAATACAATGATCCAGATTAATTGATGGTAATAAAGACATTCAGTGTTTATAATTTCAAACTACAGCATGGGGTGAGGATTAAAGAAGAGTTTTGCTGGTGTTGAATTCCCCATGAGATAAAACAGAGTCTGCACTATCCATAAATATATAGTGACATTTATCCAAAGTAATACAGGCAGATATGAAATAACATCAACAAATTCTGTGATCTGGCTATGGTCAGTCTAGAGCTCAAAGCTGCTAAAGCAATGTGTGTCAAATGAGGCATTCTTTGGCTGGAATGTTCTTTGTGAAAATTCTCAGGCCGTTTCCATGCTTAGTATTATACAAGTACATTCAATAGAGCCACGGGTATAGATTCTTGTTCACCTGAGCATCAAAAAGGAAAGGTTTCTTTTCACATTGTTATAAATAATAACATGTGCTTGCCCCATCATTTCAACTAAACTAAGGTTTAAAAAAAAATGGGACTACAGCCTGTGACTCCCTACACATTTGGTGCCATTTGGTACCCCTGCTTATGGGGTGGTAAGGCCCAGAATTAGTGGGTGCTTGTACTTCTGGGGCACATTCTTTCTCAGGTGAGAGTGTGTCCTTGGGAAGGGAGGAGGCTTGGATTAAATGGCAATTAGTAGCAGTGCTTATAAAATGCTTTCTTCAGGATCTAACAATCGCTTGTTATTTGTTGCTTGTACCTAAAATTGCTGTGAACTATGTTCTTTATACAGGGAAGTGCATGGAAAGGGTGATAAAGCCAGCTGTCACTTCTCAGGTGAGAAACAAATGCTGAGAAATGCTATTGTCCTGCAAAGATCATCTTGAAGGTCATTGCTCTGGACCAGTCACAGTAATAATAGGTAGTAGCAGCATGACCTTCCTGACTGAAAGAGAAGGGCGTACTCTGAGGAGAAGGAGCCATGATACACACACACACACACACACACACACACACACACACACACACAAAAGCAGCGATAACATTGAAGGATGCTCTATAAATACAATTTCTCTGTTTAACTGAATTCTGTTGACTCCTGTTTGAACAATCTGAGAGCTGAAAATGGGGTTCTTACTCACATACATTTGTTGACTGAAAAGGAGAATTGGAGCTAAAAGAGAGAAATGTAACTTTAATAAATGAACACACCTAGTTGGCAAGATGAATTCTTATGTTTGCAGAAAATATCTTTGTTATGGCTAGCACCATTTGTGTATTGATTTTTGTTATCCAAAACATACCTTACTTCAGGACTATATCTCTACCTTCTAATTATCTGCTTTTGCCAGGGAAAAATTTAAAGTCATACACCATCAATTATTCAACATTGGAAGCATGTAGCTGGTGACTTTAACACATCCAATTCTGGACACTTCTATGTCCCAAGTATCCTCCACTTTTATTCAAACTTTCCTATTATTTGTGGACTTGTCCATTTCCTCTCGGCAATTATAAATTTCTATGAAGACAGAAAAGTGAGCTGCCAAGAGCCAAGTTCTTGCATATAATAATTCAGTCCTCACAGTGCCACGGTAAGGCAGATACATATATTTGTGTGTGTATNACTGAAATAAAATACATACAATGATTCAACAAAGTTTAGAATTAGACATTGCTTCATTTTTACTTATTTGCATTCTTGCTTTTCTATTTCCCCTCCCAAGTTTTAAAAAATAAGCATGCATTTCTTGTTATAAAAAATTATTAAAACAAAAGAAAAATTTTCAGCAAAGAATTTTCAACTTGTGAACAAATTAAATTTCTCTCTTACTCTTCTAGTAGATAAATGTTTTCATTGCCATTCTTGCTTGAAACACATTTATTACAAATATTATCAATATGTTTATACATAAATTATATAAACATATATTATATATTCATATTAATATATGAATAACAAAATATTTGTATCTAGTAAGCAGCATCTGGCAGTTCAAAAACCCCAGGCAGAAGTTTAGAATGATAAGTTTTCAATGGCAGAAAACATGACAAATGATTGTACATAATGTGCACTTCCATGCAGCTTTTCATTGTTTATATATTTTGCACTTAATCATACATGGTCTTCTATTAGGGAAATGCTGAGTATATTGGCACAGGAGTTGAAAGAGAGTGACTTCTAAATCCAAATTTGCCACTAACCATGCCTCTTGGCTTTTTGCACATCATTTGAACTTTTCTGTCTCATTTTTTCATTTAAAGCAATACTGTTTATATAAATAACTGTTAACATTTATTGAGTGCCTGATACATATTGGACAGCAATCCATATTTTTAACAGGCATCATATGTTGCTCAAAAAAACCCTACGAGTAGGCGGTACCATTATTTCTATTTTATATCTGGAGAACTGAAGGAAGAGAAAATAAATAATATGAAGAAAGCACACAGCTAATAAGTGACAAAGCTAGGATTCAGGTTCAGTCTTTCTGATTCCAGCGTCCTTGCACTTAAGACGTATCTTCACTTCCTCATTAAGTTAAAGGTGATACTTTTCAGCCCTTCCCGCTTTATGGTTTTCTGTGAAGTACAATTAAGATATTAAAATGGAAATTTCTTTGGGAAATATAAATAGCTATGTTTTAAATCAAAATTTAATAGCAGTTACTCTTCTGTGTGTTGGTTTTGAAGAACCTCCCCCATGGGGTCCCTTGCCAGAGAAGAGCTGGAAAAGGGCTTCTTAGAAAATGAAGACATTTTCTTGGTGTATGCACCAGAGTTTTGAAGTTCCAGAAAAAGCTTGAACTATTCAGTATCTTAGCAGTTTAGAGATTTCAAATATTGGCTCATATAAATTAAATGAGTAAAAAAGTAAGGGCTATGCAACTCAAGAAATATTCATAAAATTGCAATAATAAAAATAATCTTTAAGGTGGTAGACATCCACAGCCTCTAACCAGCACGATCTCCCTATAATTTGAAATTTCCAAAAAGACCAGTTGACAATCAGTGTGTAGTTTACAGAGCAAAATGTTAAAATATTACTTGATACTTGTTCCTAGAAGAACAATCCTGCTATGATAACTAAGCTGTTTTACCTACTGAAGAGGAAGCAGAACACTCCAGAATTGCAAGGACATCAATTGCCCATTTACTTTTTCATTCCGATGAGTCATGGGTAATATTCTTTCAGCATGTAAAAATTGTACTTGATAAAAATTTAGGACACACTAACAGTGCCAAGAATTATCTGAGGCTGCACTCTGGTACTTTGTTAGTAGAAACTTCCCGATTGCTCATTGACATTTTTCCCTTTCATAATTTTATGCTGAAAAGTCACATGTTTCTTCATTGTTGGGGCATTTTGCTAGTTTGTTCTTATAATGTCGAAAGTGTATGCTTAGTTTCCTATTAGAGATGAATGTAATATTATTGAATTAAAAGAAATCAACTAAGACAAGTTTACAAGGGCATACTTTCATAAAAGCCAAGGCAAGGTAGAACTGCTGACACAAAATTTTGTTATCAAAAACAGTTACAGTGTGCATTCATACTAATATAGTGCAGAGCATATGAATATTTGAAAGTCAGTCCATCCAAACCATGTGTCCCACAGGTTTCAATGAGACCTCTTTTCTTGTGAATCAAAACAACAACAAAAACTTGCTTTTCAAATTCAAGCTATTTGTGATTCTGACCTGGCTTTCTTTGGTCTCTTTGGGCATGAATATTATAGTACTATATAGTGTTTATCTCTGAATAGACATTAATATTTGGCTTCTTTGGCTTCCTTTATTTTTTTAGCTGAGCCATCCTGCCACCTGTTGGCAGCTCAGCGGCAGCTCAGCTCGGGCTGGGACTCGAACCGCTGTTGCTCAGAGCTCGCACTCTTGAGCGAGCTCTTAACCAACTGAGCCACTCAGCTGGCCCTGGCTTCCTCATTTTTAAATTGGCTGGTGGGTATAAGCTGTTAAAGTTGTTTAATCCTATAAACAAGTCATAGACTCTAGAATGCAAATTGGTGGTATAATAAGTGTCATTTCTTTCCATGATGAGGTATCAATTATAGTCCACATATAGTAGAGTGGTCTCTCTACTCAGTACAGAAAGGCCTGGGAATTCATTTTGATACAATGCCTTACAAAGACACACATAGCAGACAGAAGGGTGTCCAAGAGTTGATAAGTATTTGCCAAACTTATAACATATTTTAACAACATCACAAAGATATAATGCTCTGAGACTTAGTTTGAAATAGCCAGTCAGCCTAAGCTATCTATTGCTACCTGTCTCATGAGGTAAGGAAAGCTGCGAACACATGTTACTTAGGCTCGCTCCTGGATAGCAAGGAGCAGTCAGAGCAGGTCAAGTCATTCACTAAAATTATATCTAAGGGTCACCAATGAACACAAATGTGTGTGTTCACATGTGGAGCAGATCCATGTAGTCAGAAGTAAACCCAGATATTACCATGAAACTTAGTGAAGATTATTTTAGAAAATACCCCTCTGGGCTAGCTATAGACACTATGATATTCAACTCTTTGTACATAGGTTAGACACAAGTGTGCCTTCATTCAAAGAATATTTGTGTGTATGTGTACATGTGTGCATGTGTGTATGTCTATAGTATTACTCAGAAACCCCTATGAGAGTAGAACTTGGCTATAAGTTTCTGGATTTCAATTCTGTTTCATTTGTCCTTCCCACTTAATATCAGAATGCATTGATAAAAGGAAGGAAGATTGAAAACCTCTTTTTATAAACTCAAGAAATATAAATACATTCCCCAGGTTTAAAATATTGTGATTAAAAAAAAAAAGAATTAGGGACCAGCAGGAAAGAAATAGCAAGTTGGTAAAGAATATCGATCAGGTATGGGATTTATATAAAATGTAGTAAGATTAAGAAAAGAAAGCAGGTTATAAGAGAAAAGCCTCATTATAATACCACACAGAACGGAAATATTAAGTGTAATGAAAATAAATCAAGGCACTTTCTCTTTGACTGAGAAAGTGGTTGACCCAGTTTTTCCAGAGAAAACTGTTTTTGGTGGTCAAATATAAAGATCTGACTTAATATTTAAGTGCTAGGTAGTTTGTGGTGAATCATTTTGCCTCTTTTAGTATCAATTTCTAATATGTGTAATTTAGACAAGTTGTATTTTTTGGTGAATAAGGTCAAGTACAACGCAACCTTACCATCATTAAGAATTCAATGATTTGGGGCCGGCCGAGTGGTGCATTGGTTAAAAGCTGGCTTGGGACGCCAGAGCCCCTGGTTCGGATCCCACATATGAGGGCCAGTGACACTGCCCTCTACAGCTAAGATGCTGAACAACAGCTCAACCTGGAGCTGGGCTGCTGTCAGTCGCCGGCGACAGTGTAAGCTGCAGCCCCTGCTGCAGTGGGTTGCCATGGGCTACCATGTGTAGCCAGCAGCCAGCGTGAGCGGCCAGCAGCTGCAGTGAGCAGCCATCCAGAAGCTGGCGACTGATCTGCCTCGCCTGGGAAGAGTGCAATGATGGTGCCAACTTGGGCCAGTGAAGCAACGTCCTCCACAACTAG
>NW_017731709.1:861977-895860 GCF_001890085.2 Hipposideros armiger
GTGTGTGTGTGTGTGTGTGCGCGAGCTTCTATGTCAGAAAATCAAGATTCAGAGGTTAGTGAAGTCCCAGGGCACACAGCAAATGTAGCAGATATGGAATACAAATCCTCAACTGCCTGGCACTAACTTTCACATTGTTTTCACTATACTTTGCAAGTGGAACTGTTTTATATTAATTTTCTTTGATTTAACCCATGTCCTTCCTAAAGTCAAGTCTATATCTAATGTTCAATAGGTGCTAGTTAGATACAAATAATTAACCTCCCCAAAAAAATAATAGAAAACAGAGAGGAAAAGGAAGTCATTTTCCTCATACATTTACTACCACTTGATTTTTAACAATTCTTCTGATCACACAGAAAGTGAGGTAATCATAATTACACAAATCATTAACACTCAGGGACCTGAAATACAGTGGGAAACAAAGTGAGATCCAAAAGTTCTCACCTAGTTAAAATATCAGGTGACACCTAATAAGAAGAAATCTAATATGAATAAATGTTAAATCCTGCCCTCTTATTTTTAAAAATCTGCAAGACTTAAAACGATTTCGGCATTAAATTGCTTACCACATTTTAACATGAGAAACCAAACAAATTATATCCTACTGGATGATGATCATGATTATCAAGTAAATTGAGAGCATTTCATCAAAGGAATTTCGCTAAGAGAACAAAAGTCTTATGGACAATTTAATAGCCTCCTTGCAGTATTTTAATATGGCCATGTGGAACAACAATTAAACTAATGCTATTTGTTTTTAAAGTAGTGGAATCCAGAACAAAAAGCAAAATGTGGAATAGAAAAATTTACTCTCACTAGGTGACCAAGTTGGCCAAGAATGGAGTAAAGTACACAGAAGGTAAAATTCTCATACCCCTGAAATTGCTTATGCAGGGATTTAAAACAAACATTAGTTGGGGGCTTTTAAGACGTGATTTCAGTATCAGATGATGCTTATCATCCCATTTAAATCCTGACTCTTACTTATGTTCTTCATATTCTCATGGGAGAAAATTGTTACTGGGACCCTATATAGAGCATATAAAATATACTATAAACAAGGTTGTTTTTGGATTGAGGTTTGCAAAACAAGTTGTTTACTAGTAGGGACAAAAGCTAGGCTGCATATGTGTGAGACTGATAAGAGTAAAGTGAAAGTAAACATGTTTATGTGTAGACCATACACATGAAAATAAACATGTTTATGTTTTTGTGTGAAACTGAGCATAACAAAATTGAGTGGTAAACCCATTCACCAAAACAACTTCTGGTTATCGCCTAAGAAGTAAACAAGTCCAAGGAAAAGAGGATAAGAGCAGAGCTCAAGAGCAGTGCAGTGAGTAGTCTGACTGGGCAGTCCAGCTAAGACCCTCTGCGAGGTGCAAGCCACGATACTCGGGGACTCTCCGAAGTTCTTCCTTGCAAGACCAGCTCGCCTCAGACCCATCGTGGGCCCAGTCATCTCTCCCAGGCCAGGGACCTTCTCTATCTCCATTGACTCTGCGGCTTGGTTCCTTATTAAATTCCATTCTATTCTGTATAACCCTCTGTGCTTACCAGAGCACTGGCCTCTGGAGGGACATTAGTTCCCAAATAAAGCTGCGTTACTCACTCTATCTGAACCTGTGTGTCGGGACTTTGTTCCCCATGCGCGTCACGAGTTCCACGCAGGGACAGAGGGCCCTGCTGAGGGGTTAATGTCCCCTTGACTTTCAGGAAAAGACTGAATGTGGCGACTGCCCTTTCAGGCACTCGCGACAGACCCTGACAACATTATGCACCCTCATTCCTGGTTAGCTTAGGTTGCCCCACCACGCTCTCCCATAGCACAAGCAATAGTTATGTAGCATTTTGCACACATGTTTTCTAAGAAGTTATTTAGCATTTTATGTTCAACTCCTTTCTCTTTGGACTGTAAACTCTATGAGGGATAGAACCATACCTATCTTGAAATTCAGTCTACCCACCTTCATGGAGGAAGGAGTAAATAAATTGATGGAATAATCACATAATAGGGGCCCCTTTTCAGGATCCGTTTTTGGATATTCTCAGATAGTGAAAGAATCAAAGGCCAGTATAACACTAATGCCAACAAAACCATGGGACCTAGGGGATGGGCATGGCCTGCCTAGCTCAACACTAATTTTGGATACAGTTTACATAATTAAAAAGAGTCCTTTTCAGTGCAACACTTCACATTTCTTACCCAGTTTTTGTCCATCCTCATAATTTTATCAGAGAAGGTGTTATGGTTTCATCAAACCCTTATTCCTAATTTGAAGATGTTTGTCTTCATAGATTTTTATTTCACTGTTCATTGAGCATCTGAACTCACATGATCCTGAGCTCTCTCCCATAATTGCTAAAAGTCAAATTGAAATGATATTTTAGAATCAAGAGGATATCTAAGAAACTTACTATTTCAAAGGAATAAATCAGGCAGAAATACACATGTTTACAACATAGATATTGACTTAAAAAATGAAGGCTGCACATTTAAACAAAAGATGACAATACCGAGGGTGCCAAAAACATGTATACAAGTCGACACTGTCAACATTGCTCAAGCAGTAGTTTGCCATAATCAGAAGTGTCTGGACACTGATGGTAACCACTTTGAGCACCTCTTGTAATTGCAAAAGTCAAACGTGACTTGTATTCATCTTTTGTTATCGGTATATATTATTATAATTTTAATACAGTTTTCCTTTCTTAAAATATGTATACATTTTTTGGCACCTTCTGTATATAAAAGAAAGATGTATTAAGACTGTCACATTGCATTTTTCTAGAGAGTAAGTAAGAAACTACACCATAGTTTTTCTAGACCTCTGAAGAGTAAGGAGAGAATCCAGAATACTACTTCCCATGATGACAAATGTTTTGCATATCAAAATTCCCATGTTGAAATCATTTAAATTATTCTGAAGAATACACATGTTACTATTAGGGTGATCAGTAAAAACGTCACATGAGATTTTACTTAGTAGCTAGAGTGAAAGCAGCAGATGGAGGATCTTGGGACCACTCCACAACCCATCTCTGAATGCAAATGAAATAGAGGGACTTGGTACTATTCCTTCCAGAGCAGGATAATACTCTTGCCACAGAAGAAAGTCAATTACCAACCTCCCTGCAAAATCTATCCAAAGTTAAGGAATTACATCTGTTTGAGGGCCACTGAACATTTCAGTAGTTAATGTAACTCTATCTGCATGCATTTTCATTGAGGAGCAATCTCAGTTCCCACCATCCTTCTCTGTGAAGCTTTGATGAGCTCACCAACATGAAATGATTATGATGTAGCGATCTCATTTGAAACATTTTCCTCAGGGTTTTCATCCGCCTTGCAGGTTTCCTTTCTTTCCTTAGAGGCTTTCAATTTCCTTCTGACTCAGCAAGCAGCATTTGGATCGATACTGTATTTTTTCCTCTTTCAGTTTTGTATAAGCCCTTCACCTTTTTTTTTCTAAAGACAAATTTAAAACCATTTTCTTCTAAAAGACAAAACTTTTGAAACTCTAAACTGTATCCTTTTTCAAACAGTCCTTGATTGATGTGTCTTGTTGTGTCACATCACTTTAGGTAACTCTTGTCTCCTTGTCTTGTATAAGTCAATGAGCAAGTGAGAATGATGGACTGAACTGAACAAGAAGTATTAGGATGCTGTCTGATGCTTATTCGATAGGTTTCTCCGAGGCTTTACAACAAATTCTGCCAATGAATACAAATATGAAAGCCTTTAGATCATGTTTGAAAATCAGATGGGACACAAATAAATCCAAGTATAAAAGATTTAAGCATAAACCACCTGGGATGTGGCCCAAACCCTGGAAATGCCTTTGCAATTGATTTCCTCTGGGTATATTTGGTATGGATGCTAAGTGTGCTTGTTTAAGATTTTTGTTTGTTTCCTTTTATAAATGTTAGAAGTTAGATGCTACAATAAATCCTTTAGGGATTTTTTTAGTTGAAGAGATATTTCCCATTAGCTTAATGTGCAACTGATGCTACAGTAATCTTAAAGCCACAAACAATATACTCCCTTCACTGCTCATAGATTTCTCCTATTTAATGATGCCACTTTAATATGAAATCACTAAGGTACGCTTGTGAAATAGGTGGCTCTTTTCAATTTACAGTTTTTAGCACTATGAAGCATCTGTTGTCTGAAATAGAATACGTTTTCTATCAGACATATCCCTTCCCTGTAATACACCCATCTACATATATACCTTCTCATTCCAATTAGGATTAGAAATCCCACCTATGTCCCAGGTTACATAGGATTGAGGTTTGATTGGCTTAAAGAGAGTTTGGAATTTTCTAGTGATATCAACTCCATGAGAACTTCTTATTGATTCTTTCTGCCAAGTTAACCAAAAAAGCCCTACTGAATCAATTCAGCCATGAGACATTTCCTATGGACACAGATGCTCTGTCTTATGTAGGATTTTAGGATCCACAGGCTGAGTCAGGAAAAGCATATAAAGTCATCTCATGAAATTAAGAGGGTTTCTTTTTAACTGAATTCAATCTATAGTGAGATTTTAGAAGTAGTTTCTCATCCAAAAATTTCAAAATAAAGCTAGATTTTTCTTATATTATTATTTTCACCAAGTTGATTGAATTAATTGCTCATGGAGGTATTAGATTTAGGACCCATTCTATAGCCCTACATGAGCCTGAATCACATTTATTAAAATTAATAAATGTTTTTGAATCACATTTATTAAAATCTTCTATCTGTAGACATATGTCATGACCAGTTTTCAACACTTTTTGAGAGCGAACAAAGTACGAAAACTGTCTCCTATGTATAAGGCACCTTGCAATCAGAATGTTGTTTGTACACAGTACATGGCTGAATTTTCCTTCCAAAACCACACATTAAATTTCCACAAATCTATCAGCAACTTTATGGGGCTACTTTAGGATTATGTTAGAGAAAGGCTTTAGCAGAATAAACAAGCCTGGTGTAGCCTTCACCCAATTTAAGGAAGTTCAAGCTATTTTTATATTTTCTAGTTCTATGAGGAAATGTTGCTAAGAATATAATTAAAACTATCCAGGGGGTTTGCAATAGATGATAGGAGGGAGCCTGGCCACTTAAATAAAGGGAAGTATGAAAACTTAAACTGAGTCAGACCCAGACTCAGAAGATGAAGTAGATCTCTGATCATTTTGGGGACTTTTCTGGGCAGTTTTTTGCCCCTATTAATCACACTTTGCCCCTTCCTTTTCTCAAGTTTCTGTATTCTCATTATACTTTCTCTGGCCACCCTATTAAAATGCTTCTGGGAAAAGATGGGGCATTTACTTAACCCTATAGCAGGTCCAATAGTTACCAGTTTTATTTGACCTCTCTGGGGTTTTGTATTTTAAAAGCTAATAAAACCTTAAGGTAAGGAAGTCAATTTCAGGTAACAGATTGAAGAGGCAGAGCCTTCTCTTTTGTATTTCAGTTTGTGTAACAGGATGGTCACCAGTTTCACATAATTTTTATATTAGGTTTGTCTTAAACTTATGAACGCAGACCGGTAAAGCTAAGGAGTCTCATGGGATGCTGTTTGGCTGATTTGAGGCTGATTTGAAAAATAAATGGATAGTGGGAAAGGGTAGATGATTGATTTTTTTTTTTTAAGAAAAGGTCAAACCTTTTGGGGAACTTTTAAAAATGCCTGCCAATTCTATATATACTTAAAACATGGCTGTTATTAGGTGTGATATAAGTAAACCTAAGCTACTAAAACCAAAATACTATATATACACACACATATATATATACACACACACACACACACACACACACACACACATATGTGTGTGTACTTGTACATATATATATATATATATATATATATATATATATATAACCAAAAGCAAAATGGATTTACTTAATTTAGGGAAATGGGATAAAGAGTTTATAAGATTAGAAGAATATTTGCAACAAAGCCACAAACTAAAACAATACCCAAGGACAACAACATATTCTAGGAGATAACTACATATAAATTAATGATAATAGTGATAAGGATAACAATATTATCAACATTATTTGACATTTTAAATACAAATTTTCATTTGCTTTCTTATAATATGCCCTTCTAGGTGAGTGCTTGCATAATCCATTTAGGACAGAAAGTGAGATGCTTTCAATATAAATGGGAAGGAAAATGAGAAGTAGGGAGGCAGAAGACAATTAGTCAAACTGGGATATGGCCAGAACACATACATTAACGTCCCATCCTGGGAGAAGTCTTCAGGAATCTTTAGTGCTCACTAGCAGCCAGGCTCCTTCTTTTGTTTCTCACCAGAAAGACAGGATCTTTTGTCCTCCTGGAGTCCCCCGCATTTCCTGCTTGCTCAGCATTTTGGCATACCAATGCCTTAATAGTTTGCATTTGGATCTGTAGAGTTGCTGAGTAGTCTGCCAAGGTCTTTCCAAAAGGTTCTCTGCTGTGTCTCACAATAAGAAATATTATAACCCTCTCTGGCATTTCTCACCAAGTCTTGTATTGTTGGATACTGATTACATGAGCACAGTCAGAACACTCCCAACTCCATTCTTAGGGTTTCCCTTCCCCCCAACCTCCAAAAAACCAACTGTAATCTTTAGGATAAAACATTTTCTTTTGGAAAAAAAAAAGGAAACTGTTGGGGAATGTTATATAGTAAGCGCAGGTATACAACAGGTGAAGACACTCTTTTTCCAGTATCTGATTTTGTTGGTAAACAGAGTAGCACGAGTATTCCTCTCCTTTCACTTGAGAGCTTTCATTTTTCTCCATTTGAGCACATGTCAATCTTACAGAAATTAAACCTCTCTCCTTCCCAAGTGATTTTCTCTAGTCGAAAAAGTCAAGAAAATTGACTGAGAACTCAGTGAGTCAACATGCCTATAATGCCATGGAAATTGCATGCTTGGGGCAGGATGTTATGTTGATCATATAAATGCAATCCCCATACACAAGGGTTACACAAATACAGATAGTTAAATAGTAAGATGTCAGGAAACCAAACACAGAAATGCCTTAACTCACTGACCCATTAATAACACAATTAATGTCACTTTACCTTTGTAGTGAACTTTGTTTTCTGAATAAATCCAGGGACTCTGTTCCTGATTATGCTTGCTCAGTTCTACATCTTACAGACTACACAATTAGGTTGCAACACAATGCAACGTAGATTATAAAATCTTTGGAAAAAAATCAATACAGCATCAGCGTGGTCACCCACAGTTTACAATGGTATATTCTGTAGTGTAGAGAACAAATATTGTCCCAACTTCCATATCATGTAGAGTTGTTAAGGTATAAAAAAATGAACTTCTACTTAAAAGAAATATTTTTAAATAAACAACCTTTTTGCCAGATTCGCCTTAAAGCTCCAAATTACTGTGTGTGATACACAGCACTAAAATTTAGCATTAAAATTGTTTCTAGTCCAATCTCTTGATATTACAAATAATGGAATTGGGCATGAGTGGGGTTGAGGATTACATAGTAGTTAGTAGAGCATCTAGAGTTTAGACTATAGTTTATGTTCAACTAGCACCTAGTATAGCAATCTAAATAGTTTAACCACATCTTCTAGTCAAGGATATCTTTAGTAATCATATGTATTACATTAAATATCCTGTATTTCTGTCATAACACATTCAACCCATCTAAACACACAAAACATGTAAATTTGAGTTGTAGGCAGATTTTCAGATGTGCCCCACTGATCTCTTCCTCCTGGAACCCATGCCCTCATATTATAATCCCTTCCCATTGAAGGGGCAGGAACTGTGGCTTGCTTCTAACTATGAGAATACAGCAGTTATTGGTATATCACTTCTGTGATTACATTATACACAACGGCACATTTTGTTTTGCTAACAGACTAGCTCCCTTCCTAGCTTTGATGAAGCCAATTGCCCTGTTACAAGCTGCCCTGTGGAGAGGCCTGGGTGGCAAGGAACTGAAGGCTACCTCTGACTGTCAGCAAGAAATTCAGTCCCTGGTCACAAGCCCACAGGAAATTAATGCTGTCAATAGCTACATAAGTAAGTCTGCAACAGGAGTCTTCTTCAGTCACCTTCAGATGAGACCTCAGCATAGACCACACCTTGACTGGAACCTTGTGAGGGACCGTAAAGCCGAGGACCAGCCAAACCATGCCTGCACTCCAGACTCACAGAAACTATGAGGCAATAAGTATGTGATGTTGTAAGCTACTAAGTTTGAGATAATTAGTTGTGCCACAATAGGTAATTAATACAATTTGTTTCTGAATAAAATAGCAATATATAATATTTAAAGGAAATTAATTTTGTCTGCAATTAAGGGTAAATAACTGCAATATAGGAACCTTCATTTTTTTTTTAGCTTCAGGATATGTTGGGTCATCGGAAAGTCATGACACGTTTGCAACAGATGGCACTAGTTCATTTTTGGAAGTACTAGAGTCATTCGCATCTATGCTATTGCTATGTGATTTAACAGCTGACAGTTCTAGCTTCATTCTGAAAAAAAAATTGAGCGATTTGGATGAGTTTTGGAGATTTTACAACAAGTTGAAGATGGGAGACCAAAGTGAGCATTTTTGTCATATTTTACTGTTTTACTTCCATAAAGGGAAGAACGCGTGTCAAGCTTGTGAAAAGTTGCATAAAGCTTATGGTGACAATGCTCTACAAGAACATCAGTGCCAATGATGGTTCATGAAATTCCATGTTGGTGATTTTGATCTCAACAACGCTCCTTGGTCAGGGAGGCACACTGAGGTTGATGATGACAAAATAAAGGCATTGATTGAGTCAAACCCATGTTACATGACGAGAGATTGCAGAAACATTGAACATCCATCACTCAAGCATTCACGACCACCTGAAGAAACTGAGATACATAAGCAGGCTCGATATTTGGGTTTTGCATAAACTCAAAGAAGTACATTTGATGGCACATATAAACATCTGAAATATGCTCATTAAACGTGAGAAAAATTATCCTTTTTTGAAGCGACTGATACCTGGTGATGAGAAGTAGATTGTTTATAACAATGTGGTGTGTGAATGGTCTTGGTCCCGACGTGATGATTCACCTCAAGTGACATCGAAAGCAGACATTCATCAGAGGAAGGTTGTGCTCTCAATGTGGTGGGATTTTAAAGGTGTCATATTTTGCGAGCTTATACCAATGAACCAAACAATCAATTCAAATGTGTAGTGTCCACAATTGGACAGTTTGAAAGAATCCATCATCCAGAAATGCCTAGGGCTTGTTAATTGTAAAGGAGTTATGTTCCATCGTGACAACACGAGACCACGCACAAGTTTGATCACCTGTCAAAATTATCCGAGCTTGGATGGGATGTGTTGCCATGCCCACCATACTCACCTGACCTTGTGCCCTCAGACTTCCACTTGTTTCGCTCTCTTCAAAACTCCTTGTGTGGTATAACGTTCAATTCAGATGAGGCTGTAAATCAGCACCTTGTTCAGTTTTTCACAAATAAAGACAGGTCCTTCTATGAAGGAGGAATTATGAAGCTCACCGAAAGATGGCAAAAGGTTATCGAACAAAACAGGCAATATATCACTGATTGATGTGTTCTTTATATAAATAAATGACCTTTGAAAAACATAGACAAAATATGTCATGACTTTTCTGACAACCCAATATTAAAACCAATCATGAAACCCCTACTATAATAAAACAATTGTGTACCCATGAGTCAGTAAGAGCAATAATGAAAACAGAATTAATAACAGAAGATTACAATTACTTTCCAATATGTCTTTGCTCAAAACAAAGAAGTTCTCTGAATGTTACTCTCTACTTGACTATATTTCCACTTCCTGAAATACTCAGGTGCCACCTCCAGGAAGCTATCTCCCTTCCTGGCTTGGATGAAGTCAGCTACCATGTTATGAACTGCCCTATGGGGAGGCCAGGGTGGCAAGGGACTGAGGGTAACCTTCAATAGATAGTATTTTTCCTCCCAAGGTACTTACTGTTTGTGTCACTGACATGGCACTTGAAATATATTACAGATACTGCTGGTGGGTGCATGGACATAGCTTGTCTCTATAATATGTCCTTCTAAGTGTGTGAAGCTTCCTAAGGGAAGGAGGAATACATTTTATCCTTCTAATGCCAGCATAATACATAGTAATTTATGACAGTGAAGATGCTCACAATCTATTTGTAGATGATGGTGCTGATGTTGACAATAGGAATAATTCATGTCTTTTCTCTTTAAGGAGAAAATTAAAATAGCAAAAGATTTCAAAACATGAGGAAATCCATTTGCATCTTAGTTGTAGAAAATCAAGTAGTTTGGTTAGTACTTTCAGACCCAGAGCCCTGCTTGAAACAGGTGCTTTTCCCATCCCCTGGTCAGTCATCCATATATGCACAGCTTAGTTGTAAAATCAGCCCTGCAAAGCGGGGGAGGGGGAGCTAGGTCCTCTGAGCAATTATTGATTTTTCTTATGACATTCAGACAGGTAATTACACTAATACTTTACCCCTATTTTTAAATTTTGTGATAGCCTTGTGAGCCTGAAATATGTGAGATAAACATGTGCCACTGGGTAATATTTTACCATATGGCCTTATTGTTAATCATCAAGGTATGCTGCTTGAAGTCACAGATTTTAACAGGTGAGTCACGTGAAACAGGCTGATGATAGATTGATATCCCAATCCTGATGCTAACATATTTAAACACAAGACAACTCTTGAACAGCATACAAAATAAATTTAAGTATCGATTACTTCTTTTGAAGGTCAGTCCCCTCTGATGATTTGAAACTTGTGAAAATGTATAAGGTTATTTTCACTAATTTAATAGCAAATCATGTTTATTGCAAACAAGATTTAATACAATTTTGAAGCCGAGGAATAAGTTGTAGGTATCAACCAAAAATCTACCTCCCACAGAGAATCATTCTTAGTATATTGAAGTACTGCACAAAAAATCCAAATCATACTATACAGGAAATATCTGTTGTTTTTTTTCCTTTGGACACTGTCATATAATTTTTCTTCTGCCTGGAACACTCCTTGTCTTCCAAACACTCTTACCCACTCTTTGTCTACCTAAATCTTGCTCATCCTTATTGTCTCATCTTAGACAACAATTGAAGAAGTTTCAATAAGTCAAAATTGACTGACCCAACACACTTTGCCAAATTTTTGTTGTGTTCTCCTATACTTTGGTTTTCTATATAAACACATACACACACATAATATCAACTACAAATTGTCTGATTCTTTGTTTAATTCCAAAGTTAGGCTCTAATCCTCATAAGGTCAAGGACAATGCCTCCACACCACTGTCCTCCCAAAATAGGCACAGAGCTATCCATTCAATAAAATCACAATAAATGTTTGGTAGATGGATAACTGGGTGAATGAATAACCTCAGCTAATGCATAAGTTAAATTATGACTATATTTTATGATAACTAAATATTGAGAATAATATTTTGAATAGCTGGGTAATATTCATCATGTGAATGGGCCATAGCTTATTTACAAAGTTCTTTTATTTTTTTGGTCATTGATGTTATTCCTAATGCCTTGCTATTTTAGATAACAATTCTGTGATCAACTTTATAATGAAATTCTAACCTCTATTTCTGATTATTTCTTCAGAATAAATTCCTAAACATAGAATATTTTTAAGGTTTTTGATACTATTGCCAGGTTACTTTTTTGAAAGATTAACATTGTTAACAGTAGGCATAGTTTGTTTCTTAAAGTTTACTTATTGTATGCATGACAGCCTCAATTCTCATGTTATAGTTACGTGATGAAGGTCAAATATTATGTTCCTGTATTTATCATGTATATCTATTATAACAATTTATAGCTCTTCATTTGTTACAAGTATTTGCATTTTTCATCCACAGATTGTTCTCCAGTATCCCTGGTTCATTTTGTCATTGGAGTTCTATTGGATTTGTGGAATTATTTTTATGTCCATGAATTCTGTTGCCCAATGGCTGAAACTGGAAAATTCTACATGAGGTAAAAATAGCCACATGTTCATTAAATGATACAGGTTTTTTTTTTCTTAAATCATGCACACATGTATACATGTAGGGCATGTATTTACCTGAAACAAAGTAGATAACTATTCCTCTGGTAAAACTTAAGAGACAAAAAAGATATGTCTGCTGCAGTTACCAGCTAATTCCTACCACAATCTGACTTCCTCAAGGACCTTTAAGAGAAATAGCACTGCTTCTTTAATACTTCTCAATTACCGCTCCTTCCTTACTACTTCTGTATGATTTACATAAACTTCCCATATTTGCTCATTATATTGCTTTTAGACTATTTTTTGTCCTTTAAATGCCCAGAGACCACCACTGTGTCTCATGTCTGACAGCACATATGACGCACATTGTTGGAACACATTGTTAAAAAGGAGTGAATTATGAGAAAATAAGTAAACGAATAAATCAGTTAAGTGATTAAGATGCATTTTTATCCATTTTGTCATTGCAGATAGTTGGACTCTAAGGGAATAAGAAAGTTGAATTTTGATGACTAGTCAATGTTAGGAAAAAAAAATAGTCTGGCCTTTGCCTGTTTCTCTATATTTCTAGAGCTGTTCTTTATCCTAATTAACCAGTGCTGTTAAGTAATCATTAAATCATATGTAAAAGTTTGATGTGTTTATGTAGGTTTTGCTCCCATGACCTACCAGATCTTGCTGGTGACTTTGTATACTCAGTGGAAGCCGCTCTTCCAACAGTACATTCTAGACAGTTTATGGGGACTATAGGTAATTCTTACTTCATTTGAAGTTTGTCATAGCGTGTGGTTAAAAATGAGTGTTGCATTAGAGGGTTCTGACATGGGAATACATCTTCAGTGAGAGTATACAGACTTACAATACGAGTTATTGGAGAAAAAACATTTTTCCAACTTGTTGCCATCTTTACAATTGAATTTAATGACCTTTTCTCCAGCTGTCCCCAAGGAATCTACTCTTTAATCAAGTCTAATTAGTATTTTCCCTTGAGGTAAGAATTATATGCACACAATAAAGAACATAGTATGCCTAAAGATTTTAGAGGGAAAGGGGGGTATTTTATTAAAGAAATGAGTAAGATTTGGATTGATTTCTGTTAAAGCCTGATATACTTACAACTTATTTAATAATAATAATAATAATAATAATAATAATAATAATAATAACAATAAAACAATAACAAAATACCAGATGTAATGCTGGAGTCTAGCAGCATAAAACTTCCTAAAACTTTGCATTCTTATATTAAGATAAAAAAAAAACTATTACATAATTCTACTAGTTTAAAGATCTGGGAAATATATATTGGAATTAATATTTATTTTACTGAATATCTCTATTAGACATTGAATTATGATAACATTTTAATTTTCAATCTCTTTAGATAAAAACGTAGAAAAATACAAACAATAATATAATGCATATCTATATATCTGATACTCAAGATTAATATATAATGTCTATGGGTTTTCATATTTCCTTCAGGTATTTTTTGTTAACAAATTCTTATACACAAAATTGAACATCATTCTTCATGTGTTTTCTCTCTCTCCCTCTTCCTGTTCTACTCCCCTCCTTCATAAGAGGCAGCCATTTTATCATGAATGTTTGGTACGTTTAGTCCATGGTTTTACATATTAAATGCTTACTGTTACTCTAAAAACAGTACATATTTTTATTTGTCCACTTTTAACTTTAACTCTGGAGATTATATATATATATATATATATATATATATATATATATATATATATATCTCCTTTTTTTCTTTTTGTTTAAAAATAGGAAGATCACTCTGGAACTTGGTGAACAGTAACAGATTGGTGGTTGCCAGAGATGGGAATTGGGGATAAGCAAGTGTGTGAAAGGAGTCAATAGGTACAACCTTCCAATTATAAAATAGATGTTATGAAGATGCAATGTACAGTACAGTGACTATAGTTAATAATATTGTATCCTATATTTGAAAGTTGCTAAGAGCATAGATCTTAAAAATTTTCATCACAGAAAAAGAAACGTAAGTATGTGTGGTGGTGAATGCTAACTAGACTGTAGACTGTTGTGGTGATCATGTCACAATATATATACATGTATAAAATCATTATGTTCTACACCTGAAACTAATATAATGTTGTATGTCAATAACATCTCAATAAAATAAAATCGTAACAAATATAAATTAAGCCATGCAATAGAAAGGAGATGATGGTGCAGCAAAGGTAACATTGATAAATTGGTTAAAATAAAGGTTTCCAATCTCTAGGCTCCCAAATGTTAAAAATGTCAGTGTCTCATAGTATGAACACTATAGAGAATACTTTAAACTTAAATGATTTTATGAATTTGGGAATTTTTAATCTAGAATTTATCAAAGTTTTTGGTAAATATAGAAGTGTCTTGCAACTTCCACATTTTAAAAAGAGCTACAGGTACGTTTCATTTTCATTTGAGCAGTTTATATCTGCTCTGCTTCTTTAGTAAGGTTTTTCAATTATTTCACTATTTCCTTTAATTTTAAGTGAATAGTCTGAAGAAAAATTTATTGAAAAATTATTTTTATTAGTTGATGTATCTATAATTTTTGTGTAAATTTAAAAAGGAAGAGTTTATACACTTTTAAAACTAGTAGTCCACTTTTAAATTATTTTCCTTCTTCAATTTCTAAAAACTGTTGTTCAGGAATTAATGACTATTTTACCTTTATGAACAAAGGTTAATCAAATAAATAATCAGCTCTTCATAATTGCATGCAATTCAGTGTTACTTACTGTGAAGTGTAAGATAATACCTATGATTATTGGAATTTTAAATCAAAGTAAAAAGGTCAAATTTAAAATGTCTTACCTCTGTGTTTACATTCTAATATTAAAGAGTGTTTAGTTGTTTTTATATCTGTATCAGGAATATGAATCCCAAAAGTTTCCTATTATTTTATTTCTTTTAGCAATTTTATTTTCTTCACGATAAAAACTTCATTGAAGTTACTTAGATATAAATTGAATACACGTATAAGGTCTAAGTAATAAAAAGGAAATGATTGAGGTTTGAGAGGTGAAGTCAGGGACACTTTGCATAACATAGAGCAAACGTTTACAGAGATGGAAACGGCAAGAAAACACCTTTAAAATACATGGAGGCTCAGTGACGCAAACCCAGCATCTGTCTAGAGGTACTTAGAAAGAGAGCACCAAAAAATGAAAAAAAAACAATAATAATCCAAAAAGTATTAAAAGAAAACTATTTGGGACCACAAGAAGACAAGTGGCTTCAAGTTGATTAAAATGCTGGGCTCTGGAGCCTGGTGAATGAACATAAGCTCATGACTAGAGAGATAATCAAATTAATTTTTCCCCCAAGCAAAACAATAGTCAGGATCACAACTACCACAATGGCAGTAGCAACAGCCTGCTTATAAGTGAATGAGTACCCACTTGGTATTTGACTTTTCATTAGTGACCATGAAAACCTGAAGAAAATTTTTATCATCCTTAAAAGAATCAGTTTGAAACCAAAATTCGGTAGAGTCTAATTAGCAATCAAATGTGTGGCCAAATGAAACATTTTCAGATAGGCAACAATTCAGAGAATTTACTATTCACACATGGTCTATGAAGTTCTTTTTATTTTATCAGTAGGGTATTTTTTCACTTACATTTAAAATGATAATATGCGTGTGGTATTACTGCTATTATCTAAGAATGCCTTTCCACAAGGGAAATTATAAATTATTGAAAAATGGCTTTGAATTAACTGTTTAACTCATTAAATAGAAAAGAAAATAATTATCTAGTATGATATGCCAAAATAAATTAAAGAAGGTAGGAGGGTAATGTGAAAGCAAATGTACAAAGTATTCAAAATATGTAATCTTTAATTTAATTTGGCTTTCCTGTATGTAAACAGAGAAAGTTTTTTCTAAGCCTCACAGCAATGCGAATAATAAAAAAAAAACATGGTAGATATAAATTTATGACAAATAGCACCATCAATTCAAAATAGTAACAGTTACAAAAATTTAACACTTAATACCCTTCTTTTATATTTACATATATTTATATACATATATACACATATATGTCATAAATACGTATACAGCATATAATTTACATATTATGTTTATGTATGCATGCATACATATTTATATATATCAAAATGAGCTATAATAAGAGATAAAATTAGAAAACATATACACTTTAAAGAAATTCAAAAGGCCAAAAAAAGAAAAAAAACATGAAAAGCAAAATAATTAAATTACCTAGTAGCCAATGAAATATGACTTAAAATAAAGATATACAACTTCTGGTTGTTAAATTGTCAAGACCAATAAAAATATATATGTAATACCTTAGTTGTCAGTGGAAGGAATATATATGTATTCCTAATGTCTTTGTATTGTGTATATACACATATAAATGTATATAATTTTAAAGAAGAATTACTTTAGCTACAAGTATTTTCTTGGAATAATAATAAAACGCAAGACACAGCCTTGAAATTCAATATCAGAAACTGCATTATTTATAGTATTTGTGTTATCATTGTTATAATGATAATTATAATTATGTTATAGAAGTATATGTATTGACATGGAATAATTATATATGCATATATATGTATAATTGTATAATATATAATGTATAAAAGAAATGTTTATTTTATTTCTGCATACATACACACAAATTTGAAAGGGCATATTGCAAAGTTTAACAATTATTCTTCATGGATGGCATGCATATATTTCAGAATTAATGAAAATATATTTGAGGCTGAAAAAAAATAGCTTAACTTACTTCAAGCAAGGAAATTAAGAAAGGCACATTGATTTACTGAGATGGCAAATGCTTTGTAATTATCCTTATCAATCAGAATTATCACCTCAGTTACAAATTCTATTCAAATTTCAAAGTTTATTTTACTTATACAATAGTTGTTGTTTTTTAAATTTTCATTTGGACTACTGCTTTCCTTGCTTTTTGTGTGTTTCTTTTTAATATCTTGCTCAGCACTTTTCTTTTGCTACTTTGGAGAAATAACGTTCAATTGTTTTTCACCAAGCACCTGGTTGGCATAGTCAAAGAATTATATTGCTTTTTATGATTTCTTGATGAAGTCAAGTTAGTAGTTATAAAACATTTGATGCTTAAGTTACATTATATGACACATTCTGCTTTCTCCTTTTTGAAAGAAAGAATGTAAGACTAAATTCTTCCATTGAGATATGCCAGGAACCTATATCTCAACAATAGTTTTTCTTAATGAAGCTTATGCCCTTAAATATCTCATGATAATATTTCATTTTTTAATTCTGATATAAAATGACAATATCACATATGCAAAAAAGTTTTATCAAAAATTTAATTTGAAATGAACTGTTTATTTATTTATTTACATACTTGTTTATTTGATTATTTATTTATCTTTCCTTAGAGGAAAGGTAGGAACATTTGATCTTAGCTTTGGTTAGACTGTGCAGTTGATGTAAAATTAATAATGTTATCTTAACCTTAATTGCCAATTTTCTCATCTGTTTATGAACTAAGGTTTGATTTTACTTTGAAAATGCCTCACCACAAATATCTTAGTTAGAGGCAGCTTAGATTGAGAAACCAGATATTGATTGTGAGGAATAAATATTTTTATATAGACTTTTAAAGAATTGCTTTTTGTATGTATACTCATATAGAAAAAAATTGAGGAAGTCATATAGAAATAAAAATGAGAAGAACCTTTGCTTGAAATATGTCTTTCATAATCAGTGGGATTAAAGTGAAAAATCAAATATTATTCCCTTCAATATTTTCATGAAACTTAAAAATTATTAATGATTAATATCTGATTTATGTGAATTTACAAACTGAAGGTGATGAAGATAAGCTGGAAACCTGGCAATAGATATATAAAAATAAAAGATCCAAAGTAACTGATTGAAACAAATGGAAGGTGTAGTTAACTGATGATCCAATTAGCAAGGTGGCAGGCATGCAGAAAGATTGTACTTCAACCTGAGCAGGGGCTTGTACCCCGTTCTCATTGGATATTTAAATAGTATAGCAGAAAAAATTATTCTTACTTTTCTTTTCCTTTATGTTTCTTTCATGTAGGAGAGAAAAAGAGACAAATAAGAGAGAGGAGGGAGGGGAGGAAGAGACAGAGGGGCGAGGGTAAGATTGAGAGAGAGAATGATTGTAAAGGAGAGTAATCAAGAACTTGCAAGCCATGGCCACAGATTTTGAACCATTGTTTACCTCAGGGCATTGTTTTGTGACCTACTCTTAAATGGATGACTGCAAGAATATTCAGAGAGTACTGTCATTTTGTCAAGGGAAAAAAGATCTGAGTTCACTTTCTGGTGAATGTTCTATCTAAAATAAATGAAAAGAAATAACTGTAGATGGAATCTTAAAGTTGGATGTCTCTTGGAATTAGATTTTATCATACCGCCACATCAATCCAATTATTTTATGCTGAGAGGAGAAAGACTCATAATTGTGAAGGCCAAACAGTTAGCTGTCTAGCTCGGAATGTTTATTAGAGTCTAGGTCTCGCGTTTCCAGATCCAATAACATCTTTAGTTCACAGTTTACTACTTCCACAATTTAAAATTTCAAATGAGAATGAGCCAAACCCTCACAAATGACATGAGAACAAAAGGTATTATATCCTGGCCATCTTAATATTCTAGTCTACAAATTCTAACATCATGGTTAAGCATGATTTATGTAATTATCAAAAGTTGATTCAGAAGCCAAAGGTGGACATAGGATCGTGTCAACGTTGATTACATTTTCTTTAAAATGGTTCATATCCATATTTTCTCAGACTTAGTTAATACTTTTTAATATTTTAATGCACATTAAAATGTATATATTAACAAAATAAACATCTGAGAGAAATAGAGAAAAAAGCTTAAAATTATATATACAATGGAAATAACTGAATAAAAAAATAGAAACTGACTATCTTTTGATAGGACAATGACAGCCAACTAAAATTTCCAAAACCACACACATCAACAAAGTTAACAAATAGAATTGACCATCATCCATACCTAAAATGTAATTGGTCAGTAAAAGATACTACAAAGTTGAATTTGTATGGAACTATGACAATAAATACCTAAAGCAATGCCAACTCTGTGTTGTATGCCAGAAAAGAAGGCCAGGAAGAGACTGTTTGAGAAAAGAAAAGGACTCCAGGGGCCTAAGAGTGGCAGAATGCAGGTCAAGTCAGTCCCAGAAAGAGACGCACACCCTGATGGGGAGGGCTCAGGGAGGACCTGAGGCTGCTGGCTCAGAGGAATGATTACTGAGAAGACAATAAGAAACTTTGAAATTTCAAGGGAATAGAAATGGCAGTCTTAAGTAAGGATGATGTAAAAGGAGGAGGCATCATTTGAAGCCTTGTTGGTGAAGGAAAGAAGGAGATGACAGATTCTGTAGAAACAGAAAAGAATCATAAAGTTAGAAGACATGCCAATCCCTTCCCAACAGCCCCCTTTCATCAAGAATTTGGCTGAAAAAAAAAACAAATACTAAAATATACAGTAATCCCCCCACCCTCTTATCCATAGGAGATACATTCCAAGACCCCCAGTGGTGACTGAAACCATGGAGAGTACTGAACCCTATATATACTATGTTTTTCTATACATACCTACCTGTGATAAAGCTTAATTTATAAATTAAACACAGTAAGAAATTAACAACAGCTAATAATAAAATTGAACAATTATAACAATATACCATAATAAAAGTGATGTGGATGTGGTCTCCCTAAAAATCTTGTTGTATTGTAGTCATCTCTTCACTAGACGGAAGCATTGCACAGCTTTCCTTTGGCATATCTGAATGGTGTGTCACTACTCTTGAGCTTTGGGGCCATTATTAAGTAATATAAGAGTGACTTAAACACAAGAACTGTGACACTGTGACAGTGATTTGATAACCCAGATGGCCACTAAATGAGTAACAGGTGAGCAGTGTGTACAGTGGGAGATGCTGGACAAAGGGACGGGTCACATCCCATGCAGGATGGAGCGAGGTGGCTGCAGATTTCATCACACTACTCAGAAGGGTGTACAATTTAAAATTTATGAATTCTCAATTTCTGTAATGTTCCATTTAATATTTTTGGACTGCAGTTGACCACGGGAACTGAAACTTCAGAAAGCAAAACTGCTGGTAAGAGGGTACTACTGTAATAACAAGAGAGGCCCTTAAAGAAATGTAGTAAACCAACTAACTACTCAATTCTGTCTCAAAACAAATACCAGTTATTGCTGGTCCAAAAAATTAGAAGACATTTCAAAGTAAACAAAAGAGTACACAAGATCCTTACAAAATTAATGAAAAAAAATCAAAATATTTTAGCTGCTGGAATGGAGAAAATTCTCACAGAACTATGTCATGCAAACACTTGCCAGTCTCAGAAGGTTCTATAAGGAACCCTTACCAAGTTTTCAAAATCCATAATTATAATGTTATTTTATTTTTCCCAGAACATAAAAAAGTAGAATAATATCCAGATTCTTTGTATGAAGCAAATTTAACATAATGCCCAAACACATACACACATACCCACATACTCATGTACACAAAATTACTAATCAATTTCACTTATGCATACTGAAGCAAAATATTAGCAAAAAGTTTTAGCACATTAAAAATAATGTTTTGTAGTCAAGTGGGATTTATCCTAAGAATGCAAGAATAGTTTAATATTCATAAATCCTTTGATATAATTTACTACATCAATAGCTCTAATAGAAAATTTATGATTATTTCTGTAAATAATGAAAATGTCTTTTATGAAATTTAATACCTGACTGGTAAAAAACACTTCATAAAATAGGAATTTATGGGTACTTGCTTTACATAATAGAAAGGCTATGCCTTTATCCAAAAACCAGCATTTTACTTATCGAGGAAACACTAAGGGCATTCCCACTAAAGATATACAAAAAGCAAGGATGCCCAGTATTTCCATTAATAGTTAACATTGCATTAGAGGTATTAATGAACATATGCAGACACAAGGAAAAACAACATGAAATATAACACACAAACAAAAACTATTAGAGTTGTAGCCATTCAACAAAAAATACAAACATCTTTTTCTAGATGACATGATGCTATTGCCAGGGGTGCCAAAAAATGTATATACATTTTAAGAGATGCTATCTTTGTTCAAGCAGTAGTTCGCCATAATCAGAAGTGTCTGGATGCTGATGGTCACTAACCACTTTGAGCACCTCTTGTAATTGCAGAAGTCAAACAAGACGTTTTCATCTTTTGTTATCAGTATATATTGAGTATTACAATTTTAATAGTTTTTTCCTTTCTTAAAAAACATATACATTTTTTTGGCACCCTCTGTATTGGCAAACTTAGAGTAGGCATCAGCAAACTACAGCTTGTGGGCTGGCCTACTGTTCTTGTAAATAAAAAGTTGTATTGGACACAGCTATGTTCATTCATTTATGTATTGTCTATGACTGCTTTTGCACTGCCACAATAGGCTGAGTAGTTATGACAGAGACTATATTGCCAACAAAGCCTGGAATACTCATATTTGTTATCTCAAGGAACGTTTCAGACCCTTGTCCTCCAGAATCTGTGATAAGATTAACACAAACATAGCATTTCATTAAGGTGGCAGAATACGAAAAGAGCAGGCCAAAGTCAATAATCTTTTTATATGAATAAGATCTGGTTAGAATATTGGCCATATAAACCCAATTTATAATAGCAACACAAAAATAAAATAAATGTTTAAAACTGATATGAAGAAAAATAAATACAAATGGATAGTTAGTATATGATAAAGGTGGCATTTCAAATCAATGGGGGAAAATACAGGCTTTTTTTGAATAAAAGTTATTAGATAATTAAAGAGCTATGTGTAAGAAGATGAAATTGGATTCATACTTCACATCAGAATAAACTCTAAATGAATAAGATATCTAAATATAACAAATGAAGCCACACAAGCACTAGAAGAACACAGATAAGTTAATTTGTAAACTGATAATAAAAGCCTTTCTAATTATGTCTGAAAATCCAGATGCAAAAAAAGGAAAATATGAACTAATTCAACACAAATTTTAGAAAAATCACAATAAGGCACAAGACAAAAAGTAATCAAGGAGAAAATATTTGCAGCACATGTTGCAGATGAAAAACTAATCTCCCTAAATATATAAAGAACTAAAATATGAGAAGGGGGAATAGAAAATAAAAATAAATGCAGAATAGCCTCTATTGAGTACGCTGTATAGAAAATAGGAAACTTAGTACTGTTGTATTACTGAAATTTCCCTAAGACATTATTATAAACACTAGAAAAATTAGCTTTAAATTTAAATTCAGTCTCAGTTATTATATGAAGAATTTATGTAAAAATCTCTTAAAATGAAGCTGTGTGCAGGAGGATAGGGAAGATTTTGCAAGACATTTAGATATTTGGTTATTTGGAAGAGAACTCAGCTACCTTTAAACTCTTATACTACTACTAATAATAATATAAATACTAGTAATAATTGCTATTATTTTAGCAAGCCTCATATACGTCCAATGCTGTTTTACGTGCTTTTGTGTATTATCTCCTCTAAGATAATAAGAACCCACAATGTTATTACCTCCATTTTCTACACGTGGAAACAAGCAGGGTTCTTAAGCAACTTGACCAACTTGCACAGCTCGCAGTGGGAGTGCTGCAACTCACCCTGGCAACAGCTGGTGTCCTCGATGTCCAGACCAACAGAGATGCAGGCGGTCCCAGAATATTTGCAACTACCCAGGCATCTCTTAATACCCTCGATGGGGAAAGGGAATGGAGACTGTGGATCCATCAGACAATAAACTTATCAAGAAATAACTGTCTTCCAACTACTGACCCCCCCAACCCATGCTCCACTCTTTAGCTTACCTTTCCAGCTGGGGAAACTGTTCACTTGGTTATCTTTCCGTGTTACCTTGTCCTTTCATATACAAAACTATGAGTTGGTGTTAGATTTTGATTGCCAAATATTTATTTTGATTACTTTCTCTCCCATATTTACACCTTGAACAATAGTTCCTAGTTTTTCTAGCTACTGATGGTAGCACAGATGTTCCATGCTAAAAGCCCTAGCTGTTTCATTTTGCTACCAAAGTTACTGCCAGGTCCATGATGCAAATGTTATAATGCTCGTACTGTTTTTATTGCTTCTAGAGTAGATTTTAGGAAATTAGGAAGAGCTAAAAGGCCCATAAGGCATAGTTTCTCCCATGTTTGGCCTTTTGAAAACTGATTTAAGTGTAAATTGCAATTTTTTGGCAAACCTAAAAACAGTGATGTATAGCAGGAACTCCCAAAACATGTTCCAAGGAACCACAGAACATCAACAGGTTTAATTTTAAGAGAGAGAGAAAAACAATCAGTGATTCAAAGTGAAATACATTTAGGAAAAGCTGGGTGATTTCGCGTATTTTAAATGCAGAAAGCAACAGCATTTTAAATATTCATTATGGCCCTCCACTAGGGAAATGAAGTATGTCGCATTTCCCATGTACACATTTATTCTCCTACTCAATTTTCAAGGAGCATCTTAAAGGACTAGTGCCCCCCCAAAATATGTTTAGGAAATATTGATTTAGATATGGTATAGATAGGATATGGTAAGAAACACTGAAATAGCACTGCAGTAGCATTCTTTGGGGATTATTAAGAATCTTTCCTACTGATACTTTCAAAGCTCTCCTAAAAGTGTGAAAAGATGTTGGAAATCATAATTAGAGAACTATCACTTCATTTGAACCTCAGTGAAACAGGCATAACTATTGTTAGCAAAAACAAGCAAAAACTCAACATGGGAAAATTAGAGGAAAACTGATCATAGAGTTTGAATTTATAAATCAAACACCAAATGAGATTAAAGAAGTAAAATTATTCTATTTTTCAGTTACAAAACATTAGTTACATTTTGTATTAAAAGAAAAGCTTTCACACCTGACCTTTAAGATAAATTCAAGTATATGTTGTTCACAAGACATAGAAGGAATTGTATTTCTTGAAAGCCATATCCAAATTAAAACATAATTTTTCAAGAAAAGGGGGCTTTAAAAAAAAGCCATTAATGACTTCAGTAGAGGTGGGACATCTCTAATAACCTCTGATACCTTCTGACAACATTAATTATAAAATTTTAAGAAATAATCAAATGACTCTGAATAGAGCTAATTCTTGGTGAGTTATTTGAAACCTTCAAAAAACAGATAATTTCTAGGTTTTTTTTTTTAGCTTTTTTCAAATGAGGGAAATGATGTAAACAGTCAACCACAAGGTGTTGTTCCCAGGTAGGTTAACCACATACGTTCTAAGAAAAGTAACACAAACAAGTAAATTTCAGGACAACTTGTGACTTTGGTTAGTTGGGTATCTTTTGTCATCAAAATGATACTGATTAAGAAATGTATGCACACAGACAGTGACATTTTAGTGGAATTCCACAGGGATCTTGATTCATCCTCATCTTCTTATTGTGTGTGTGTGTGTGTGTGTGTGTGTGTGTGTACCTATGTAGGGTATCAATTTTAGTCTGAATTGGATCCTCTGCTTAATTAAGGCATGGGTCCTCAAGGAGTCTATTTGTTTGAAACACTTAGAAGTGACCTGAAAGACAACTCATCCTAAGGAAATGGGCGTATTTCCTGACAGGCTTGACTCAATAATTAAATCTGAATGTTAGAGGTAGAGAGGATTCTAGTTGTGTCAATGTATTCTGTCCTTCCTATTTGTTCCATTAAAAAAAAAATGCAGACTCATCTCAGGGTCTGAAGGGTAAAGATAAAAGAGCTCTGTAAGAGCTGTTTTGCTTAAAATTCCACACACATTTAGGATGCACTATATTTGTACATGTCTTATATGTTTATCGTTAGAAGAGGAGAAAGGCAATTTTCATTATTTAATCATGAACCTCTGTGCAGCAAACAACTTTTCCCCCTCAAATATTAGTGGATATGTCACATGAAAAGAACTTAGATTTTAAATGGCCTGAGCTCTAGTTTACAGCACAGCTGGCTCAATCAACTACAAGTTAAATTCAAATGTGCATATTATATTGAAACATATAAGTTAATTAATTGTATGTAGACACATTCTTTATCAATATCAGTTGTTAAAGATATACAAAGATGACCAGTGGATGAAATGTATAGGGAGATATACTTTGACTATTTAAAACTTCTATTCTCTAAAATTAGCTGGTGTTTATAATGAAGTAGGTTTCCTCAGGAGGAAGTGGGCCTTCCTCCACATGTTAGAAAACCATGTGATGGTAGTGTAGTAGTAAGAATTCAAGTACTGATAGGTAATTGGATTATGTGGCATATTAGGTCCCATTGGACCTGGGATTCTAAGATGTTACGATTCTTTTTGTAAAAAAATTAGTCAATTGATCCCCTATATCTATATAGAGGCCTTGCCTATTTATGGTTTCCAAATTTATCACTTTTGAGGGGATATGTTTAATCTATCTTATTAACTTGTTTGGAATCAATTAGAACTTTTGGACTGCTTGATTGCTACAATTGATAAAAATAGCACAATAGCTTATTTTCAATATGGTTCTTTGAATCAAATGACATTACGCTGGAAAGTTATGATAGTGTTCCTATTTGAAAAAGGGGACAAACATTAACTCTTTTGTAAGGCTCTGAATTTTACTTGATAAAGGTATTACTAAAAAAAAAAAATCACTATTACAAATCTTTTGCAAGTAGCTTGAGTGATATTTTTTATTCTTTTAATAAACTGGTTGTTCAATTCAGCAAACAGATTTAGTCATTTGATTGTAAGCTTCCTTACCAGATACCTACATGTAAATATCTCTGTGTATGATATATACATATATTATATATTATATATGTGTGTATATGTTTATATATGTGCATATATAATTATATACACGTAACTATATATACACATATACTTTTATATATACACACATTGTTTATTAACAATATATGTGCACAAATATACATAGCTATACTAGATAGTTAAAAAAATACAATTCAATAACAACTTGATTTGTGCATTATAATACTATCTCTTAACAATGAATGATAGTCTTGCATCTTTCACCTCCTTACAAAATCCACTTACTAAATACTAGAGAATGACATTTTATGTTAAAATTTTCCTTTTCATCATCAAGGAAATATACTTTGGCAAACAACACAATTGTTTATAAGAAAAAGACCCAAACTTCATAAAACAATCCCAGGTAGATATTTTCCCATTATAAAATTTTGGCACTTCATTTACATTTCTATTTGTAACTCACATACTTTTTATAGCATTCTGTGTTAGTTTCCAACTGTGTTGATATAAAACTCAAGGAAGACAGTACACTGATGTGCTATAGATAAAAATGCCTCATATTCAAATAAGCTTTTTAAAATAGATTACCTATAAATTATTTACTAGTGAATTGATTCTAAAGTTGCTGTATGCTTTATTCATCAAAAAGAATGAGTGGTCATAATAAAATCAATGACTTATGCAGTATTTGTGTGGCCAGTACAATTTATAAATCAAGGTCACATGTATTCTCCCATTTTGATATAGATTCTTAGAAAAAGACAGACTTGGGTGACATGAAGCTAAAACCATTGATCCTCTGAGCCAAAGGGCATTGCATTGAAAATATAGCCTTCAAAATTGCTCTTCCCTCCCGGTCATGACTTCTGACAAAGAGAAGCAAACAGAGTGTTAAAGATTTAAGTATATCTCTACTTTTACCTTGAACTCTGGGTCTGGCCATTATCGGTTCATAAGTTCAACATACTCTTCAGGTTGTACAATTAAGACAACGATCTGTGCCTTCATCACTCTGTCTGAATGGAATGTGAAGAGCCATATACTTGTGGTAATTGAGCCCAATTCTGGTTTTTATAAATAATTAATAAAATGGCTAACTTCCATGCAGAGTTGGGAGGGTGGCAACATAACCTCGATTACTTACATTGACAACATAATTAATCTTATTCTTTTCTTTTTCTCTTTTCAATAACATATGGTCTCCACTCAGTTGTGGAATGTGGCAGAACCTCACTGGGATCACATCTGTCAGGTTTCCACGGTGAATAAAAGCACTCAGCGGGTTTGTGAGCAACTGTGTGTGTGAATGTGGGGTGCATTAGTGCCAAGTACATGTCCTTGGAAAAATCACTTTGCTTTGTCCCAACAATGTTAAAGATCATCGTCTATTACACAGATGAACCCCACAAAATGCCCTTTATGGGAAAATTTAAAAAAGAAAAATGTACGAGCAAGCGTGCAAAATGTCCTACACCAAGTTAGAGTTTCTATGCAGCTCACACATAATTCAGGCTCTTGAGGACGCTTTTCCCACGTTATGCTTAAAAAACAAAATCACTTGAACAATAATTTGGACAATCAACACATAATCTATGCTGTCAGGGTTAAAAATAAAATAGGGTGAAAAAGTACATTGCTTCAAATAATAAAATGACAGTTTTCATCAAAATGAACATATTTTAATTCCTACCTGACCTTGGCCAGGGTACATACAGCAAATTATTCTCTGTTTTATGAAAAAAAAATATCAAGCTTAAACAATCCATGTGGCTTATCTCAGGTGCAATTTACATGAGATGGCAAAGATTCACAAAGTTATGCTATAATTGGAAAAAGTCGATATGGTTCAAAATTTATGGATGATATATCTGTTGTTTAGAAGGGAATCACGTTAATACGATTCAGAGAAACTATGATATTTTTATATTTTCACTTAGTTAATGAAAGTGTCATCTCGTGAAATCTTTAAGAGTCAGTATGATTTTCAAATCCTTTCATTTCAAGTTAGCAAGCATTTATTGGACACGTTCTGATAGCACTCCCTTAGGGATTGTGATTGCTGTACAAGATTTACAAGTGTTCCTTGTACCAGGAACACATTCTTTGGCAACTCTAGCTATACATAAAATATAGAGCTAAATAATTATATAAAGGAATGTCTACCAAAGTAGTTGAAATTGTACATTAAGTGTGGGTTGTACATTTGTGAAACAGGAAAATTAAAAGAAATCCAGATTCTGTATTTTAATTGTTCTGAGTTTGGGAAAGAGAATATTCTGATGAGGGTGCCTAGGGTATTTAACTAAGAGCAACATTCTTGGGTTAAGTTTCTGAAAGGAGGTGGTTGCAACTCTATGGTCATTGCTTTAATGAGTCTGAAAAAGCCCAAGTTTTCTGAGAATTTGAGATGAGGCAGCAAACTTTGAGTTACATTTTAGTTATTTATCCAGAACAAAGTTGAGGTTGTCTTACAATGCAATCAATTACCTTCCATGCTGCATTTAGATAAAATTCAGCTCTCTGAAATGTAAACTAATGACTGGAAAGATTAAAAAAAAAATGTGATCGTACAACACCTGCGACATCTCAAACTTCATTTCTATATCTAAAATAAAAGTAAAAGCTTTTGTGATAGCTAATATGTACTTTTTATTACTAAGTCTATTGGATATAAATGAAACTAAAATGAATCGATTTGAATTTCTGAATTTTCTCATGGATATTTTACATTATGGTATTCTCTATACAGTATATAATATTATGACAAAATTGCCTGTCATTAATATCCAGTGAATAAGCATAATGCTAGATAAGTGAATGAAAAGAGAAAGAGGGAGTTTCAAAGTCTAGATCTTAGTCCCTTAAAGGCAGCCATCATAGCTGTTGCTCTACTCTGTCAATTTTTACTTGTAATTAATATAACTGGGAGGTAATATACTTTAGAAAAAGATTATTTATTAATCACTATGTGGGCTATGGCTCCTTGAATGTTCTTTCCTTGAGTGACCTGGGCTTGGCCATAAGTTAATTCCCATTACACAGATTCAGGCTACTCATTTGGTCTGTGGACCCTTGTCCTTGAGTCTCACATCAATCCCTGCCTGGCCAACTAATAACAACGCCATTCATTCCATAGGAGGAGAAAGAACAAGCATGAAGTCATCAAAAGGGGAGAAATCTAAACAGGGAAAACTTTATATAGAAAAAATATTTTACTCTTTACTCTTCTAAATGTAAACTCCAATGCCTAACAAGATGGCCTGAATCTGCTCCTCTGTCTAGTCCCCCTTCAGAGTTTCTCTGAATGCAGGTGAGGACACAAGTAAATGACTAAACCCCCTCTAATGTTAGAAAATGTAGTCAAAAGAAATATGACAGCTTCATACAGGCTCTCTTCCTTATAAATGAACTTTTTTAGGTGTTCTAAAAAATGTATACTGAGAATTACATGCATTGTGTTATAGCTCTTGGTTGTTTCTGCTTTTTAATTCTGTATAAATATAAAATACATACTCATTAGATAGTGACTCTGTATTTGATTTAAATCATAAAATCATAAGAATGCCTCAGCAAAATCAATTTTTCTCTTAATATCCTAACACTTAGAATTTAAATGGAATATTTGCCAATAAATATTTGGAAATCAGTGGATTGCATAGCTATATTTGACACAATGTGACAAACAACCAATGAAATAATTTTCCCTTGCATGTTGAAAGTCAAAGTTTCTTACACCATAAGCAAAAATCTCAAAATGGATTAAAAACCTAAATGTAAGACTTGAAATCACAAAACTCCTAGAAGAAAACATAGGCAGTAAATTCCCTGACATTACCCTTAGTAATATTTTTACTGATATATCTCCTCAGAAAAAGAAAAAGAAAAGAAAAAGAAAAAATGGAATTACATCAAACTAAAAAGATTTTGCAGAGCAAAGGAAACCATCAACAAAATGAAAAGATGACCAACTAAATGGGAGAAGATACTTGCCAATGATACATGTCATAAGGGGTTGATATCCAAAATGTATAAAGAACTCATACAACTTAACACCAGAAAAACAATCCAATTAATAAATGGACAGAGGACCTGAACAGACATTTCTCCAAAGAGGACAGAGAGATGGCCAATAGACATATGAAAAGATGCTCAATGTCACTAATTTCAGAGAAATACAAATTAAAATCACAATGAAATGCAAATTAAAACCACAAATGAGATATCACCTCACACTTGCGAGAATGGCTATCACCAATAAATCAACAAACAACAAATGTTGGCAAGGATGCAGAGAAAAGGGAATCCTCATCCACTGTTTGTAAGATTGCAAATTGGCGCGGCTACTATAGAAAATGGTTTGGAGGTTCCTCAAAATATTAAAAATAGAACTATGTTGTGATCCTGCAATTTCACTCCTGGGTGTTTACCTGAAGAAATACAAAACACTAATTTAAAAAAGATATATTCTCTCTTATGTTCATTGCAGTACTATTTACAATAGCCAAGATATGGAAGGAGTCTAAGTGCCCTTCAATAGATGACTGAATAAAGAAGAAATAGTACATATATACTATGGGATACTACTCAGCTATGAAAAAAAAAAAAGCATCGTGCCAGGTGGGTACTAGACTAATTGAGGGATCACTTCATAAATTATATAAATGTCTAACCACTATGCTGTTTACCTGAAACTAATATAAAATAATATTGAATATCAACTGTAATTATGAAATAAAAAACTAAAAAGAAACACGATTATGTGTTATGGAAGGTATAGGATATATAGAGTTTTGTAATTTTTGCACATATTTTTGACCAATTATTAATTTCTATTTTTCATTTTTATTTTTCATTTAGCATTTTAAAAATATTGAAAGACTGATTATCTGAGAAACATAACATAGTTTTTATAAGAATGTACTTTTTGGTTAAGTTGCATTTAAAAATCAGTAGAGAAAGGAAGGTTTATGAGCAAATAATGTTAAAAAATTGATTAACTCCACATTTGAAGAAATATGGAACTTTCACCTAATTCCTTATAAAGAAATGAATAACTCATTAAGAAATAAAACTAAAAATTAAAATAAAATCTAGGTGAGTGCTCACGTACCTCAAGATAGAAAGAAGTTTAATAATTAATTCAACAAATATACAGAAAGAGGTGCTGGGGATACAGAGGTAAACAAAGGTACATAAAGACCTGCCCTCATGGAGCTTACTATCTAGTAGAGGGGGGAAAGATGAATCTATATATGTGCACTGTGTTTTATAGAAGTAGATGATAAATACTATTGAGAGGAAGGACAGAAAAAGTGGAGGGTATACACCTGAAACTAATAAAAAAAAAAAAGAAAGTGAAGGGTAGATGGTTTAAGAGTTGTAAATAGACTGGCCATATTAGGCCTTGTGAAGGTGATGTTTGAACAAAAACTTAAAGGAGATAAGAAATAAACCTTGAAGATTCTGGTGAAAGATTTTCCATGTGAAGAAAACAGTCATTGCAAAGCACCCAAGGTAAGTTCATGCCTGGAATGTTGAAACAAGGGAGGTAGTATATAGGTAAAAGGGAGAGATGAAAGGAAAGAATAATAGGAAAAGTATTAAAACTATAGATGGATTACCAAAAATATTGATACATTTAATTACATAAGCATTCACAACTTCTGAACATAAGACACAATTATAAATAAAGAGGCAAAAGACAAACTGGTATGAAATATTGGGAATTAATTTAACAAAAGGTAATCTATTAGAGAGCAAGATCTATGAATGCTACAGTATTGTTTTGTTCACTGCAGAATCCCCAGAATTTAGAACAGTGTCCTTTGTATAATGTTTACACTAGAAAGATCTTGAATGTTAATAACTTAATATATGTTAGTTGAAGTGTAGAGTGTATGGGATACTTGCATTTTTGGAGATGTAGTATATGGATTTCTTTAACGTTTTTGATAGAAATACATATCATAAGTCTCAAAATTTCATGATATAAAATTAATTATCATCTCTATTCCCTCATCTTATTTAATTTCAAAGCATTTTCATTCCTAACATAATATTTTATATTTATTTGTTATAATGTATCTATTAGGGCAAAAGTTTGTTTTGTTCTTTCCTGTATGCCAAATCATGGACTAACTCCTGTTACATCACAGCTTTCTATAAATATATTTTTTTAAGATTTTATTGGGGAATTGAGGGAGGGAAACAGCATTGGGGAATCAGGGAAGGGAACAGACAAGTTGCTGTCCTTTTGTTCTTCAGTCTAATTGTGGAAGAGGACGTAGCTTCACTGGCCCATGTTGGTATTATCATTGCGTTCTTCCCAGGTGAGGCAGATCTGTCTCTGGCCCTGGATGGCTGCTCACAGTGGCTCTTGGCAGCTCATGCCAACTGCTTGTTGCTCACACTGGCTGCCAGCCACTCATGGTAGCTTTACAGCAGCCACTGTAGCCTCACTGCAGCCTACACCATTGCCGGCAACCCACAGCGGCCCAACTCCAGGTCGAGTTGTTGTTCACCATCTTAGCTGTGGAGGGCAC
This sequence comes from Hipposideros armiger, assembly GCF_001890085.2. Lineage (NCBI taxonomy): Eukaryota > Metazoa > Chordata > Mammalia > Chiroptera > Hipposideridae > Hipposideros > Hipposideros armiger. The sequence continues at coordinate 894,421 of NW_017731709.1, forward strand.
AGTGTCACTGGCCCTCATGTGGGATCCGAACCGGGGTCCTGCTGCTCAGAGCTGGTGTCCCAAGCCAGCTCTTAACCAACACGCCACTCAGCCAGCCCTATAAGTATTTTTTGAATAAATGAATAAGTAAAAGGGATTTCTGGTCAAGATGATGGACCACGTAAATATTGTGCTTGCTTCCTTCCATGACCACATCAAAATTACAACTAACTACAGAACAACCATTATTGAGAATCCCCTAAAGTCTAGCTGAACATAAATTCTACAAATAAGGAAATATAGAAGAAGCCACCTCAAGACAGGTAGGAAGGGCAGGGACAAAGAACAGGCTGGTACCACATTGCCATGTGGCAGTTAAAAATCAGGAGGTATATCTTGGCTGTGGATGTCTCCCTGGAGGAGTAAGACGCCTGAGATACAGAGCAGGTTCCTGTGTCCTGGATTTCAGTGCCAGAAAGAGAAGTCCCCACAACTTCTGGCTGTGAAAAACAGCAGGTATTGTGGCTTAGTGAGATGGAGGGTGGCTGGAGTCCCAGGCATTCCTCTTAAAGGGACAGTACACAGACTTACTTGTTGATGGACTCACTCACTCTGAACTCCAATGCTCGGGCTGCAGCTTGAAAGTTGTCAGGACATACAGGGAGGAACTGAGTTGTATGGCTGCTAGTTGAGGGCAGGAGGGACAGCTCTCTCCAAGACAGAAGTGCTAGCAGAAGTCATTGTTTCTTTGATGAGCCCTACCCCTTCATGGCTTGCAGACTGAGGTGGTTGCCATATCTGAGTCTCCATCAACCTGGCTAACACCATTTGCCTACCCTGCCCTGGTGATTCCCTGTGGATGGCTTTGTGGCAACAGGGAACAGGCTGCTGCTGAACTTGGCCTGCAGTAGGGCACCTCCCAGGAAGCCCCATGACCAGCCCTCCTGGTGGCTGGCTTAGGACCAAACCAGAGCACCCCATGGACACCTTTGAGGAGCACACACAAAAAGCAGACTTGGCAAGCACCAGAGCTCTGCTAAAGCAAGTCTTGCCCCATATGGTCAGCCTCTGCATAACAGCTCCTCTACTGTAGTCACAACCACTACTTACAAGAAATCAGGCTGAGGGTCTATCGCTCCCAATGATGTGCAAACAGCAACCAAGGCTCAACTACAATAGGAGGACACACACAACCAACACAAGGGACACACCTGAAACATCTAGTTCAGGTGATAAGGGAGACTGTGCCATTAGTCCCCACAGGACACCTACTAGAGGAGACAAAAAAAAAAGTCCCAAATGAAAGAACAATATAAAATTTCAGAAAAACAATTAAACAAAATGGAGGCAAGCAATCTACTAGATGTAGAGTTCAAAACACTGGCTATAAAGATGCTCAATGATTTCAGGAAGAACTTCAACAGAGCGATAGAAAACATAAGAATGGAGATAGATAACACA
>NW_017731709.1:898965-904397 GCF_001890085.2 Hipposideros armiger
ACACACACACACACACACACACACACACACACACACACACACACACAGAGTTTCTTCTGTAATGCAAATAATTTTTAGCGTTCTTTCTGGCCAGGACACAGAAAAGTTGTAAAAAGGAGAATTGTATCTAAAGAAAATAATACAATAGATTAGTTGCCCTCTACTTAACATACTCATAATTAATGGTCAGTCTCCAAGTCTTTTAAAAAATGTATTGTTTATCTTCTAAAGCACCCTGGCAATTGTGGCTACACCCAGATACTTCTATTCCCACCTGCCTCACTATAAGTAGACCAAGAGTCATTTATGTTTCTCCCTTTTAAGTAAACTTTTCTTAAAATTAAATCAACAAGTTTTGTTTGTTTGGTTGGTTTTTAATTATTAGTTAACCACTTTGGCTCTAGCCAGTCAGCTTTGAGAAATTGTCCACATTAATGCTTTATGAGAATCGGTGTATCAGATCACCTTTCATTAACCAGAGTCTCTTGGAGAAAAGAGCATGAGGCATGTAGAGTTTGATGACTGAGGGGAGTCTGGAAAGTTTAGAATTTGGGGGTAAAAATGGAAGATAATAGCCATAGACAGGGGGACTATAATGGAGGACCTAGAAATAATACTAGGAAGCTGGATGAGATTTGGGTCAGTTAGTAAACTTTGCCTATTTTGAGTTTTACCCGAGCTTGCACTCTGTATTAAATTCTGTTTTGCACTATCGTTTTATCTTTCACTGAACACTTATTTAGATCAAACTGCCCTTTTTTAAAATATTCTATGGAGTTATACATCAGCTAGCCCAAATTGATAGATTTCCCCAGTGCATTTAAAAGGAGTTTCTGAAAATGTTATCATGTTCATTGAGTCCTGACCATTTCTCAGTGTCTCTTAATTAGTTCTATTGCCAGGGACTTGGAGTGACTCTTTCTATAATAAACTAATAAATTGGGTGGGTCAAGGTTAATGTAATTTTAAATTTTCTATCAAATTCCACAGCTTCTCAGCTCATTAATATATGTTGAACTCTTTCGCTTATCTTTCAATCAGATTTCATTAAAACCACAAAAGATTATTTTATCTAAGCTTAGCAATGTTTGTCAATGACATTGTTGCCTAGAGAAATTAGGATTCTGAATAGCAGCCAATAACATAATATTCTTGCAACTGAGATAAATCAAAAGGAGAAACACTCATAAAGCATTTTCATTACACATAAGTGATAGATTTAGTATTTTCCTGGGTTTCAAATATTTATAGATCCAGTTCCTAATAAGCTGATCATAGAAAGGTTACATCCAAGAAAGGTGATTTGCTACTTTTCTTAACTATGTAATTTATTTTTCATTATAATAGAAACCCTTAGTGGATAAATTATTCTATTCTATCTATTCACTAATGACTCAAATGTTTTGAGATTTAAAGGAAATCCCACAAATGTTTCAAGATCAAGCAGCCATTCTTCAAATGCAGGAATCCAATTTAATGAAACTGTGAAAGCCAGTAGCTTTCAATTCAATACCTCATTTAATTGTTACAGCAATACTGGGTGACAGGTCTTATCCCCACCTACTTATAAGGATCTGAAACAGAGAGGAGTGAAGTTACTTCCCGGGTATGTGCAGGACGGTAGTGTCAGGATGGAGACATAGCACTCCAAGTTTAGTGATCATCCCTCACCACTGCAACTGTCTTTGGACAGAATAGCATGTGACTTAAGCTCACAGTATGTGACTTGTTGTATGAATGGAGTGTGTTTAGCAAATCCTCCTATCTTCCAGTTAAGCTAGATCAGCTAATGGCCTAATGAAATTTTATCAATTTATTAAGAACAAAAGTAATCTTGGAGAAACCATTTGGGGGAAGATTATAAAAGAGAGGGAGAATTATCTGCTTACAGGGAAGAAGGAATGGGTGTTTTTTTATGTAAAAATACTAAAAAAGAAAATAAACAGAAAACTGGCAAACTTGGGTTGATTAGGTATAATCTGGCATGCTACCTTTATTAAAAGGGACAAAAGTAAGAGAGGAAATTAGTTTTTATTTTATACCAACAAATGTCAAGCATTTTGTTGTGTTTTATATCCTCATGATAGTATTTAGGGTTGTTTTATAATCCCCATATTACATACGGAAACAATGTAAGGCTCATGGTTTAAAATGTTAGGCTAAATTCATTGGATAAGAACAAATAAATTGGGATGAACACAGGCCTATTTGTCTCTAAGATCATACATGTCAACTGCTTACCATTTAGCATTCTATCAAACAATATTTCTGTATGGGTTATCAAATGAAAATATCTCAAGATCATAGTGATGTTGCTGTAATAGAAGCATTAAATAAATACGAGGTTGGGCAGTTAAGTTCGCAAACTTTCCACTGTGTAAGTGCAGTGGGAATTGTAAATAAAAACATATACCTAAATAAAATTAAAAAAAAGAAAAACATATACCTAAGGCACAGAGTGTTAATGAAAATGTGGTTTTGGAACCATTTGATGATGAAATTAATGTATACATTACTTTACTATAAATAATGTTTATACAAGGTAAATAAAAATATGTACCTAAAAACTTATTAAAAATAACTCTATTCTAGAATTAAAAGCAGGCCAAGATAGTAGTGAGTTACCCTTAGCAGATCTGACTTAAATAATAATGTAATAATAAAGGTGGAGATTTAAAAGCTACCCCAAAAAGTGTCATCAAGGGTTAAATTCTTATTGTGCGCAATAAGTCTTAAGTTTCTGGGTCAAATTTATAAGGAGGTCTTATTTTTTTATTTTTTTATTTTTCTTTGTTTTCAGCTCAGTAGTAGGCAAGAATTGCAAGCAATAAACGCTATACAAAAATGGAATGAGCTACCTAAGGAAGGTAATGAGTTAATCATTGCTGGAACTTTTAATGATGGGCTAGGTAGGCATTTGTTTGGGATGTTGTATACAGGATTTAAGCAGGCAAAGAAAGAATTGACTGGATTCTTCTATGTCTCTTCTAACTTTGATTATTAGTGATTTTATTACACTATAGGGAACATCAATGTGTAAATACTTATTTACTTAAAACTTATGTGATGAAGATCAGTGCCTCAATTGCCAAAAATGTTTTCTCTATTTTTACCACTTTGTGTAGGCCAAGATGGGAGGAGTAATGAAATTTCTGTTACATAGCCAGCTAACTTATAAGATGATTCCTTGAGTAGCCATATATTTTTTTAAGCAATTAAAACCTACAACCCCAATGATTGTTTTGCAAAGAAGAATTAGTCACTAATAGAATGGACATGGAACCCTCCCAATTCGATCGGGCTCATGCATACCTCTAATGTTGGCTTATGTTTTATATTTGCATGCATCATTGAAATTGTATTTTCGTAATAGAAAGTAATTATTTTCTTGTGTGCAAGCTTGAGGAATATGATTGGCTGAAACATTATATATCTCTCAGCAGTGTCAATGTAAATTTTTTTGACAGTGAGCACGCTTAAGGGGCCCATTTTCAGATATCATCAAAGCAAAGAGGAATCTACATCAGTGTCTTAGGAGGCTGTTGGCTCAGTGAAAAAATACTGGCTTGGAAGTTAGAAAGCTCACACTCAAACTGTATCCACTATTAATAAGTTGTTTTACCTGAGGCAACATCAATGTCACAGATGTTAAAAAAATTGGGTATAATGTATAAAACTACTCACTATGAAGTGTTATAGTAAAAATAACATGAGCCACACACGTGTCCAAAGTGCTTTAAAGATAATTCATTCTTAAAGCCCTATTATCAAGCATAAATATTTTTTTCAGTTTTTCCTTAATTAGGGATTGATGGAACGCCTTATAAAGAGTGTGTGTACACGTATACCCAAGTATAGCACCTGTCTCAAATTCTTTGCTTAACATTCTAAATAATAACTTCATGGTTCTGAAGAGGCCTTTACAATAAAATGGCCACAGAGATGCTGGAGCGTTATTCAAGTCACAGAAACACTCGGTTACTGGAAAACAATTGTAGTGTGAAATGTTAATTGATCTCATACCAGTTCCTTTTATCCAGCATATTTCAATTTTCACCTAACATAGAAGTGTGTTTCAATTCTTCCACTAGACATTATCTGTCTTTTTTTGGCCATTCTTGTGCACTCTCCGCAGTGTCTGAACTAACAAGATAGGATACTTGATGAGCTTGATGGTATTGAGTAATAAACTCATCCACATAAAACACCTTTTGTTCAGTGAAACATGAATGTCTAAAAAAGTGTTCTTTTGTCAACAATGATTCATTTAGGAAGAATAATTTTTCTTGAAAGCAGAGCATAAAGGTAATTCAGATATTAAATTTGCAAAGGAAACCTTCAGTGAGTAAAATAATAGATGGATGTGCTGCAAGCCCAATATAGTGAAAACAATAATTGTACCATACCATTTGTTACTACAATAATGATAATTAGAATTTTCACAATTATTTGTTGTAAATCCAGTCCATTAAGGATTTCTTGAAAATAAAATGAAAATGTTGTCCTTGACAGGCAAAAATAAGTGCTATGATAAAACATAGTCTTTTTCAAGAAATGATTACACTCCAAACCATGGTATAAACCTTTCCATTTGCAGTAATTCTATCAACTGTTTCAAAAATCTTAAATCAAATACTTGAGAGTTAACAGCTTTCTCCTATGGTTCATGGTTAACAAGTTATAGCTTTTTTTCTATGGTTAATAGCAGAGGGAGGTGAGCTACTTGGTCATTCAATGTATTATTATGGGACTCTGATATACTCATTCAAGAGGGGAAATTGAATATAAAGAGGCGGGGAAAGGAGGAGTAATGGGGGAAACAGGAAAATACAGAGAGGGAGAGAAAGAAAGAGACACAGAGAGAAACAGATATAAAAATTGAATGGGCTAATCATTTTACTTATTTCAACATTAGTTTCTCATGAAAATATTTAAGTAAGTGTAAAAGAAGTACACTTTTTAATGCTAAAGAAATATGGATCTCTAAACAATATTCCAAAATAGCAGCAAAATTCTATAATAAACTCCAAACTAAAAAAGACACAAGACTTCTATCACCACTATTATTTCACATATTTTCTAATACTTCTAATCCGCATATATAGAAAATAATTGAAATAGGGACTATGAATATTGGAAAGTTGGTGACAAAAAATATCCTTATTTATAAATGTTAAAATGATCTACTTGAAGAAAAAAACATTTTCTACTTAAAGATTTTAAATTAACTCAATAATATATTTTAACTAAATAAGTAAAATACATTAATTTTCCTTCATCAGCAATAATCTGAGGGCCCATCATAAGAAAAATACACCATTCACATTAAAAAAACTAAAACACACCCAGTAATAAGCCTCACATGAAACACAAAAAATATAGGGAAAACGTAGTTGCTAAATTCTAATGTTTCCAACACATACAGATGTCTT
>NW_017731709.1:904587-1044629 GCF_001890085.2 Hipposideros armiger
ATATAAAGATGTGTTTAATATGAATAGCAGTAATGCTACAAAATAAATGATACTATTTTCAATTTGCAAAGGTGAAACTATATGATGATAACCAGTGTTCTCTATAGTGAGATAACTGGGCCCTGTGTTATCATAAACCATTTTTTCTTCAAGTAGATCATTTTAACATTTATAAATAAGGATATTTTTTGTCACCAACTTTCCAATATTCATAGTCCCTATTTCAATTATTTTCTATATATGCGGATTAGAAGTATTAGAAAATATGTGAAATAATAGTGGTGATAGAAGTCTTGTGTCTTTTTTAGTTTGGAGTTTATTATAGAATTTTGCTGCTATTTTGGAATATTGTTTAGAGATCCATATTTCTTTAGCATTAAAAAGTGTACTTCTTTTACACTTACTTAAATATTTTCATGAGAAACTAATGTTGAAATAAGTAAAATATAATTTTGTATATATAAAAAAAGATTGTGTGCTTTTTGTATTTGACATTATATTAAAATAAATTATATATGCTTATAAATTAAGTAAACTAATATACTTACTGCTACTGAATTATCCATTTGAATCATTCATTTTATTTTGTAATAGTGCACTCGAAACTGTTGCAATCAGGTTTTGTTTATTGTATTTTTATTTGTACTTCCAATTGACAAATAGTTGGCAGTCTGTAGTTTTAATTTTTGCATGCTGTCTTTGAAATATTTTGATATAAGGGTAATGATAGTTTTATGAAAATATATGTAGCTTCCAATTTTTACTTCTAGCCAACAAATATAGCATAAGAAATACAGTCAATAATATTGTAATATGTATGTATGGTATCAGATGAGTAATAGATTTATCAGTAATAGATGAGAGGAGGGTGGGGTAGGTTGAAAAAGGTGAAGGGATTAAGAAGTACAAATTAGTAACATAATAGTCATGGGGATGTAATATAGCATAGGCAATATAGTCAATAATATGCTAATAACTATATATAGTGCAATGTGGATACTAGACTAGTTGGGGAAAATCACTTAAATTAGAAATGTATAACCATTATGCTGTCATTTGAATTAATATAAAATAATATTGAAAGTCAATGATAATTTAAAAAACATAAAAAGGGGTAAAAGCTGAAGGGGAATAAGAGGTTCAAATTTCCAGGTATAAAACAAGTCATGGTGATGTAATGTACAGCACAGGGAATATAGTCAATAATATTGTGATAGTGGGGTGTGGTAGATGGTTGCTGGACTTATCATAGTGATCACTTCTTTAGGTCCATAAATATTGAGTTACTATGGTGTAGACCTGAAATTAACATAATATTGTATGTTAGCTATATTTTAATAAAAATCTTTTTAAAAAGAATGTTTACTGTATTCCCTTTAGTTTTTTTCTTCTATATATTTAGAGTTATTTTCAGTTTTGCTTCATCATCTGGAGTATAATTCTTTTTCTAAAGCTACAATGACCATTTGAACAAATGCATATTTTTGTTCCTATAGTAAAATTAAATTATATTTCTAATACATCATGGTTATTAAGTGTAGTATTAAATATATATATATATATATATATATATATATATATATATATATATAAAACATTTGTGTCAACTTGAATAACTGAGCAGTGTGTTTGAGTGAAAGGTAGAGAATTGCATGTTTTAATAGCATTCATTCTTTCTTCTTGACCCAAGACACTTTTAGTTTTAAAACAATGTTAAGTTGAAATTTTAAATTAGCATGTGTTTCATTTTATATAATTCTATATCTAGAATTTTTTTTAACTAAACAATAATTTGTTGAACTTACTTTCCTCAAAGTCTTCTGCCAGGTGTTCCCAACATCTTTGGACCTGGCCTTCTGCTTTTTCTTTTCATTTTTTTAAAATTTATTTTGCAATTATAGTTGACATACACTATTATATTAGCTTCAGGTGTACAACATAGTGATTAGACATTTATATACCTTACAAAGTGATCACCCCCATAAGCCTCGTAGCCATCCGGCACCATACATAGTCATTACAATATTATTGACTGTATTCTCTATGCTGTACTTTATATCCCTGTGACTATTTTTGTAACTGACAATTTGTACTTCCTAATCTCTTTGACCTTTTTTGCCTGTCAAACCCATTCCATCTGGCAACCATTAGTTTGCTCTCTGTATCTATTTCTAGAATTTTTAACTTAAACTTTTGTTTATTTAATAACAAAACTTAGATTCATTTCCAAGTTTAACTAATTTTGTTGCTCATCATCATAATTACTTCTTTATTATATTCTGGCTATAGTTACATTAATTAACAGCAAAGATTATAAATTACAGAATAGCTTCAGTTTACTAGGAGTAGAAAGGAAATTTCAGGTATCTTATGCAGATGAAATAAAAATGAACCAATGCATTCTTTATTGATGTTTTTTTTTTNAAAAAAAAAAAAAAAAAAAAAAAAGTACAAATTGGTAGTTACAAAATAGTCATGGGGATGTAAAGTAAAGCATAAGGAACATAGTCAATAATCTTGTAATAACTATGTAAGGTGTCAATGAGTACTAGATTTATTGGGCTGATCACCTTGTAAGTTATATAACTGTCTAATCACTATGTTGTAAAACTGAATCTAATATAATATTGTATGTCAACTGTAATGAAAAATGTTTTTAAATATTTTAAAATGTGTATGAAAATTGTACTTCTAGTAAATATTTCAAATGAACTAAAAAATGCAGTCTAAGACTTATGTACAAGGATGTAATTTGAGTATAATTTAAAATAATAAAAAAATCAGAACATCATACATTTACAAAATCAATGTAATAGTTAAAAATTGTGGCATATCCATTTGATGAAATATCATATAGGAATTAATCTTCTTTATGAAGAATATTTACTATCATGGAAAAATGCTTGCAATATATTAAACAAAAAAACACCACAAAATTAAATTCTATGATTTTGAATTAACACTTTCGTACTGAATTATGTATTAGCAGATGTAGATTAGAACTGACTCTAGAATTGTGAAAGGCCTAAAAATGCACCTACTGCAGGGATTTTCTAACATTTCTTTCTTTTTGTAAATCAGCTCTCTTATTCAAAGGGAATTTTAATCAGAAGCCTAATGAGAAAACTCACATTCCAAATGGTGCCACTGTAATTCTGACAGGGGGATGAGGGAGGATGGTACGGGAAAGGCCCAGTGTCCTAATTCCTGAGTCTGTTCTCTCATCTGATTTTGCTGCCCATGGAAGGCTGGGAGACAACGCTTTAGGACTCCAGATTTCTCTGAGCATATTTTAATTGTGATGCAGAAGGAGATACCTAGACCCCATAATGTCAAGTCACTGTTTGTACATACGTGTACAGAAGGAAGAAATGTGGGACCAGAAAACAACTCCTTTGATCCTACCTGAGGACTTTTTTAGTATCCCTCCCCACCTTCCTTGTTGACTGAGGGTTCTAAAGTCTCCAAAATTCACTAATTCCTGTGCACACTTATATTGCTTCTAGCAGTAAGTTAGCTGATAGGAGTGGACACCATATGCATAGAAGAAAGAGCATCCTGTGAAATTAAAGTGTTATTTTGTGTTGCCGTGGTAACAAATTACCACAAATGGCAGTTTAAAACAACACATTTATTACCTTATAGTTCTCTAGTTCAAAAGTCTGACACAAGTCTCGGTGAGCAAAAATCAAGATGTCAGCAGGGCTGGGTTTCCCTTTGGAGGCTCTAGGATAAATTGCACTTCCCTGCCTTTTCCAGTTTCTGGTGGCTGACTACATTCCTTGTGCTCTGTGGCTTATGACCCACTTCCTCAGTATTAAAAACCAGGAACATTAAAACGCTTTATTCTCCCACAGTCACATCTCCCTCTCACTTTTTCCTACTTTCTCTTCTTTCACTTATAAAGAGCCTTCCAATTACATTGGGTCTATTCAGACAATCCAGAATACTCCCCCTATTTTAATGTCATGTGATTAGCAAACTTAATTCCCCTTTGCCATGTGGCCTAAATATTCACAAGTTTGTGGAATTAGGACATGGGCTTCTTTGGGAGACCATTAGTCTGTCACAAAGAACCACAAGAATTCCCCAATATACCTAACTTCCTTTTCATACTCACATNAAAAAATCAGTCAAAATTTAAGAGTCCAAAATTAAAATAAAGAATACATTAGAGAGAATCAACAGTAGATTAGATGAAGCAGAGGATCAAATCAGTGACTTAAAAGATAAGGCAGCAGAAAACACCCAATCAGAACAGCAAAGAAAAAAAAAAAGAATCCAAAAAAATGAGGAGAGCTTCATGGGCCTCTGGGATAACATCAAGCAATCAATGTTTGCATCATATGGGTACCAGAAGGAGAAGAGAGAGAGGGCAAGGAATTGAAAACCTGTTTAAAGAAATAATGACAGGAAACTTCCCTAACCTGGTGCAGGAAATACACATACAAGCCAGGAAGCTCAGAAAGTCCCAAACAAGATAAACTCAATGAGGCCCACACCAAGACACATCATAATTAAGATACCAAACATTAAAGGCAAAGAGAGAATCTTAAAAGCAGCAAGAGAAATGTAGTTAGTTACCATCAAGGGAGCCCCCGTAAGACTGTCAGCTGATTTCTCAACAGAAACTATGCAGGCCAGAAGGGATTGGCACAAAATATCCAAAGAGATAAAAAGTAAGGACCTACAACCAAGATTATTCTACCCACTAAAGCTATCATTTAGAATCAAAGGACAGATAAAGAGCTTCCCAGACCAAAAAAAAAAAAAATCTAAAGGAGTTCATCACCATCTAACCAGTATTACAAAGAACCTTACAGGGACTTCCTTAAGAGAAAAAAAATAAAAATAAAAAATATGAATAATAAAATGGCAATAACTACATATCTATCAACAATTACTTTCAATGTAAACGGATTAAATGCTTCAATCAAAAGGCATAGGGAGAGTGGCTGAATGGATAAGAAAACAAGACCCTTACATATACTGCCTATAAGAGACACACTTCAGATTGAAAGACACAGACAGACTGAAAGTAAAGGGATGGAAAAAGATTTCTCATAAAAAATGAAAACAGAAAATAAAGCTGGGGTATCAATACTTATGTTAGACAAAATAGACTTTAAAACAAAGGCTATAACAGGAGACAAAGAAGGACCCATTCATAGCACTTCTGGATATTTATCCAAAGAAACCCAAAATGCTACTTGGAAGGGACACGTTTATCCATATGTTCACTCAAGCATTCTTCACAATAGTCAAGATATGGACGCAACCTGGATGCCCATCAATGGATAAGTGGATACAGAAGAGGTGGTACATACATACAATGGAATATTACTCAGCCACAAAAAGAATGAAATTTTGCCATCTGCAACAACATGCATGGACCTAGAGGATATTGTTCTGAGTGGAATAAGTCAGACAGAGAAAGACAATACCATATGACTTCACTTATATGTGTAATCTAAAGAACAAAATAAACAAACAAAATAGAAAAAACCTCATAGATATAGAGATCCTTTTGAGGATTGCCAGATGGGAGGGGTGTTGGAGGAGGGTGAAACGGGGAAAGGGATTAAGAAGTACAAATTGGAGGGCTGGCCGAGTGGCTCAGTTGGTTAAGAGCTCGCTCAAGAGTTTGAGCTCTGAGCAACAGCGGTTCGAGTCCAGCCCGAGCTGAGCAGNATCCACTTCTCCCATCCATTCAGTTCCTTAGAATCCACGTATAAGTGAGATCATATGATATTTGTCTTTCTCTGACTGACTTATTTCACTTAGCATAAGTTGAAAGCCTGTGTGCACTCAGGCTTAATATAGAAAGAAGCTGGAGAAATTCACCTTCCAAATAACCAATAAAATAGGACAGGAAATAAGAACAGTGCTGGACCTGGGAGAGAGTGTTAATCAAATGTCAAAAATTTTAGAAATCTCTCAAAAAATTTAAATGAGACCAAATGGAAAATAAAGACAACCAGTTGGTGATTTACAATATGCAAGTAAATATTTACCTTGGAAATGAGAGGTGGATTTTGAGAGTGAATTGGTTGAAGTCGTACTGATTGGAATTAAAGTAGCCAGAAGAAAGAACAAATGGGCTAATGTGTTGGAGTGCGAGGGAGAGTATTTTTTCTGAGTCCTCATGGAATGTCCCTTAGGTAAGTGAAAATGATATCAAAATGGGATTTAGTTGCAACATTGCAACAGACTATGCCTTGCGGGCTGTTCTGGTTAAAGTTGTGTCTCTATTAATATGGGACACTGTCCTAGTTAAATTTGCAAGATTTATCTTTTGGAAGAAAGGCAAAGATTATTTTCTCCATCTGCCACCATTCTTTTGCCCCCCAAACTCAGACCTAAGAGATTTTACTAGAGATAATGGTAAAAATGAGGATAGTTGGACATTAACCTCTTTCATTAAAGTGAATTTTATTTTATTTTATTCTTTTGTATTCAAAGCACCAATGAGTCACCCAGGCACTTCATGTCATGCATCATGGAAACCATCTCAACCATCTCTACTTGTCTAGGACATATTAGATAAGAAAAATGTTCCCTTTAAGGAGCTCAGTAAAAGCAAAATATATTAAAATATGAAAAAAAAGTTCACATAAAGGAACCACTCTGGGAACTTGTCTCTTCATAAAAAAGTTATTGTAAAAACTGAAGAAAACTGTAAAATGTTTCTTCAATATTCTCAAGATTCAATACCACACTGTTTCTGTGAAAGTAGAGCAATTATTAAATAATAAGAAATAATCTTCATTGAGGAAATGTTTACTGGAAAGTAAAAAATGTAAGCCTTGCATTTTTAAAGGTAATCTGGTAGTAAGCCACAAATTAGTAACTGAAAAAATAAACCAGTGCACTTAAAGATAGAAGTTTTCTGAGCAATCAGAAGTTGAGAACAAAAAATGAAAGCAATGAGAGGAAAAAGGGGACATGTATAGAACAGATATGAGAGGTAAATATGTAGACTATAAATTTCAGGAAAGAGAATAAAAGAGGGATTATGATAATTTAACCAAAGTAGTAGAAAAGTAATATGATCATGTTTTAAAAAATACTTACGGTCAGTCAAAATTAATAAAAAAGTATTGGCATCTGATTGTATCTAAATATTTAAAAATATATATAATTTCTTAAGTTGAAATCCAAGAAACACTTGGAAGGTACTAATCGCAGGGGGGAAAATTACATAAAATAAAAGTCACTGTACTCGAACTAATTTCAGACCATGGTGTTTTGAGGTTAAATATTGTGACCTATAATTCTAGAGCCACAAAACTGAGATGTGTAAAAATACAATATTTCTAGAATTAACTTTAATATCTGACTAGAACCCTAACTTGCTTATTAGCAGGCAAATTCATTTAGTTATTCCCAGGCAAATTAAGTCCAATTAATTCTAATACTTATAAATATTAGTATTTATAATACTAATTTATAAATTAGTATCATACTTATAAACTTATAAGTTTATAATACTTATAAACCCATTAATACTTATAAACCCATCCCATTTCAAATAAAACCCCATATTTGAGTCTCCTGGTTCTCTTCCTCAGATTGCCTTTAACTCTACAGCAAGTAATTTATAGTATATGATAGACTGTGCCCATATGTTTTATTGGAGTGTGTCATATTTGCTAATATATTCTTTTTGGTGGAGTCCAGGGGTTGGCCAACCTTTTCTCTAAAAGGTCACAGTAAATATTTCAGACTTTGTGGGCTGTATCATCTTTGTTGCAACAACTTAACTCTACCATGATAGCATAAAAGTAACTATAGACAATGCTGAAGTGAATAAATATGGCTACATTCCATTAAATATTTATTTACCAAAACAGGAGGTAGGCTTGATGGATGAATACTAAAAACTGTAACACGCCAATGTTTAAGAGGTACATTTTCAAGAAAACTGCCCGTTCTTCTTACCTATTTATGAAAGTTCTTGCAGTTGCTGGATTAAGCAATAAAATCACAAAACAGCAACAAATTTGCAGAAAATCAATATTGTTTTGAAATTTCAACTGATGCTCAGGGTTTTATACTTGAGTTACAATTAAAAGATAATATTCTACTTCCTGTCAGTTAATATTTAGAATAAATCTCCTATGTATAGCTGTATACCAACTTGGGGTAAATTCCTTCATGTAATTCAGAATTTCATCTCTTTATCCCTTTAGTCCATTAGTTTTAACCTTTGCCTAGGAATTAAATAAATCCAAATAGGTTTGTCACATAAGGTATACAAGTGTGAGACATGAAGGCATCCTCATCCAAAAATGTAAACGGTAAAAAGCATTTAGAATAAATAAGACTGGCCAAAAATACAAAGAAGGAAGGTGTAAAAATATAGAGGAACCGGAAATCATCTATGTCATTACTCTAGGTGGCATAGTTAACAGCCATTTCCTTAATGACAGCCTACCTCACATAATAGAGGCCAAAATTGCCATATTCTCAATTAGCCTCAGTTGTAGCTAGGAGTGGCCCTGTGACCTGGTTCTGACCAAAGAAAATTAAGTTGTCTTCAGTGGGAATTCTGGGAAAGATTTCCCTTTGTAAGAAGAGACATGAGTGAGGATGATGTCCTCACTGTCTCACACTTTTGACACCAACTTAGTCAGGTGTCCCCAAGGCCACACTCAGGCTTGAGCACTAGCTGGAAGGGCTCACAGGACTCAGAAAAGCAGTTAACTCAGTGCTACATTTTATTGCAGCAAAAGCCTATACAGTAAAACCTTGGATTGCAAGTAATGTGGTTTGAGAGTGTTCTGCAAGACGAGCAAACGTTTCTAATACATTTTAACTTGGTAAACAAGCAATGTCTTGCAATATGATTAGTTTGTTTCTGGAATGAATTATGCTCGCAAACCAAGTATATTTTAATGTGGTAAACAAGCGATGTCTTGCAAAACGGGTAGTTTGTTTCCAGAACGAATTATACTCACAAACCAAGGTATTACTGTATATTGAAATCAGCAAAGAGCATATGCATAGGGTTAAATTTAGGAGAAACGAGGTACAAGTTTCTAGGTGTCTTTTTCCAGTGGAGTCACACCAACATGATTAATTCTGCCAGCAGTGATGTGTGGTGCACATGCAAAGTGTTGTAAACAAGGAAATGTCCAGGTTTATTTTGGGGGGAAGAATAAGGGGAGGTGGAATTAGTCTCATAGGCATGCAGCACCTCTGTGACTGATCTCAGCCATTATACTCCAACCCCCCAGAGCAAAAACAGGCATTCACAAATCATAAATCTCATTGTTAGCATCTAATCAAACTGGTATCTCATGGCCCACATCTTCAGGCATACAAAACAAAACACAAAATCTTATTTAAAATCAGTCAGAATATCCCAAGGGCTCAGAGTCCATCTCCCAGGAGCCAGCCAAGGGCCAGTCCTGAAGGTAAACCATTCTTGGGGAATGTGTAGGGTTTGAGCAACCTGGGCCTTCCTAGTTAATCCTTTCCTGTACACTTTGAACACAGCTGTGCGAGGACATGATGTTTGGAGCCATAGTCTCCATCCGATGACTGTAGGAGAAAAGTTAAGAGAGCTATGGAAGTTGATACAAGTTGCGACATTTTTGAAATTCTGATTTATCACCTTTGAACCACCTTCCTGTGAATGCCTTGTCATGTAAAATACATTGTTAAATTCTGTTTTAAAGCTATTTTATTTGACTAGTCTCTTTGGTTCAGCTAAGTGAGTCTTCACTGATTCAATATCCAATGCACATCATGGCAAATAAGTGAGAAGGTTATTATACATATATATTCTGATAGAATTGATATGACAGAAAGTCTGTCTTGTTTTTTTGTCTCTTTCTGGTCTCCCGTCCAGTGGGAAGTAGATGCAGTAACTACAATATTGCCATTGCTATAATTCTAAGGGATTCTCACACTATTTTACTTATTTATATTTTCTTGGAATGTTATTTATTTCCACTAACTTAACCCAGTGTTTTGCATAATGACCTCTCAATAAATATACTGAATGTTCAATCTGAATTTCAATTAGATATTTTTCCAAAGAGGTTCTGCCACATAACTCTTTCAAAAGAATTCAAAATACTTTTCTGGTGCCTACAAATAATAAAAATCACTTTTGTAGGAGATATTTATGACATTGTCACCTTGATAGAATGGTTAGTTTGTAGCAATTCCACATTTTCTATCTTCTTCTGCTTCCTTTTCTATAGAAATGTTCTATAAAAATGTTTTTTCCCCCAAAATAATAAACTTTGATGTAGCCCCCTGTTAGTTTCAGATAAGCTGATTTAACGCCTAACTTTCCAGAAGTTCCATTAACAATACTTGGAGTTCTTCAGCAGTTTTAGACCATAGCTACCCTTTTTATAATCTACTGGCTATGCTCAGTTTTGAATAAAGGTTTAGTTTCCTATAGAATTCTGAAAGTTTTAAACCTGTGTGAAAGAACGACATTCAAGTTTCAATAAGTTGTTTTAGAACCTGGAGAAGACTTCATTTTCATACCTGTGACACTACGTGATATGTAATCCCTAATGACATTCTAAAGTTGTCAATTTGATTTATTTGTAATTTGAGAGGCTTGCTGGTAGCTATTTGGAGCTGGTTTGTTGGTTTAGAGGTGTTTTTTTGTGTATCTAAATATAGAGTAATGCAAAAGCAAAAAATAAGATATAGTCTGTAAAATCAACCATGTCTCACAAGTCTCTACATGGTAGATTCTCAACAAATGGGTTTTGCCTTTCACTTCATTTGACAAAACACCGTTATTCTAGATCCTATCTGTAACACATTTTAATTATTTTATATATTGGAAACATTTTTTTCTAGTCTCTCTGTGTTTTTTTTTAAATTTAAGTTTACTTTTCACTTTAGAATGGTTTTTATTTATAGAAAAATTGCAAAGATAGTACAGAGTTCCTATATACCCTGCACTCCATTTTCCCCATTTTTCCATTGTATGGTACTATGGTACCTTTATCAAAACTAAGACACCGGCCTTGGTATATTATTATTAACTGAACGCTACACTTGACCTAGATTTCATTAATTTTCACCTAATGTTCTTTTTCTGTTCCAGGATCCTATCCAGGGTCCCAGGTATTTTTGATGACCTGACAGTTTGAGGAGCCCTGGTCAGGTGTTTTGCATAGCATTGCTCAACTTGGACTTATCTGATGTTTTTCTTATGGTTAGACTGGGGCAATAGGTTTCTGGTAGGAAGACCACAAAGGTGAAGTTGCCCTCTCATTATATCATTTCAAGTGTACATGTTATTAAGATGACTTATCACTAGTGATGTTAACCCTGATCACCTGGCAAAAGTAACGTTTGCCAGATTTCTCCACTGTAGTTACCCCCCTCCCCTTTTTTCATGCTCTATTCTGTGAAAGCAATTCATTAAGCACAGTCTAGTCTCAATGGTTGGGTAATTAAGCTTCACTTCCTGGAGCAGGCAATATCTATATAAATAATTTGGAATTCTTTTATATGGGAGATTTGTCTCTTTCTCCCATTTATGCATTTGATCTTGTATTTATATCATGTAGACTCTTGGACATTTATTTGATACTATAGGTTATATAATTTATTTTGTTGCTCAAATTGTTCTGGGTTTGGCAAATTGGCTTTGTTTCCTGTTGGCTCCTATGTCCTTTTGACAGGCCCCTACTGTTTTGGTTTTGATCACTTTCTTACTTTCTGGCACTACGAGATGCTCTGTGCTCATCTTGTACATTCCTGCCCCAGGCCTAGAATCAGCCATTTCTCCAGGGGGACCTGAGTAGTTTTATTGAGAATGACATTACAAACTAAGATATGGGTGCTCAGTGTGCTCTTTGCTACTGAGCTCATTTTTATTTTTGTCATGCAAAATTTCAAACAGGTACATAAGTGGAAATACATCGACTCTCTCAGCCTTTCACACAGTTATCAACATAGGCAAACCGTGTTTCATTAAACACTACCTCTGCTTCTCCCACCTGCTCCCCATGCCCCATTATATCAATAATTGTACCTAGAATCTTTAAAAGATAAAAAACCTCATTTTTATTTTTAACATAACTACAATACCATTATTAAACTTAAAAATTGGGCCGGCAGAGTGGCGCGATGGTTAATAACTAGCTTGGGACGCCAGAGGGCCCCAGTTCGGATCCCACATAAGGGTCAGTGACACTGCCCTCTACAGCTAAGATGCTGAACAACAGCTCAACCTGGAGCTGGGCTGTCGTGAGTCACCAGCGACGGCTAGGCTGCAGCCCCTGTGTCAGTGGGTTGCCATGGGCTATCATGTGTAGCCAGCAGCCAGCGTGAGCGGCCAGCAGCCACAGTGAGCAGCCATCCAGAAGCCTGCGACTGATCTGCCTCGCCCGGGAAAAGTGCAATGATGGTGCCAACTTGTGCCAGTGAAGCAACGTCCTCCACAACTAGACTGAAAAACAAAACGACAACAACTTGTCTGTTCCCCTTCCCCCAATTCCCCAGCGCTGTTCCCATCCCCCAATTCCCCAATAAAAATCTTTAAAAAAAAATAATCAATTCTGTCATATCACCCAAACTCCAGTTAGCATACAAATTTTATTATCTCATATTTTTATAGTTGATTTATTCCCCTCCTAAGTTAACTTAATTTTTTTTTTAAACCCAAGAATTGTATAGCAGCCTTAGTCATGAGTGGGCAGAGGATTACGCTGCCAGTCAGTTGCTTAAACTGTCCAACCACAGGTACTTCCATGGCTGTCAATTAAAATATGTAATTTCTAGATCAAACACATTAGGAGAGATCATGTGGGTCCCTGACTACAGTTGCTTCTTCTGGACAGCAGAGGAATGTTTATGGTATAAACTCCATGACTAGTAAAACAGAAACATTGGATGCCTAGGATTATTTAGGAAAGACAGAGACGATAAAACTTGGCCACCAGATCACTAGATAAGACTGGGCTGAAGTAAGATAGAACCATAAAGCATTTTGTTTTGACCCTGATCTTCTCCTGTCTATAGTAGGCATTATGTAAATATTTGTTGAATGAATCATAAATGCTTTCACCAGAATTGTGCTTTCTCATATATTATCTAAGGTTGTCACTGACACTATTATTTTTTTCAGTTTGAATTTATGTACTGCACATTTATTCATCCCTGTGTTATTATCATTCAATGGCATTTTCTTTTAGATGTATTTCTTCCAAATGGCATTTAGTTATTTGTTTTGAACCAGTTTGGGAAGTAACTGATTTTCATTAAAATTTTTTAACAAAATTCACTTTTATTTCAATAATTGATAAACATGATCTTATTTTTGTGTTACTCTTACATTACTTAGCACTGCATTTATTTTCTTTTCCTTTACTTTTTCTACTTAGAACAAAATTTTTTTCTCAACCCCACACATACTTCATATATTCTAGAAAGCTTTCACTCTGTGTTTATGAAATTATAGTTTGTTTGACACTTCCTTTAGTCAATCCCACTGCACTGGTATTTTGCACAAAATTCTCAAATTTGTCTTACTATGATGCTATTTCCTTAACTATATTTCACAAAGGCTAATAAGAATAGTCTTATTTTGCATATCTTTAGTTATTTCAGTAGTAATTTGGGTGCTAACTTGAATTAAGTAATAATGGCCAATCATTATGTTCAAAGAAGAATGTCTTCTTATTGTCTTTCTCACATTCCTAAAGTAGTCACAGTAGGTGATCTACCCATGAAGCATTCTTAATATTGTTGTTTCACAGATGTAAAATATTTTTCACATAACTTATTTTAACACTTTTCCTGTTTTGTTTTAAGTTCCTGATCATCTTTCTGTGGAGCAAGCGCTATTGGGGAGATATGCTGAAATTTCTTAACTATAGCCTTGATTACCTGGGCATCATTTCACAAATACCTCAAATGAGAAATACACATGAATCTATTTATGACTTTCTAGAAGGTTCTGTTACAGACACTCATTTACTTTCAGAAACTCACTTGTCCCAAACACATATTTTAAAACCAAGGCAAAATACACATGATGGAGATCATTATGGTAATCTTTTAAATTACAACTCAGGTATTCAAACTGTACCATTCTGCCTTTACAATATATTTTCCAGAACTTTCCTCATTTACTCTCTATGAGCTCTACATGATTATGTAGATAAACCACATATTCATCCTGTTTTTCTTTCTCTTTGGCTCATGGGAGCCATGAAAACAACTCAGCGAAGACTTGATGGATTGAACTAAAGCCCATGTGTGTATCTATCCTAAATTCCAATGTCTATTTCAATTTTATTCAATTTAAAGGGTATTACAAAACTTCCAGTATATGCCAACATTCTTTTAAGTATTGAAGGTGATAGAAAGATAAATGAGTGTAGTTCATGGTGCTATAATGCTTGTTTTAAATATGCACATTAGTCTGAACATGGCTGATATATTAAGGAACAATATAAGCATAATACAGATTTCACATTTGCTTATGCATGATTTCATCTGTGAGAATCATTGACTGCAGAAATCTGCAACCAGCTAAATGGAGCCACTCACAGGAATTCACAAAACACACATATACTCACACTTCAAACATCTACCAGCTACCTCAATTCACTGCATGTGTTATGAGCCCCATTGATCCACATCTAGTGTTAAAACTTTCCATCTAATTTCATATAGCTGTTCTTCCACCACTCCACAATAACTCACAAACTGCAACTATTCTGTCTTACGCAGAATTCAAAGATGATCATCAGTGATTCATTTCCTTGTATTATCATCCTCTGTTTTCGGGTGTAATTTGCTTCTAATCAATGAAACATGGCAGAAGCAATGGATTATCTCTTCCATGATTATGAAACATTATGTAGTAAAGATGAAAGAAATTTACAGTTATAATTAAGTTCCCTAGTCAGTTAGCTTTAAGTTAATCAAAAGGTAGATTATTCTGGGTAAATTTTATCAAATCATATGAACCCTTTAAAAGGAGGCCCTTTAAAAGAGGGTCAGAGATAAAAAAAGTTAGAGATACTTTCCTGCTAGTGGTAAAGAAGCAAGCAGCCATGTTGTGAGCTGCCTATGGAGAGGGGTGGCCTCTAGGAGTTGAGGCCCCCAATCCTACAATTCCAAAATTTATTCTGCTAACAACTTGAATGAGCTTAGAAGAGGACCAGAGCTTTAACAGAGGGTGAAGCTTTGGTGGACACCTTGATTTCAGCCTGTGAGATGCCGAGCTGAGGATGCAGCTGGGCTGTGCCTACACTTCTGGCCCACAGAACAGCAAAATAAAAATGGGTGCTGTTTCAAGGCACTAGGTTTGTGGTACTGTGTTATGTAAGCAAAAGAACACTAATAGTTTCTGATGCCCACTTCCACAAACCAACTTCAGGCCGTTTTCAAGGTCAAATGTCATTTTGGGGCAATATTCATAGTAAACATGCCATTTACTATGTACAAAAGTGTGCCACTGTTTTTATTAAGTTCATAAATATGTCACTAAAAAGTTGTGACCCAACCCCATTTTCCTTATAAGACCTGTAGTTTTTATGGTGCAATTTTATACAGTAGCGTTGTTTAGGACTACATATGTCATATTATACTAGAACTGTCTGTACTCACAATATATTTTGTAAGAAACCCCTTTGCAAGTATTTATAATACAAGCAAGCCTATACACAGTAAAACATTTTTCCAATAGTATTCAATGTAGTTGTCATGTTTATTTTCAAACTACCTTTAATAAATAGCTTGTGAGGCCTTTAGAGATAAAGCCAAGTTATTACAAGATTGTTTTTCCCAACCTTTATCTTTATAAAGGTTAGTATGAGATTTCATTTGGGAATTATTACGCTAGTGTATTTGTTTAAGTTCTACTTTTCCTAAATTGAGGAATCTAATTGTTTCTTCCTTTGGAGTGATAAAGGTCTTCATTCAATGAGTGTTTAGGGGACTTAGTGAAATATGGAATGTACTTAAGAGTACTTTTATAAAAGATTAACCAAAATCTTAAAAAACATTCACTTTAAAAATATAAATAAAATAAAACTACAATAAATAGCTTTACAAAGAAAAACTATTTAAAGAAGTCTATGACATTGTCAAACAATGATAGTACTCATTTTCTCTGTATTAGATCTAGTAACTTTTATACATAGCACATGCATTTTCTGGTTCACGTCTTCTAATGAAAGCCCATCATTGTCTATTATGGAAGGGTGAATTGATGAAGTAAAAGAGAACTGAGTTATAGTTGACATTTTCATGAATTGGTATAACTACCATGATAAAGACACTTTCATCAAGAAAAACAAAGTTACCTCTCGACTACATCCACATACTTTCCTTATCTTAAAATTCCCTAAAGCCTATATCAGAAAACCTTACATACACATGACACTTCCTCCTAATATCACTCAGACCAAAGCAAAAGTATATAAAAAACTGTCAAGATGATAAGACATAATATATTACATCTCCTTAATTTACCTCTGCATTCAAATTGCAAATTGGCCACTATGTATGGTGATTTTACTTATGACACTGGCATTTATGGTTATGAGTCATTTGCAATACTTACATTTCATATGTCTGTAGTGGACCGCAATACAGGCCTTTATAAGTGGTTATCTTATAACCTTGGGAACCCTCCTTTTGTTATACCTACATGAGCACCTGAGGTACTACCATATTTATGTACAGAATTAATTTGCTTTAGAATGTGAACCTGTCCCAAAATGAGCCAATCAAATTGCTTCCCTGGAATTTTAGAACTTGAAGGGATTAAGAAATAGTCCTTTTCAATATGAAAATTTAAAGATATAAAACCTTGTTCTTTATAGCCATGATTCCTGCAGATCAGACATGACAGATAGTGAAGCAACTGCCAGAGCTAAACAGAGCCAAAGATGAAATGGAAAAGGCTACAGCAAGTGGTGGATTCTTGGAGTGACCATTTTCCCATTGCTTGGTTTTTCCAAAAGCTATGTTTGAGTATCTCAAGGGTCAATATATTTCTCTGTTTTTTTTTTCCTTCCACTAATTTACTTGGGTTTCCACTACTTGCAATCAATGGAATCCTAATTAATACACCGTTAGAGAAGTAACCAACAAATGGACATAAGTTATTTAGTTTTCTAGTTTGTACCTTATGCTTTCTTGGTTTATAAATTCAGTCTAATGTTTTGGTCTCTTTCTCAAGATTTTTTTTTTTTTTTAGTTTCAAAGCACTGATTTTTCTCTCTCTCTCTGTTGGGACAGAAGACAGTGAGGTGCAACAGGTAAAAGGGGGTAACTTTCCTCTAATCCAAGTAATGAGATTCATTTACTCATATGATTTATTATTTCTGAGGTGTTGCTCTCAAAAAGCAATTACACAAAAATGATTCAAATAAGCTGAATAATTTTGTAAAACACATACCCTAATTGCTGTTATAAATTTCAGGCTCCTGGAAGGCAGAGGATGTGCCTTTCCAATTTTATATGGTTTTACATCAGACATATAAGAGTCACATAATAAATGTTTGTTGAATCCAGTGGAAGGACAGGAGCCATGTGGATGTGGAAATCTGGGTCTGACACAAAAGTCACACTTTAGAATCACACCTCATATCTGAAGCTTAAAATCCTTTAAAATATTGATAAAATAAAAATTCAGTGTTAATTGGAATTCTCTATTTTGACTGTCAGTTCTCTCATTTACAACATTAAAAGTGGTATCATGTATAATTTACTGAATAACAGCAAAAGCCATTCCAAAGTGTTATGAATATGTTTAAACAAGTGTAGGACTGGAGGCTGAGATGTAAAGACTTTCAGTTCTGTGGTTTCAAGATCAAATTCTACAGTGTGCCCATGGACCTGACCCCAACTCGTGGAGGAGCTCTGAGAATTTTTGATGATACAGAACAATCAGTGGTAAAAAAAAAATCAAAGACTGGAACATTGTGGGCAAATATGGATTTATGCATTTTAAAGGCAATTGTGCCTTAAATAATTTCAATGCATTGGGTAAATCTGATGGTGCTGGTGAGAGAGGCATTCAAGGAAAACAACTTACCTTCTCTTCAGATGAACAGGCAAAGAAAATGATAACCCAGAATATTGACCTATTATCAATTTTTTCAAGCTATCTAAATGACTTTTAATCAGTTCAAGAAATAAATATGCTTGTCAAGGTGGTTATTGAATTTGTGATCAGTTACCTTTAAGTTTTCACTTAGCACCATAAAGAACTAAAGCAAGGAATATATAAATCAGCAAGAATGTGATATTGTCATCTTTCATATAAAATCATACTAAATAGATTTCCTGTGATTGGTTCTATGTAACCATACTTAAATTCACATAAACTTTAGAAAGTTTCATGTAGTGAAGTATGCTCTTACTTTTGGAGTGAGTTGAATATGGTTTTTGCTAGGAGTCCCATATCTGTGGGCAGATGGTTAAATTATACGTCAGGTTACTAATGAGGAAAAAGTTTCTGATGCTATTGACTACCCATTTTCACCTCAAGCTTCAGTCTACAAGTTCAGCCTCTTAGAGGTAGTTCTGAATGCTTCAAAGAAGTAAAAACAAATTAGGCCACAGAGTTAAGGGTCCAAGATATCGATGCAGGGAAGAAAGAGGTTGTGTTTGTTTTGTTTTCTTTGTGGAGTGCTCCTATTTGTTAATTAGTCTCTCCCTTGTCATTCTTACAGTTCCTTTCTAGAGGGATGACCTGGACCCTACTCAAGCTAGGAGGGGCAGCCCACTTATAATGACCTACCTAGTCACTACAATAGGGCACACAGGCCACATCCAGCCTATTTTACTACGAAACTGGCTATGCCAATTTGTTCTTGAATTGTCTATGGCTGCTTTCAGGCTGCAGTGGCAAAGTTGAGTGGTTGCCACAGAAGTCTTCTAGCCCACAAAGTTGGATTTGCATGTACTATCTGGACATTTATAGAAAATATTTGTTGACCCACCAGATTTGGGTTCAGGTGGAAAAGTATAAACTAAGAATGTTGGGCCTGCTGTGCTCTAGCTCTTAATTTTTTAAATTTTATTTCCTTTGCCATTAGGGTGAGAAAGTCTAAATGTCCTAGTACAGACTCAAGGGAAAGTGAGAGACTAGGCAGCTTCTAGCCCTGACCTTAAGTTAAATACCCCAAGTCAGGTCTTAGGCTACATGTAGTCCAGCATAATTCACCAAGGCACAGACATGGAAGCTTAAGGCAAAACCCTTCTTACATTATAATAAAGTGAGCACTTTCCTGGCATTCCCTCCATATCAATTCCTCATGGATCTAGTGTAGATCAGGACTTCAAGTCCAGCCACGTGCTCCAGCATTGGTAATCTAACAAAACACACTCCTTCCATGTGAAAAACCCAGGCACCTCACATAGCCTGTCTTTTTTACCTTGTTTTCAGTATGAAAAAAAAAAAATGTTCAATGTTCTTTGCAGTAAAGCTTAAAAATATGTTAACTGTAATTAGATTTTTTTTTTAATTTGACTTACAGCATATTTTCTTAAAATAGAATCAGTTTAAGTTAGAAAACTACCTATGGGTTTTTTTTCATTTTTGGATTTTTTTTTTTCCCATTTGTTATCTCTGCAGAGGGAATGGAGATCAGTACTGTTTGGACTTCAGGCTCTATGGACTAATGGTGGAATTTCTAAGAGCCAACCCACAACAAACCCATAAAACTTGTCTTAATGGGATTTGGCCTTGAGCACCATCTGTAATTAGGTAGGGGGTTAGCGCTGCAGCTCCATTACTGTGATTTCTAAGTAAGTCTCTTGGGGTCCCTTTGGCCTATGGGCTTCTAAGTTTTACAGCATTCACTGAGCATTAGGTAAGCCTGGCGTGTGAATGCACACACACACACACACACACACACACACACACACACACACACACACATCCCACATCCCACACAGTATGGTTAATATCCATCAGCAGTTCTGTAATTAGTAAATGTGTCTGTGCTAAATGTTTTGTTCTTATTGTATTATTTTCTTTCTTTCTGCACATATTGATTATTTTGATGTAAGTACAATCCAATGTAGAGGCACAGAAGTAGCCGCAGATGCCACACCAGAAGTGTGCTGTTGACACCATCTGCTTTCTGCAATTCTCACTTGGTCATTGATTTCTCTGGGATATTTTCTTCAAACTAGTTGGACAATCTTACGGCATGTTGTGTGACATATGGAGTGCTTTTTCACCAGTGACTTCAGCGTGCTGAAATGGAGAGAGCAAGGGGTGTGAAATCAAGGAGCCAGATTTAGAAGTCTGGGCTGCTTTCCTCACTGGACAAAGTCAATTTCCTTCTTGTCTTTAGTTGCCTACACTGTACCATAGTGCTCAATGTTATAAAGCTACCTAAGAGATGCTATGATGAATCAATGAGAAAACATGAAAAGTTCTCGATAAATTTAGAAAGTTTTATGTAAACGTAAATAAGAATTGTATTTTTCTTACAATGTTCTGAATGGCAGTCAACTCATTTGTAATATACAAAAGGAAACTTTTCACTCCAGCCCTAGTGATATTTATACCCCTTCTGTCAGCATCGCTTGAAACTCATAGACCCTGCTTGAATTTTGAGGTATTAGACTTTTGTTTGAAGAATCTACACAAATTTGTTTTATGGCTGTATCTTATCTATGTAAGCCAAAGCCTATGATGATGGGACAAAAGCAATGGGAGAGAGAGGAGTTCCTTTGGAAAAAAAAATTAAGTGAAAAACACACTGAGCTCCTTTATCTATTAAATTAGGGTAGGGGAGACAATATTCTTACGCTCCCCATAATTCCTTGTCTTGCCCTTTTGTTGTACTGCTCTTCTTGATATTCCCCACAATGCTTTCTTTGATTCATGAGTGTGGGACAACGTTCTCGGGGGTGTCCATAGTTTGTCTGCTTCCCAGCTCTTCTGTTCTATTGGTTAAGACAATTCCTCCCTGTCTTCAGAGTTGAATGGACACAATTTAGTTGTTTAACTAGGTATATATGTTCTCTGAAGATCCACCTGTCCTTGCAGATAGATCATAATGACTTGATTTAAAGGATAAAGGTATACAAATCCCATTTGGATCTCAGGTTTAATGCACTTTCTTCAGTCTAGATTTGCCGGCCACAAAGCTGATATTTTTGATACCTTGCTTTCTCTTATGATTCAGGACTATGGTTTCTTATGATTCCAAATGATTCAGGACCATTAAGTGAGGGACTTATGATTAATGAGTATGCTTCAAATTCTAACAAATAATTTCACTATCAAAGTAGTTTTCATTAGGTTGAGAGAAAGAAGGATAGGCAGAGCAGAGAGGCTAATATGTAAAAGAATAATGGCTTAAGACTAAAACAATATGTCCCCACAAGATATTTGGCTCCCAGTTACATTAACCTGGGAACTGAACACAGCAATCATAGTGACTGCTGTGTGATCCCCATTTGCCTCTGGTTCAAAGTGAATTTTGTTGTTTATCCTGTGCCTCTTTCATACTGTATATTGGTTGAGGCAGAAGCAGGTAGCTTGAGCCATGGGGCATCATATTTAGATGTGACCTCACCGCAAGTGGCTGGATTTTGAGCTGAAAACATGGACTGACTTCCACCTTGAGGCTATGTGCTTAGGTAGGGAGCAAATTAGTTCATGTATGAGAAGAGTTCCTACTGCCCTTTGCATAGTCAAAGCACCAACTGCTGAGAAACAGGTCTTGTCCTTCACCGATAAGTTTTATCACCTTCTTTTCCTTAGTAATAGAATCTCTAATTTGTATCTGGCCACGAAGCCACCTTATAATAAAGATAATCCCTGTTTCCCTCATAGCTAAATTGAATGAACCCCTGCACTAAATTGTGGCAAAGAAATGTTAGTGGAAGTAATGTGTGCAAGGGGGGAGGGGCACACCCTTCTTTTGTATTCAGTCTGTACTCTGGGCCTCAGTTGTCTCCTTTGTAAACAGAAAGACATTTTCTAGATCATTATCAAAGTTCACTACCAGCTCGGAAAATCCTATCACTCTCTGATAATGCCTTAAAATCTATGTCAGACAGATATAGCCAGAACTTGCCATGGGCAAATTTTAAAACAGCTGATGCTTGTTTTTAATTCCTCCATGTCCCTCTTTTGGCTTTGTTCTTTTTATGAAGTGCCACTTCCCCTATCAGAGGAAAGCTCTAAGTTATTTCTGAGACTGTTGGTGGTGAAGGAGGCAAGCTAATTCATATTAATGTGTTAGTGACGTGTATTAATTTCCTGCAGTGTTTGCCTTTTGAGGAAAAGAAACACACATACGATATATACATACACGCATCACTATGTTCTCTATATACACATATATTTGTTTGTTTATGCACATAAAGAGAGAAAATTCTTACCTCAAAGAAATTAATTTCAAATGATAGAAACTCACATTGTCTGTTGAAGTCCATATGGAAAAGTAATTTGAGAAAAGGTGCATGTTTTTCAACTTCTCAAATCTTAATTTTTGGGGACACAAACCTTAGCTAATAAAATAAATAACTTTGAATACAGCATTAAATCAAGTTATGGTAAATGACAGTAAATATATCTAAATAGCACATTTTGAAAATATATGAAACACCATCAGTTCCTTTCATCTGAATCTCATAACAAAGTAATCAGTGAGCAAACAAAGAGATATGCTTTCTCAAACAATAGAGTTCTATGTTATCCCATTATACTATTATATAACCTGCAAATTAGTGCATATTAAAACTGTTTTCCTATATCTAAAAATAGACATTCTTCTAATCCTCATAGTGTCATACAAATAGCCATCTACCCAAAGAGCCTGATCATTCTTCTAGTACTGCAGTAAGAATCAAATTTTGCATATTTAACTACCTAGAGTAATTAAAGGAAGATAAATAGAACTCTGGTATGTAAAAAGAAAGGAGTGATTATTAAATGTTTAGAATTTATAACTAAAATTAGTCTCTGGTATTAATAATTGCATTCCTTCTAGGTATCACACTTTGATATAATCATATGCAAGGTTTGATCCATTCATGTACCAGTAGTATCCATTATATTGATTGAAAGCTGCCAGATTAATCTCTCTTCAGTTACAGGTGTTGACTGGATCAGAGATTAATGATTTAAATAAATAAAAAGCGAGAAAACTTCTGAGCACAGCATTAGTGTCAGAATCAATGAATTATCCCTGCTGGGTATTTATTAGTGCATCCAGGAATACTAGTTTTAGAGGCAACTGTGACATTTCCGGGAAAGTTGATGAAAAATGTAACCCTTCACTCCAAATTTACATGTTTCCCTTCCCTACTTTTCTTGAATATTAAAGGCAAAAATTTAAAATATATTGGCAATAGCCTCCCCTACGCAGGCATCTCTATACTGAGAAATAATATCTTCAACTCAGTGGTTGAGATGTCGATAACATTCACACTGATTTACCAGTGTTCACTTTGCATCAGGACTCCAGTTTTCCAAGACAGATTCCTCATTGAATAGAAATAGAGAACTCTGTTTTTCAGAAAAATCTCATGAGAATAAGCTTGAATCTCTGTCCTTGTCACTCAAGAGTTCCTTCAGAAATGTCACTACAATTTAAGTGTTAAATATAATATAATAATAAAATAGAGCATGTACGTACACACACACACACACACACACACACACCTGTATAACTTTATCAGAGAGATAATCAATATTGGAAGACTTATTTTTTAGTCATACAGAATATTAACTGTGGTGAAGGGTGAAAAAGTAATTGAATTAGATTCTGAAAACCTGCATTTTGATCCAATTACATACACAACAGTTGGGGCGAGGGGCAAGCCAATTATGATTTTGGAATCTTAGATGTCTCATCTGTAAAATTCAAATCAGTGTATCTTTTTCAGATAGCTGTTGCAAGACATGCATTTAGTGGTGTGCTGGTAAATGTTTAACAACCAGTTAGTTCTCCAAGCCAAAAAATGCCCTGTTCTGTAGTAGCTGTCAATTGCCACCATAGCCAATTTCAAGGTATCAACATGTCACTGAGCATGGAGTTGGGATGAGATGCACAGAATCAGGTTTCCTATGCTGCTATGAGCAATTTCCAGCACATGCCACTTCCACGGGAAAATAGGTGATCTATAGTGTGTCTCCCAACAAGCAGATGCTCACCACATTTTTGTTGAGTGAATGGATGCAAGATTAAATCCTACAGTCATTTACTCAGATGGTAAAAACAAAGAACGTATTGTAAAAGCAAAGCTGTTGATTAGCTTCATCTTACAAGACTGTAAAGCTACATTTATGATGTTATGATCAACACAATTCTGATAAGTAGTTAAATATTTCCCTTATCAATTCCAAATCTTAGAAGGAAAAAAAAAGATATGGCTCTAGATATAAATTTACTTAAATATGCTGATTTCCAAACTTTCTAAATTCAATATCATTTTACCAAAAATAAAAAAGAATTGAAGGTAAGAATAATATAACCAATGTGAATGGTCTTTGTATATACTTACTAGCATTCAAGACCAGGAAAGACAAAAGATAAAAATGGCAATGAGTGGTTAGTAACCCAAATCTAAGTAATGGGAGGCTGTTTCTTTCAGGCCAAGTTACACTTTGTGTTTGAAAAACTTTGCAGTCATAGCCATTCTTTCACTGGTTAATTTCCCACTCAAAGACACAATTCAGTACATATAAAAACATACCATCGAATCAGTAGACCCGCAGTGTCCATGACAAAATGAGGTCACAGAAGGACCTTAATAAGCAGAGTCTAAGAGTTGAACAGAAGATTTATAGAAACACAGTGGTTGGCATTTTTACTGCATTGCTCAATGTCAGGGGGAAAATTCCACACAGCACACAAGGTGAAGGGCATTCCTGTCTCACAGACCATATATTAACTTAAAAGCCCTTAGCCATAACTATGATACACAAAGCAAAAAAAAATTAGATGATGATCAGCTGATGCAAGTCAAAATCTCAGTTATTTAGTTATAATAAGATAAGGGGGGGGGGATGGAGTTTCTAGGAAATTCTAGTGGAAGACACTTAGGATAACACTTTGATACCTGCTTTCCCTATGTTGATATGATAAAAAAATGTCGCACCAGAATCAGGGTGGTGGTCAATCACTTCTGATCTTTGGATGGAAGTCTCATTTTTTTAAACCTGATTTTGCTAATGCATCAAATAATTATTTTATATCAATTTAGGCATTATGCAATATGATAGGTGGATCTTATTGATTTGTATCAAATCACTTGATATTTTTAAAAAATATAACTCTAAACCACTTGAGTAGTAAATTGTTGAATTTAAGTATCACTTACAGGCAATAAAGGAATAAGGGAAACATGTTGATTTTGTTTAACATTTGGGAGCTTTTGATTGGCTTTACTTCATTAATATTCTCCTGAGTATTTTCCCTCCCCAGTATTTAAAAAATATCCACTAACGAGCTTCTCCTCCCAATTTGTATCACTCTATAAAATTATGTCTGGTAAAGAAAATTTCTATTGACTGGTGGCTGCATGTCATCAGTTTATTTCAACAGCTTTGACTTTTTTCCCCTAACGTTCTTCAGTTCTCAGTCCATCCAATTGGCAAGCACAGAGAGGGTACAAAGATTAACTTTGATGTTTTAGACTAATCAGAAATACTTCATTTGCCTCTAACTCTCTGGCAAAGTTAAGCATTCAGTGAAGACCATCATACTGATGCTACTTTAGAAGTTGTAATAAAACCATTATGACATTTCTTAATTTCAAAAACAAAATAATATAAAGTATTGTAAAACTTCTATCACAAATTATAATAATTCTTTTGAAACTTTACTGATTTACAGATTACATAATTTCATTATAAAGACCTTCTTCATAACTGCATTTTTTTGTTTGTTTGTAGTTACGTCTGAGAGATGTGCTCTGACACAGTGTATGTTTGCATGTATGAATTGATGAGCTAAATTATTAGCTTCACTGAATAAAATGGGATACTATCTTTTGAATAACTTAGAATTTTTTTCTAACATTTTCCCTCATTTTAAAATAAACTGTTCAAACAAGTTTGGATCTGAAAGCTAAGCATTTTACTTTTTGCAAGAAGAGGTCTTAGAATGCTGTTCTGCGATCATTTCATCATAGTCATGTGCAAGCAGGAATGCTATTATCAAAAAAATTTGAAAGACATCAGCCTCTTTTATAATATTACATCTGAAAAAAATTAATAAGAAAAGCAAATTTGCAAAATGTTTTAAAATATTGACATTTTATCTATCTATATCATAAAAGGTCTTATTTTTACCATGCGCTCCTTTGATTTTTCTAAAGTGTGTATATACAGCCCTAAACTACTCTTACAATATTAAGACTCTAACCTGTATCACAGAGAATCCCTGCAAGGACGAGCCTGGGGAAGGAGAAGAAGGAACAGTGGAGTTAGCATTCAATAGTGTGTTGTTCTATGGAGCAGTTACTCTCTACAGAGCCTTTATGTGGCTCAGTGGAGTAGCTTTGGGGTTTCTATGGACATCAACTCTTTAAGCACACTTTTTACATTTTTGCTATATAAAATTATTTGTTCCACAGATACCATGAGGATAACACATTTCTATAATGCTAATAGTAGAGAGAACAGATTATCACAATAAAAAGTTGGAATCAACCTAAATGTCCTTGAACAAGGGTAAAGATGAATGCTATTTCTGAATTCCATCTGGTCCCATGGCCCCTTTTCCATACATACTCCTGGTAAGAATGGAGTCGTTAAGCAAAATGATGCATTAAAATTAAGGCACATGAACCACACTAACAAAAGAAACTCTTTTTTTTGGCCCCAGACATATGCCTCGGCTAATGAAAGTAGAGTCAGGATGAAAGGACACTTGGGGTGTGGAGGGGCCAAGAGTGAGACAGAACTTGAGGTTCAAGGAGTGATAGGTGGAAACAGAATGAGATTGACAGTGGGATGAAAGGATGAAGCCAGTGTTGGAGTGGATAAGACATGCTGGCTAAAGACAAGGGTGAAGGAATTTTAAGTGCCCATGTTGGGCTAAGTCAGATAAGAATAAAAAGCAACCACAGGAGGACAGTGAAGAAATCTTTGTATTCCCAGTGAGACTCAAAGTATATTGTTAATAGTCAAGGACTATCATAGGGCTCTTTCTGATAAAGGTTGCCACCTGGTCTGTTCAAGTGTTTTGGGGACATCTATACTATAGCTCCCTTATTCAGTATAGAACAGACACATAAATTCTAAGGTGAAGGAATTCACAAGATTCACAAGCTTTACAAACTAAAAAAAAATTTACAAATTTGCTTAAACGTAATATTAATAAAGATGTATTAACTTGAGATTTTACATAAGTGAATATGCCTAAAACTATACTCTTGGTATAATAAAAATTAAATTTTGTTGTAGTTGACCACTCATATAATACACCTTCCCGTGTCGTCACTGAGTATGTGGCTTACATAACATCTCTATGTTGCATTTGTGTGTGTTCAAAGGAATATTTTGGAATGCGGTGATCTTGTAACTTTTCATGTATCTATGACATTGTGAATAGAGTTAACTTTTTGTCTTCATTTTATTTACCTATAAATAATGAGGTATACAATATGTAAGGTCATTTCCAGATTTAAATTTCATGCTTTGTTGAATCCCCTATAGGTCCACTTGTGAATTTATTTCACTTTGCATTAACATTTATTTAAATTAGGTCATTACTCAATTATAATTTATATTTCATATGTTTACTCTATAAGATAAACTATTAAAATAAACTTGTTTAAATTTTCTTATACATGTGAATGTATCTATGTGAGTGCTTCATATGTTTGTACATAGAAAATTAAGACCTTATACAGCTAAAGTAATATTTTACATATTTTGTGCTAACGATTTTAGCATTCTACTCCTTTTGGCATAAAACCAGAGGAAACATAGGGTGTGAAAAACCTTCTAAGTAATAGAATTCGAAATATGTACAAATTTGTATATTTTAAGCATTGGGCATACAGCATATCTGGCCTCAATAATTTACACATGTGGTTCACTGGAAATAATTTATTTGTAACCTTATGCATTGTGTATAGTGCATAATAAGATAATAAAATATATGTGTAATACTATCGATCATTATAATAATAATAATGACAATAATAATGAATATGATATTATTTTATTGTTATTATATAACACTTATTGACTTCTACAAAGAGCTCAAGTTTCTGTTATCCTTCTCATTTCATTCCTTGAGCCCCCTCTACTCTAAAGTAGAAATATTGATAACATTGGATCATGATTAAGGATATTGATTGTATTCTAATTTTAGGTGGTAAGTTTTAAATTTTAAGATCTAGTTCAGATCGCACATATTTAAGCTCTTTGCTTCATGGTCATTTTCTCTCTCTTAGATTAAATATGGCATAAAAGGCCTGAGGCTGTCTGCTTTCTGGGATATGCCTCTTTCTTAAGGCCTGTGATGGATAATTTAGATCAACGCTATACTAAACATTAAGCAAAAATACATTTTCCTCTCCTTTTTTCACTTAGACTTTTTCTTTGTCATCAAAATGGTAGACAGTTTCATAGATACAATGTAAGGAAAAGAGAACTGAAAGAACTCACGAGCTCTACTAGAGCATAGACCTTAGGACTATCTTCTCAACACAAGATGGTTTTTGTTTATCTATAGAGTCCACCTCTCTTCACTAGGCTCTAAAATTTAGGTCCACAAGAAATAAAGCCTTCCTTGGTGACCTATGTTTCTACATCTCTCTGAAGAAATTTGTACTGTAAAAATTGTGTTAGGATAGATTTCGGGAATAGCAGGTTATGTGTTCTTCTCCCATAAGCTTTCCATCAGGCCCATGGATTATAGAATCTCATTGATAACTTATATTTTCTTACTTATTTC
Organism: Hipposideros armiger; assembly: GCF_001890085.2. NCBI lineage: Eukaryota > Metazoa > Chordata > Mammalia > Chiroptera > Hipposideridae > Hipposideros > Hipposideros armiger. The sequence goes on from NW_017731709.1 coordinate 933,483, forward strand.
AATCCATTAATGAAGAAGCTATTTGGTATGTCATCAAAAGGAGACTAGGAACAAAAGACAGACATAAAAAGCAAATATTAGACATGGTGAGTGAGAACAGAGGAGTGACACGCCACTAACAAAAGAGCAGGAAAATTTAAACTTGAGAAAGTTGCTGGTCTATGAAGAGTCATTCTGAGATTAGTGATAGGAAAGCGTAAACATTCTAAAGAATCTAGAGATTCCCCACATATCCCACTTTCTAGATGAATATTCATACTCCAAAAACTTCCAGATTTACTAAAACAGAGGATAATAACTTTTAGCAATTTTTTAAACTGATAACTTGCTATTGGAAAAATTCTGGAGACTGCACTTTTAGGGTAATATTTAAAACTGTGTAAAAGAAAAAAAAAACACAAAAAACCTTAAATTTTAGATGATTTAGCACCATAGAGATTTCTCTCTCAGATGACATTTCAGTGCAGGTTTTCCTGCTGACTTTCCTCTGCATGAAGATTCATGAACCCAGATTGCTTTCATCTTGTAGCTCCACTGCTCCCTATGGCCTTGGAATCTACTACATTCAACATCAAACAAGGGAAAGAAAGCATAGTACAGACATACCTGTACCTTAAAAAACAGAAAAATTTCATGAATAACTTCTGGTCACATTTCATTGGTGAAAAATAGTCACATAGTCTTGCCAGAATGGATGAAAAGCCTGGGAATGTAGTTTCTGGCTGGAATGGTTCCCTCTCACTGATATATTCATGTTATGGACAGTGACTACATTTTTGGTAGCTATATAGTGGTTCTGTCTTGGTATTCAAAAAATAAAATGAATATATCACCAGTGTTCTGATAGATGCAGTGCTTCTCTCCTGACTTTGTTAAATAATAAATTTTCTTATGACCCCCAAATTGCAAAATATATTTTATTCAGAATTATTACAGGTAGTTTAGACAGTTGTAGAAGCTCTGATTTTTGAGTGACATCCTTTCAGTAAATCAGTATCCAATGCCTCCTAACTTGCCAGAGATTATCCATAATTCTCTACATTTCTCAGCAGATATAAGAAAAAAAGTACTATCTTAGGGAATTTTCCCAGATATATTTGATTGACACCATTGATTGTTAGCATTAAAATGTACATGATACTAACAATTATTTATATTCCAAGGCCAAGATAGGGTTGACTCTTCTAATATTCCATTTGTTTCTTTTTCAGGTGTGCAGATATGAGATTATATTTGCTATCTAGATCTCAGGAAGAAAGTTCCTGAAGTGAGTATGCAAATTAGGTCTGCACTCACCCTCATTACACTGTGATTTCCTGGATATCCTTCTTATGCCCAGAATTTTAACCCAGAATTTAAATCCAGGATCCACAGATTTTTATCAATACAGAGTAGATGCAGGTTTTTAATTTTCTTATTGTAGGATACAATTTACATAAAATCTTAATAAGAGTTTGGGGAATACTAGACACTAAATATATATTAATTTCTGTCTTATGGCTTCTAGTTCTGAGATGAATGTATCTATGAAACACTGATATTTTGTAAAGGTAGGTAACTAACATTGCCAGTGATTAAAACTACATATTGCCATAAGAAGTTCTAAATCATATATTATTTGGTCATAAAGTATTTGCGTACTGGTCCTTTTTCTTTCATTGCAAAAGAGACAGGCAATACAATTTTGAAATTATAAATAAAATATAATTAACTAAATATAATCTTACCCAATGCAATCCCTTTAATGGTTTTCCTTTTACTTTGGAAAAAGAAGATTGACCTGGAGTAACTTCAACTCCAAGGAAATGGTTCATAAGATAAAGCAACTAATATTTAAATGACACTTTTCATATTTTCCTGAGGAGAATAAGATTCACTTTAAGGTATATTTATTGGTCTCTGAGTAACAACTTTTTTCGTGCAGAAACATTTGTTGTGAAAATGCCACTACCATAAAATGTATCATGCTTTATTTTAGAAGATTGAAAATGGCCCTATAAGGCATGGGGTAATATTGGTAAAAATGAAGAGTAAACTACTGTGGCAAATGTGCAATGTGGTTCCTGGCAGAAAGAGAATTTATGGTGTAATACAGAATATTAAATAGCTTTCCATAGAATAAGAAGCAGTATTTTGATTACGAAGGCATTTTAACCTAAATATCTATTAGGCACCGCTAAAAGATCTGCATATCCATAATGCAATAATGCAATCCTTTCCCTAAAGTCTTATAAGGCACCTAAAGAACAAAGGGGACAGGAAAAGAATACAGATTGACTAGTATAAGTAGAAACCAGTTTGGGGTAAAAAATAAAGTATGTCAAGCAATCATATTTTGAGTGAAAAAAAATACATATATATTTTTTTTTCTCAAAAAGCATTACAACAGAGTGGATATTTTAAGTCAAAACAGCAAAACTGCTTTTTGACTTTGAACTCATTCAAGCATGCAACCATAATTATATCCACAATCAAGAAATTGTGGTGAGAAATCCTTATATCCCTTCTCATGCTTGTCATCTAATCAATTTCTCTTTACAAATAAGAATTTCTCTTAAAAATAATAATGACATTTTATCTTTTTAGACTTCTACTTGAAATCTCACTGCTATGTCATTAAAGTAGAGCATTTTGCCATGTTTCATAAATGTAGGCATGTTGTATCTTCCCTCCATGGATAACAAATGCCTTCAAAGTTAATTTTTTTTCCTAGAGTTAAATATTTTCCTAAAAGATTATAGAAAGTCTTCTGAGGAGTAAATACTAGTTCAAAGAAATCGCATTCCTAACCATCCTAAATGGGACTGATATAAGTATATGTTTATAAATTAACACACTTATTTTTACTTTTGAATTATCATTATACCTTACCATAGAATGTGTGTGTCATCTAAAACTCATATGTTGATCCCCAATGTGATGGCTTTGGATGAATAATTAGGTCATGGGGGGGATTCGTGCCCTTATAAGAGACCCAGACAGCTTCTCCCCTTCCTCCCTGTGAGAACATAGTGAGAAGAGGGTGATCTCTGAGCAAGAATGTGGGTTCTCACAAGACATCACATCTTCTGTGCATTTATCTTAGACTTCTCAGCTTCCAGAACAGTGAGCACAAATTTTTATTCTTTATAAACTACCAATCTATAGTATTTTTGTTACAGTAGCCTGAACAGACTAAGACATAGTATAAAAGCAAATTCAAATCACCACCAATACATGAGAAATATAAAAACAATTATTTGCTTTGAAATAAGATGTCCAGTGTTCTTGTATGTTTTTGGAAATAAGGCTATAGACTAGATATAAAGGCAAAGTGAAGACTTTAGTTTTTGAAGAAATCTTAGCAGTAAAGTAGTAAAAACATACACTATAGTGTCATACACATTGGGTAACTCTATCACCCCTTAATATTGAATGAATTTAGTGAGTGAATATTTCTGCAATCAATTTCTTCGTTTTTAAAGTTGGGATAATAAGTTTTGCAATGCTGGCTTCATTGAAGGAATAAATGCAACAGAATATATAAAGCCTGGCCAGTTTCAGCAACACAGTAGACATATAACAAATATTAAATGCTTTGCTAACTCAAAGTAAAGATTTCATCTATAAACTTCAAAATTATACAACATAAAGAAGAGAGCTTATGTTTTACTGTAGAGTTCTACTGAAAATTTTAAATATCATTAGAACCACCATTCAATATACATGAATTTATTTTTCATTTAAAATATGTCCTTTTATACACAGTGCACTGGTCATCTATGGGTGGGGAAGAGAACAAAAGACCAGATTCCTTTCTTTGAAAAGATTACAGCATAACCAGAAAGGCCTGAAAGGAGAGATTATAGATCAGCATATCAACAAGTATAAAATGGTTAGAATGATACATAAAACCAAACTCATAAATGTGAGGAAATCACCAGTTTGGGATGAAAAGAGGAGGGATTTTGAACTCTCAGTTTCTGACCTGGGAATTTCAAGGAAATATTGGGATTTGAGATAGAAACATTGAAACTCTTAAAATGCTAAATGCACTTGTCGATTAAAGTCATTTGGAAAGAATAAGAAAGAGTGATATGTTGATAGTAAAATGCAGCAAAATTAGAACTAATGTTGACTGGACACATTCAATGACCCCAGGCTACACTGAGATGCTCTTTGCCTCTCATTCAAGCCTCATAATAGCCCTGTTACTAACAGTCTCCCCACTGTAAAGATAAGAAAGTTAAGAACTAGATTAGATAGTAGAGATAACTTGCCAAGAATAACAAATCAGTAAAGTGGATGCACCTGGATTTGAAGCTGACTTCTAAGGAACTGTCATTTCAAACTAAATATAATAATTATAAAACATTTAATGGCTTGTTTTATAAAGCTCTAATTTATCAATATTATATCAAAAATATCCAAGCCTTACTTATTGCCTAATCCCATCTTATCTACTTCATGTATGTATGTTCAGGGAATCAATTTACAGGTAAAATGAGAAATGAGACTTCTTCTCACAGACACATAGACAAATGCATAAACATTTGCACACACTATTGCATGCAAGTATATATATATATATATATATATATATATATATATATATATATATAGCATTCTAATTTTGATAACCTACTATAGAGGGCAGCTGCCTATTAGAAAGGAAGAGCACCATAATTAATACAATATATCCACTAATCACAATATCATTTGTGCCTGACTTTGAAAATGTGTTTTTTATTCTTAGGTTTGAGAGAACAGGTACATTTATACTAGATTCTTAGCAAAGACCAAACAAAAGAAAGAAATTTCAAGGTGACTTCAAATTACAAAAAAAAAAAAAAAAAGATTTCCAGATACCCCAATCTTCTTCTATCATGCCCTGGACTGGAATATCTTTTTAAATTATGTGCCATTAGTTGGCTTTTGCAGTTTTCTCCTTTTGCAGACCCTCAATCTATTCTATTCACAGCAGGACAGAGAGGAAGAAAGCTTTAAGGTAAGACAGAGATCCCCAAGTACTGTGAGAGCTGCTAGTTGCAAGGCAACAGCAAGTAAAAGCAGAAAATCCATTCAATGTCTTTTGTTTCTTCCTGCCCTCATTACCAGCTGTTATTGTGAGCAGGAAACTTTACAGATAGAGGTGATGACAAATACACCTTGGGGCTGCATTCCTATTGTACCCATAAATCCTTTTCACCATTTCATTAGGCTAGAGATGTGTGTAATCTACATGACTGAACTCTCTTAGGTTTTGTCAGGTGAAGACAAATGTCTTCGCATTTTAATCTTTTCTCATTGAAGTCTATTGGAACTATTTGCAAAAGAAATTTAATAATCTTACACTATTTAGAAATACTTTATTTTAGGGTGTCTCATCTTTTTCCATTTATCTGATTTCCATTTCCAGTAGAACTGGTCATAGTAATTTCATTTGGAATCAATTCCTTGGTCTGATTATGATTCCAAAGGTGTTGTATAGTAACTTAATAATAGTTTTTAGGCAGTTAAGTCCCTAGAACTAATTTATGGTGGAATGCATATGGAATAATAAATTGCTGCTTCACTGAATTTCAAAGGAATTCATTATGATTAATAATATTACAATAGCAATTGGAGGAAGTAATAATGATTTGCCACAAGTTATAAGGACTCATTGAATAGTTTTAATCTTACCATATTTAAACATTGAACTGCAAGTAAATTCAGCAATACTCAGTAATGAGATTTGGGACACATAATAATGTCATTAATCATAACTAGACTTCGTACATTTTATGGTAAAGGATGCATGATATTTGGTAGATTTAAAATATTTTGCAGATTTTAAATTAAGCTATCTGTGTGAGATATGAAGCCTGGGGTGATTAAGTATTTACAAAAGCCATATTTGCTTTAAGTGATTGATGAGCTCAATTCTCTCTAGTGAATATTTCATATTTACACCCAAATCTAACCATTTCATACAATTAACAGAAACAGAATGATTTTGGGGGAAAATAAACAGTGCTTTAGCTAATAAAAATGCATTAACCATCATTTCTCTGTTTCTTAGGCATCCTCAGCTATTGGAGACAACATTGAATCTGGAGGCAATTTAAAAAAATAAGTTCAAGTCAATGAATAGTTATTAAGTTTCTGGCTCTGTGTTAAACACTTGGGATATAAGTATAAAGAAGTCAGGCTTCTCACTCATGGAATTTCCAATAAAGGAGATGCAGAGCCGTAAAGAACTAAATATAATACAATGTAAAATCTGTTCTACTAGGGGCTGGAACAAAGTACTCCAAGGAAAGAACAATTCTTTCTGCTTGAATAGTTCACAGAACATTTCATAGAAGAGATAACATTTTCAGCCAGACTTGATGGATGAAAGGAATTTCAGCTGTAGGGGGTGGCCTGAGAAACGTGCGAAAAATATTAGCCGAGAAATGGTGATGCTAGGTGACCACAGGATGTCGAAAAATCCCAGACTCTTCCCGTCCATGCAGTCTCGTTGTGTTTCAGTTGACTTATTTGTAAAATGTGCTATTTCCCTCTTATTGTGATAGCTTGTTCATATCTAACAGAATTGTAGTCATTGAGCATGTTGAGATAGTTGAAATCACCTTGTGATATTGTAAACACATTATTTTTGACATAAAATAATTAAGAAAAAGACAGAAAATGCAATAACTCTTTCAACAGAAAAGAGGTAATCAGCATTAGCATTGGCTGGTCAAGATTGTAGACTAAGTCCCATTATAGCCAAAATTATGAGCCATGGGAAAAGAAGTATATGGGAAAAATAAGAGATAAGATAGAAAAATGTAAAGTTAATAGACATAAGAAGTCAGCAGTAAGAGGCATGAGCTTGACAAGAATTAGTGACAGTGGGGGCCATAAGGCCAGCAAAAGAAGTAGATTTTGAAATGGTGAAAAGAGTAGTAATAATGGCGATCCCACCCAAATTCCTGAGCATATCCATGAGGGCTCAGTTATCTTTAAATAGCTTTGCCAAGAAAAAAGGAAGAACAATAGTTCTGACGAATAGTCGGAAAAGCATAGTACAAAAGGTCACATTGAAAGCCTGTATGGTGGCATCGCATTTTAGCTCTTGCATACCTGAAGGCATATCCCCCAAGATGCTTCAGGTATTGGGATGGAATTGGTCACAAGAACAACATTACCTCACACTTCAGCAGCTCAATTTAACCAAGCATACAGCAGAAAATCACCCCTACTTATAGCTTTCAAACTTCATCTAATTTAAAGGAAAGGCATTATTTAAGGAAATTCTATTAACCTTCAAAACCGAAAACATGAATATTGTATCTGAATTGAAAAGGTTAGGGGAAAAGATGAATCCTTTGATGGATCGAGGCAGTACTATTGATTTGTTTGATATAATATTTATACGAACCAAACAGACGGCTGTCCAAACCTTCATATAATAGCTTTTACAACTACTTAAAAAACAAAATAAAATAAAATACTACATTCTGTACAGAGTTAAATTTGTTCCCCTAGAAGAGTATTTTTAATGTAAAAAAAAAAAAGGAAATATTGAGGTCTGACCCAATTCGTATAAAGAATTAAATTCGAAGTTACAGTTGAATATGTTTTCAAAAAGGGGCTTTGCCATATTTTTATGAAGTCAGGAACTTTGTTTTGCTATTCTTTTGTTCATTGCCAATAAATCTATGCTGGTTGAATGTATAGCGCTAGAGATAAAACATTAGAAAATAATTATATATGTAAAAGGAACCATCAGAATAACTGTGCAACTATTTCAAAGAAATAAATTTCTGAACATTAATCTTCCCTTCCCAAAATGTTAATAAAACTCTTTCTATACCAGTGTTCCTGAGTGTGGCCATAATTGGTGCCCAAGAATCATTTGTCCTTGTATTGAAGCAAATATAAGACAAGCTGATGATTTTAAGTGTGCCAGTGCAGCAGTCCCTCATAAAATAAATCTTTGGTGCTAAAACAATATGATTTCTCCACACCACTGAGAGCTATAGAACATTAATTTATGGCTTCCAGAGTTTGTGGTCGTGTTTGAATGAAAAATGACAAATATTCCCTAACTGGTTGAGTCATATGTTTGTATCTTTACTAATATATTCAGCTCTTCTATTTCCGGATAATTATAAAGCTTATCACAAGGACAAGCAATAAAAGTCTCTTGAAAATATAAGATTTGGATTATTTAATAATAATGTCCTCTACATTCTTAATGGCTTATTGATTGAGAATTAATGAAATGCTATCTGCAAGTACATTCATCTATTTAAATGGAAGCAATTCAGACTCAAGCAATTATGAGGGCTAGTATACTCAGTGGTGTGTTCTCTTGCCTTCCTGGAAAGAGCTTTGTTATCACTATTAATACATAGCGTAATTAAGTTATTCAGAGGCTGTTTTGCCCAATATCTAAATGTGCATCATTAATACAGCTAAAATGAACTCAAGTTTCCCAGATGTCTGGAAAACCTCATTGTTCTCCTGACAATGTATCTCCAAATAGACCAGAGAGATGCATTCACGTGCAGCCTGCTTTGCTGCATTTCAACACTTGGGAAGAGGAATACATCAATGTGATTTAAGAATAGATCTGCATATTAGCATTTTTTCTATATTAAGAAAGGAATAAAATACAATAAGTATGCCACATGCAAGTCAAGGATGACTTTAGCCATAGAGGATTTATACAAACGTCAACTAACTGATAAATCAACTGTTCTTTGAAAAATACCTAGAAAAAAACTACTAAGTGAAAATGCATGTGAATGAATTCTTTCTGCTTAGTCCTCATTTTAACAGTAAACTTACAAGTGTCAAGAAATAATAAAATTGAAATGGAGTGACGGATGTTAACTACACTTATAATGGTGATCATTTTGCAATATACACAAATACCAGATCATTATGTTGCACATTTGAAACTAACAAAATGTCATGTCAATCACCCTCAATTTAAAAATGAATAAATACATAAATAAACATATAAATACATAAATAAATACAACTCGGGTGATTAACAGACTAGAAGTGTTTGTGTTGTGATTCTGCTGATCAATATGTAGGTGATTTGAATGATAAATGTGTAAGTATAATGTTCAGGGGAGTAACGTTGATTTGAGTCTTACACTCAGTTTGGAAGACTTCCCACTTTATCCACAAACACAATTTCTTTTCATCTCTATTCTCTAAATATTTCCTTGATTAATTATAGGCAAGCAAGTCACTGGATAATACCGTCTTTCTATTCCAAATCGTATGTTCTGGGCCTTTGTTCTCCTGGTGGGGGAGATATAATTTAAGACTTTCAAGATAAGGAATGGTGTTTTACTTTCTAAGAAAACAAAGAAATGTAATAACTTTAATAGAGAGTCTATTCTAATTTTAAATCTAACTTAAACAATTTTAAGAGGATTCTTCATTTTCAACTCCATAATTTATGCTTTAATCTTTGGCAAACTTGGATTATCATATTTGACAGCCCTTTTCTGATAGTTTTAAATTGATTGAATAGTGTTTTAAAGGTCCACTATTGGAAAGTGAACTCATTGAGAAAATGACTAAATTTAACCCACTTTCTTGTAATGGGATGCATAGGCTTGAATATGACAAGTAACAATCCATGTCTCTCACAATGGCACACAATCATATGGTTTTGGAAATGCTTATGATATGAACTTCCTAAGTCTGCCATACAGACCAGCTTTCCCTCAAGAGATATACACTTTTAGTTTAATCAGGCTCAACTCTTCTATAGCATTGGTACTGATTTCAGCTATTCTCAGCTGTAAACCTTGGGCATCTTTGAGACATTAAGATTAGATTTACCACTTGCTATGACTCATGAGGTGGCAGAGATGTCTTATTAAATACAAATTTCCATGGGATGAAACATTCCTCCACCCTCTCCTTTAATATTACATCAAATATTTATAGAGAAACTAACCACTTGTACCCAATGGCTAGGCACAGGGCCTGGGTTGTAAAAATAATGCCAAATTTCTTGTGACAATCTGTTCCCAGGATTACAGAATGCAAAACAGGGACAATTTTTGACATCATTTCTTCTTTTTTTTTTGGCTGAGCCATGCTGCCACCTGTTGGCAGTTCAGCTCGGGCCGGGCATTGAACCAGTGACCCCATTGCACTTGCACTCTTGAGTGAGCTCTTAACCAACTGAGCCACTCAGCCGGCTCTTTGACATCATCTCTTGATTGGTGAAAGTTTTTAGGATGACTCTGTGGCTCTCTGGCATTATGTAATGGCAGATTTTCCAACTCAAAGGTGGCCAACTGAGCTCCATAATCATCTGAGAGGGCAAACCTCCTAACCAGAGGAAGGAAACTTACAGTGAGCAAATTGAGTGTTCTAATTAGAACCCTTTGAAATGCCTACTTCAGCTGACTGCATAGTTGTTTAAATATCAAATACCATGAAAAAAGTAAACTTAGCATCCATTTCTACACAAGATTTTTTTAGTGTAGGATGAGACACTGAAGTCTCAACCTGCCCCTACCCCCACCGTGCCCAACCTCCAGAGCCCTGAAATCTCACCTATGTTCTTGTTTTATTTGAACCAAGCAAACAGATCTTGAATACTTTCCATGTTTCACTGAGTATATGATAAAACTCTTCCTCTAAACTGATACTACATCCAGTAAAAAATTATCTTAGACCAGGGATTGCTAAGATTTTTTTTCTGTGAAGGAAGGTCCAGATAGTAAATATTTTAGGCTTTGCTGGCCAGACAGTCTCTGTTGAAACTACTTAACTCTGCCATTGTAGCAATGTAAGGCACCAAAAAAATGAAAGGACATGGTTATGTTCCAATAAAATATATATTTACAAAAAACAGACTGTGGGTTGGATTTGGCCTAAAGGACCTAGTTACCTGACTGAGACCTAAACTGAAACCTCAAAGGTCCGGCATTGCTTTCTGGATCAACTAATGAATCTGAGGAAATGTTACCCACTCAACCAGCTGTTACTGTCCCCTCCTGCTTTTTCTCTCTGGGTTTCAGAGCTCAAGACTTGAGTCCATCAGGGTCTCAGAACCTCTTCCCCACCAAGTCTTTACAGCTGTCACTTTTTCAATTTAATCAAAGCTTCTGGACCAGACAGTTCTTTGTGAAGCAGGAGATGGCAGTGTGAGAAGACTGCACTCAGGTGAAGAACCTCAAGATATAGCTGAGAAACCAGTTAAAAAATAAGTACTGAATGGTGATTTAGGTCAGTGGTTCTGAAACCTTAGAACATATAAGAATTACCCAAGATGCTGTTAAAACTGTTCTCACCATGCTCCCACTCCCCAAATATTGCAAGTCCATATGTAAAGGAACCTGAATTTTTATCAAGCCACCCGGGCAATTTGGATATGAATGATCAACAGATTATACTTTGGAAATTACCGTCTAGTCACCCAAACTGACTGAATACATAGAGACTCTGTCAGAAATCACGTCACATGCTTTGGAACCACACAAAGATTCCAAGTTCATAAAACTATATCATGTGTTGGTCACAATATGAATTTAAAAATAAACGCCATGGTGGAGAGAACTGCAATTTGAATGTAAGAATCTAGAAGCCCTTTAGAAAAATATTAAAATGAAGAAAGTACCATAAATATAGGAAAAGAAAATACCACATTAGTATTAGAGGTAAGGCATAGGGCTGCTACGTGATATCTAATATCACAAACATCAAGACATTCCTGGAAAAAGAGAAGACAAGCTAGAAAACATAATAGAAATTATCCACCTCTTAAAAATGAACTTAGTTTCATTAGAAGGCCACAAAAGAGAGTTATGAGGAACAAAGCTACATCCCTTAATTTGAATATAGAAGGGATAGTGGAGAGGGTCCTATCTGGAACAGATAGGGCACACGCCTACTGGGAAAAGTTTAAGCAATATGTGTAAACATGAGAAGAAATAAACAAAAAACACCTGTCCTAAGTATTTGATGTTGGCTACAGAGCATTTAAAGAAAGTGTGTGGTGCAACTCTTCCTTTGTCTTGTAGACTTGTGGGGGTATGATTATAATGGTAAGATGCAGTGGCATGTCAAGGGGTGTGTTGTGGGGGGAGGTGTCCACATCCAGGCAGGGATAAATACTGTATCACTTCATTTGTTTTAAATGCCAGTGCATAGTGATTTATGTTTTTATAAAAGCTAACTCATTTTGTTTTCATTATTATTTTAAAAATCTCTACAGACAATGCATCCCATTATTGTCTGTGCTGGGGGTAGACCACTTCCATCATGACCACCTTCATCACTACTGGTTTATTGTGTATTAGAAATAAAACTATGGCCAAACAGAAAACTAGCTATTGGAAATTTCCTGATGCCACAGTGATTTCCCCAGACTATAAGCAGACAGAACACAAAAAGCCAGCGATCTCACTAGCACTGCCCCACCTCATCTTCCTCTCTATCCTCCTAATTACAAAACTGTGAGAACCTAATCAAATGCTAACATATTTAAAGAGGGAACAATATATCACATTGAAAAACATTTATAGAAGTTTATTTCATATTATGGGTAAGTATTCCAAATGCATTGGTTAGGAAAGACAATGTTATAATGGAGAATTTACAGAATGTTCATCAATTTGATTTGTACATTCTCCATTTATACACAATGTTATGTATAACATATATTGTATGAGTATATATGTTTGTGTACAAAACAGAAGCAGTGGAATTATATGACAATTTTATTTTTTTATTTCATGAATTTCTAGTTTTCAACTTTTAAAAGTAAATATTATTTTTATTATTAAAAAGGTGGAGAGTTGAAATTATAGAAGTATAAGCTATAGAAGCCTTATGAATCTGTACAATCTATTGGTGATTTCTAGTCTCAAAAATTATATTACAAAATATAGCCAGTTCTATATGATATTTACATCACAAATGTTCACATTAGCATGCACATGAACACATACACACATTCACAGAAATACCAGACATCCTTTTCAGGATTATAGTCATTTAACAATAATTTCCTGAGGGTCAAGATGTATAAAGGTGAAGAGGAAGAGGACTCTAGAATCACATGACATAAGTTTTAAACCCGACTGCATTTCCTGGTGGTGTGACTCTATACACATTTCTTTTTATTTTAAAATAAAATATCTGTAAATTTTTAATCTAGTCTTCTAAATATCCGAACTTACAATTTTTATGTGGTTTAAATTGAGAAATATATGTAAAGTGCTTAGCAGAATGTTGAGCATGTTGTAAATGCTCAAAAAACGCTCACCATTTTTATTGAGTAATGACTATGCATACATTACTGTGCTAGGACTGTGGGGGAAATAAAAGTAATATCACAAGATGATTTATTTTTCCAGCATGATTTTGAAATCAATGCTTGTGAAAGATTAGAGAAAATATGAAATCTTATTTTCAGTTTGCCTATCAGCATCCATGGCACAAGTCTATTAACTCATTGCATAATTTCACTTTTATTTATTAAAATAGCAGGATAAAAAACTTTCCCTTTATTGGATGATATACTGACTTCTCTGATCAAATAACATTACAGACAGTAGTATTTATTTTCAGGTAGCATATGTGAATAAATATTTATTTAATATAATTGGAAATCTTTGGGCAATGAGAAGAGATGCTGCCCAAACGCAAACGATTTGTCAATATCATCACTTTCTGAGTCTTAAAATGTCCAATGGCTACCACAAGGCTTCTTGGAGGTGGAATTTCACAAATCTGTTAGCTTACCAACATTTTTACATATCAAGAAAGATTTATTATTATAATTTCATACTTTTGTCAGTGCCAATGAGAAAAACATTGTCAAGAAATGGCTACCTTAAATATCTTTCAGAATCTAGTTATATCTATATCTATATCTAGACAGATAAAAAAATTTTTTCTTGTTTTTGAGAGAGAGGTATGTAGTTAAACGGTCAGCAGGAAATAGATCTTGACCACTTCTTAGTGAGGGCACTTTGGTGGCCTTGTTCTAGAATTCCCATGTAGTTTTGCTTTTTGTTGGTGTATCTCTCCTGTGTTTTGATTACAGTCACAAAATATTATTTATGTTTGATAGTTTATATATCAAAAGTAAATAATATATGTCTTATATAACTTTGAGGGCAATTAAGACAAAGATTGAAATTTGGCTACCTGGCTTCAAAGAGTAATATTATATAAATAAGTTTTCACTTTTGCCTTTGCTACATAAAATTTATGAGATCTTATATCTTTTCTTAATCTCTACCCTTTAAAATAACATTTTTGCATCCTACTACAGGAAATGTTTTGAACAGCCATCATTATCTTGAAATCTGAGCAAATACCAGAGTTTCAGAGGTCAGTTTGAATCAATCGAATTTTTTTTTTTTTAAGATTTTTATTGGGGAATTGGGGGATAGGAACAGACAAGTTGCTGTCCTTTTCTTCTTCAGTCTAGTTGTGGAGGACGTTGCTTCACTGGCCCAAGTTGGCACCATCATTGTGCTCTTCCCGGGTGAGGCAGATCAGTTGCTGGCTTCTGGAAGGCCGCTCACATTGACTACTGGTCACACACGGTAGCCCATGGCAAACCCACTGCAGCTGGCGACTCAGGGCAGCCCAGCTCCAGGTTGAGCTGTTGTTCAGCATCTTAGCTGTAGAGGACAGTGTCACTGGCCCTCATATGTGGGATCTGAACCGGGGCCCTCTAGTGTCCCAAGGCAGCTCTTAACCATCGCGTGACTGGGCCGGTCCTTTTTTTTTTTTTTTTTTTTTGTAATCTTGGCGAAATAATCATCCCTAAGACTCTCAAATTCTCTAACACCTCTCCGTAAGGAAATTGTTATTGTTCGGAAATCTTCTTGTGAAACAGTAGCTTTGAATTACAGAAAAATAAAAGACTATGCCAAAACATATGTAAAACCAGGACTAAATAAAGGAGTGTGAATCAAAATGCTTCCTAAATATTTTGCAGTATAGACTTTTAATTAACAATAATAGTGATCTTCATTCCATGCTAGATTGAAACAGTGAGGCATACTATTAAACTTCGAGGGATATGAAATTGACATTATATCCCCCTGGAAAAAAATCACCTCCAAGTCTTATTGCATTACTATTAAACCCAACAATTTTTAGCTTCACCTAAGTGTAATTTAGTTGGTGAATTATACAACTTAAGTTATATTCTACTGAAATGAAAGAATCAATATTCCTATAAACACAGTATAATATATTCTATATATTTATAGAAATAATACTCAATAATTACTATTTTACCATTAATTTATTCTGTAAGGTGCATTGAGAAATAATTTAAGATTTTTAGATAGTTTGGTACTTGAGAAAATGCTCTCTGCTTTCAAATCCAAATTGGAATTACTACTATACAATCTTGATATTTGTAAATTTGGATACTAAAAATTCTTTTTTTTTTAATGTGTGAAATTGTTCCTACTAAATGACCGTATATTTGTTGAAAAATAGCCATGCTTACATTATAAATGCACTGCCAATGCAGAAATAAACATTAAACATTTGAAGACATTTACCTCCAGCATAGAATTCTTTGGTTAAATGTAGGGAGTGAAAGAACTCAGATTCTAGAAAAGACGTTGTTTAAGAGGAAAATGCAGAGATCCATGATGTCTAGATAAACACTGTGCCTGCTTCCTTCCATGAACACATTAAAATTACAACTAAATTATAGAGGAATTAACCTGGAGAACCATCTGAAGTCTAGCCGAACAGAAGTCTTATGACTAAAAATATAAAGATGCCACTTCGAGACTCGTAGGAGGCATAGAATGAACCCTAAACCTCCATGTGGTGGTTGAGAATCAGGAGAGATATCTCAGCCGTGGAGGTTCCCATTGAGGAGCGAGAGCCCCCAGCCCCCCACACCAGCCTCTCTAGTCCAAAGTACCTGAACTGGGAGGGAGAGTCCCCACAATATGTTGCTGTGAAAAACAGTGGGGTTTTGGACCATCCCAGTGGGATGGAGGATTGCAGGAAACCCAGACATCCTTTTAAACAGCTCACGCACAGACTCACTCATTTGCAGGCACACACCTTGGACTCCAGCGGAGGAACACTAACTCAGGAGGCATCAGAGACATACGGGAGTGGAAGACGGGGCATACTGAAATGGCTTTGGGAGGACTGGATGGCAGTTGGCATTTTTCCTGTGTGAGGCCCTTCTCCCGTGCAGCTAGAAGATGGATGCCCTCTTACCTGTGTTGAGCCCGCCCCCACCATGGCCAAATCTGAATCTGATTGGTCTGGTGAGTTCTGCTGCTCCAACCTGCTGACTCATTGGGATCCGTCTACCCAATTCTCCCAACTCCAGAGGCACATTCTCTGAAAGCAGCCAGCCTCACCTTCTTTGCACTCTTTCTTAGAAAATCATCAGAGTCTGGCAGGCTCCTGGCAGGTGGTAATTGGCCTTGGTGTTCTGAGACTTTTGCTGAGTAGCTCCAGGCTCAGCACTGGCACCAACCCAGGATTTATATTAACCTGGTGACCTCAACTCTTCTCACTCTAGTGACTCTGTGAGACCCTGCCTCACCAAACTTGCATATGGCATAAACCTTAGGGAGCCTGCAAGTGGCAGCAGGCCTCAGGGTGTTCTGGTTTCTTGTGAAGCTACCCCAGGCCCAGTATTGATGGTAGCCATCCTCAGTTCATAGTGTGGACTCTCCCATGCACAGACACAAGCAGTGAAAAACCGTGATTGCTTTATAGTCCCTACCAGGTAGTATTTGAACAGTCGCAGGCAGTTGGTGACCTGGGCCTGCATCAGAGCCCCTTCCAGCCCCAGAACAAACACATCTGGAAGTTGACTTCACACCATAACAGAACACTGCCCAATTAGCTCCACAAGCGGCACACATAAAGGGCAGTCTCAATAGGCACCAGAGCCCACTGCGAGAATCCCACTCAGTGGAGTAAGTCCCCCACACAGCAGCCTGTAATCTGTGGACATGGCCAAGCCCCACAGCCAGTCAGCCTAAGGGTAAATGCTACCTACTGATGTGCCAATAGCAATCAAGGCTCAACTATAATGGGAAGGCACACACAACACACATGAGGGATACTCCTGGAGCACCAGCTTAGGTGACCAGAGAGGCTGTGCTAGGGCCCCACAGGGCACATACTACATAAGACCACCTGGCCAAGACTGGGAGACATAGCAGATCTACCTGATATATCAAAACAAACAGAGAGGCAGCCGAAATGAGGATACAAAGAAATGTGTCCAATTGAAAAAGCAGGAGAAAAATCCAGAAAAAAAACAACTAAATGAAATGGAGGTAGCCAACCTACCAGAGACAGAGTTCAAAACAATGGTTATAAGGATGCTCAGGGAACTTAGTGAGAACTTTAACAGAGAGATAGCAAGTATAAAAAAAAAGATATAGAAACCATAAAAAAGAACCAGTCAGATGTGCAGAATACAGCAACTGAAATGAAGAATGCACTAGAAGAAATCACCAGCAGACTAGATGAAGCAGAAGGTTGAATCAACAATTTGGAAGACAAAATAGCAGAAATCATCTAATTGGAACTGATTAAACAAAAAAGAATCCAAAATAATGAGGAGAGTTTAAGAGACCACTGGGACAACATCAGAAATAACAACATCCACATCATAAGGGTACCAGAAGGAGAAAGCAAGAGATTGAGAATCTATTTGAACAAATAATGACTGATGTAGGGTATGGTATAAGGAATATTTCCAAGAACATTGTAATAACTATGTATGGTGTCAGATGAATACTTAATTTGTTGGGATGATAGATGGGAAGTAGTCAGAGGGCAGGGTGAAAAAAGTGAAGGGATTAAGAAGTACGAATTGGTAGTTACAAAATAGTCATGGGGATGTAAAGTAAAGCATAGGGAATATAGTCAATGATATGGTGATAACTATGTATAATGTTAGGTGGGTACTAGTCAGGGGGATCACTTCTTAAATTATACAAATTTATAACCACTATGCTGTACTCCTGAAATTAATATAAAATAAATTTGAATGTCAAAAAAATAAAGAGGAAAATGCAACAATTTTACATATTTTATTTCTCCCAGATTTACAACAGTATTTTATGCCCTTATCTCTCTGTGCAAAAATAACAAAGAAGGTTAGTTTCTCAATTCAGGAACAAAACCAAACCAAAATAACTAAACCATGTCTTTTGTAATTCATAGAAATGGATTCCGTATTTGAGGAACAAGGAAACTTTTGCCTAGATATCTTGTTCCACTGTTTGGTAGTTTTGTAGTGCTCTGGCTCAACAAGATTGAGTGGGCTGAATGGAAAATCACTGTTTCCTGTTGATACAAGTGACCTCCCTGTGAAGCCAACCATAGTCTGGCTTATGACTCTTCCTTTTTTCCAACAATGCCATTTGCCAGAGAAAAATCTCCCTGTCACTCAGTGACCTAAATATTCCCAGCCCTTCTCCTAAAATATCTACCAATAGTGAAAGCATAACCATGAGAATGAATATTTGTTGGGGGTTTGGGGTGGGGAGGAGCACGGTTCCTTTCCTGAAATTTGTTATATTCCAGATCTGACACACTTTTCCACAGGGTAATAGGAGGACAGGGACCTTTGCAACCTGCTCATCTTCTATCTGTGAGCTTTCCCCAATAAAACTTTTGAAAGCCCATTTTGTTCATATATTTTCTAGTGTATGTATGCATGGAAGGGTTAGGATGGAGCCATGTTTCTCGAGCATCAGTATGACAACCAGTATAGGCACCAAAACCCCTAGATTGCTATCATGTTAAGAAATAGTAAGCCTTATATATGTAAAAAAAGAGGACTGTTTTAGAATAATAAAGACTGATTCATGATAGATTTGTAGGATTTTCTTCTCCAATTAACACTCACCTTTTAAAGTGTGAAACATTTTGTTACTTGTTTTCCACAAGTTCTTATCGTAGTCCTACACTGCTCAGAACACATTCTATCTAAAAGACATGACTAATTAATCACTAGTGACCAGGACTGGCTGCCACCACTAAAAAACATCAATGTAATATTTTCCTCCATTCTATGTTTAGCCAAAATAGTTAAGGAAAGAAGCACCCTGGGTAACCTAAGCAGTTGAACAGGCAATGTATGAAATGGAATGGGTATTGGCCCAACGCGCTAAGACACAATTTTATATTAATGCAGTCCCTTCAGATTTCTGGATGTCATTTCTTCATTTCTAAAATAAGGGTTGGTAATCAAATAAGGATAACAGTTGATTTTGGCTCTCAGACTCTGGGTGATACATAATACACCTACATGTGTATCTGATTTTCAACAAATTTTAGTTCTGTAATATACTTTTGTTCACAGCGAGAGGGACTGACTATGAAGTGTTTAACTTGTAAATTGAAGTGACTTGTACTGTTCACACTTTTTAACCTATGTATGTATGAATTTTTTAAATAGAGTTAAGTGAAATAAATGTATGAACAAACACATAGTCATATAATTAAAAGTTTTGGTGAAATGAGTGATTGTATAGTATAATGTGAAATAAAATATTACCAGGTAACAAGAAAATCTAAGAAAAAAAATTATAATGGAAGAAAGCCGAGAAGGTATTGCAGGTCAGCTCACTCAATTCATCAAGACATAGATAATTCTAATGTTATTTGAATATTTCCAGAGCATTTAAAAAAAGCATTACAAAATTTTCAATCTGTGTTTAAATGTTATGGCTATAAAATAAAAACATGAGTGTATGCTCACACACACACACACACACACACACACACACACACACACACACACACATACACATACACGCACGTACCCTCAGATCAATCCCAACCACAGATATATATAAAAAAACAATTTAGAATTCTAACAAGATTTCAGTAATATATTAAAATATAATACATATAATCAATTTATCTTTCTTCTTAGAATCCAAAACACTTTGGTATAAATATTATTTAGTAGAAGAAAGAATAAAAATTTTCAAAATTACTTGATATAAAAAGGTATTTAAAATTTCAATTATCATTCTTAAAGAACAATTATTACTAAAATTGGATTTTTAAAACATAATTAATATAACAATTATGTATATTACAAACCCAGGGTCAACATTAAGTTAAGGAGATCTTTAGTCTTAGTAGTTAATGCTCTGAAAGTCACAACCAATGCAAATATATACACCCACACATGTACACCCGCACCTGCAACCACCAAAAAATGATAAGAGAAAATATGGAAAAAATAAAATAAAATGATTAATCAAAAAACAATGTCATTAGAAAATAAGGAAATAACACAATCAAGCAATACATAACAAAAATGGCCAAGAAAACTTTGAAAAACATTTTGATTTAGAAATAGTCCAAGAAATTAAAAATGAAATTCATTTTTTCCTATCAAATTAGAAGATATGTTTTAAGTATTGACTCAGCTATAAAATAAAAGCTCAGATGTTTCTAGTAAAGGTGTTATATTATCATCATTTATTCATTTATTTGTGAGGAGGAGGTGAAGGAATTTATCTTTATGTTTCTGTAGCCTTAGGATTTTCCATGTGGGTTGATACAGGCTTTCCACATTTCAGACATATTACAAGGAATACTCATTAATGTTGGTAAAGTTCATTGACATGTTGTTTATCATAGTGATAAAATGTAAACAATGTAAATATCCAACAAAAATCAGAGGTTTGTGAAATAGGTTAATGGAAGATGAATATTTAATGAAGCATTTTAACCAGTGCATGTTACCAAAATTACTTCATTTAAAAATTTTTCATTTTCATAGTATTTTTTCATTTCTAAAAGCATGCTACAAAATATATTTTTCTAATATTTCAATAATTAATATATTTTATTATATATCACATTACGAATTATATTTTTTGTTAAAATTCTCTTTTGTAATATAATCACAAATATATTATGAACATAAATGCTGTAGCATTTGGGATAAAATAAATAATTTTAGACAATCACATTAAATTTCATGAAAGTAGTAAGCGTTGATATGGAATTTAAAAAGAAACATTCATAAGTTAAAAAAAAAGATTTCTATTGCTGTGACCAAAATAGAAATTCATTTTATTTGCAGATGGAGAGGGGATAGGAACATTTTAAGCAATGAGCAATCCAACCAGTGAGATATTTAGGACTTATTAGATGTTCTCTAATGTCTGTTTCCTTAACTATAGCATGAGATATTTGAAGGAAATAATTTTATTATAAATTTTAAGTCTTCTACACAGAGTGCTTCTATAATATCAAAAGTCAGAGCAAGTGAAATTTCCCTCTAATTCTCCTGCACCATCCTCCAAGGGTGTTTAAACATAACATTTTTTTTCCTGTGCCTAAATCAAACTCATAAATATTACAGGCATCTGTACCACCTGTCATATATTTAAATGTTTAATATAATGAAAATTGAAATATAATTATGCTTTTAGAATGGACTCAGTAATACATGTATTAGAAAAGGAGATCTAAAATGAACACTTTAGGTTTCTAACTTAAGAAAGTAGAGAAAGAAGAGCAATTTAAGAATAAATCAAGCAAAAGAAAACAAATAATAAAATTTAGAACAGAAATTTATGAAATGAAAACAGGAAAACAATAGAAAAAAATCAATGAAACCAAATGGTCAGTCTTGGAGAAGATCCATAAAATTAGTGAAACTTTAGCTAACCAAGAAAGAAAGAGAAAACACAAATTACCAATGTCAAGAAATGAAGGGGTCCTTACCATGTATCCCGTGATCATTCAAAGAATAATAAAGGAACACTATGAAAGGATTTTAAATAAATACTGTGATACATTATAATTATAAAATACATATTAGTTGAAAACAAATTTGCATAAGGAAACATATTTTATAAAATGTTGTCACCATTATGTGAATTATTCTTGCTCATTTAGGACACTAATACACTAACTGTGAAAATACAAGTACAAATTATCACCTCTACATACATCAATAAAGTAGAAACAGGATACATAAAATTGCTTTTGTAAAAGAGCAGTGTACCCTGTCCTTAGGGACGGTTGAAGTCAGATCCCCAGAGCCCAGCTTCAAAATAAAACTGCAAAGTGATTTCCTAGCAGGTACTCAGGTGGCAAGAGTAGTCTCTAAGTTGTGATGGCTATCTGTGTGTAGGACGACAGTTTTAGGGGAGGTGAAATCTGTACTGGGATTGACAAGGGGTTCTAAAGCACAGGTGATCATTACAAAATGAAGATCACTTGACAGATTTTATAGTCAATGGCAATAAATATTCTGAAGTCTGTAACCTAAAACTGAATTGCAAACAAAAAGGAAAGGAGAAATACAAGAAAGGGGAGGAGGAAGGAGGAATAGAAGCAGCAGGTGAACTAGAAGGAGGGTGTAGAGGGGCACTTGGGCAGGGATAGAGTTGAGAAAGGAGATAGAAGGGACTGCATCAGGAGTACTAGGTAATTGCGTGTATCTTTGTACCTGGTTTTGGTTTTTACTACAGATACTGCCCTCATATTTATGTTTCACTTGATAATAAAAGAAAAAGAAATCACTGTATCATTTTCAGAAGCTTTCAAACATACATAAGCTTCTTCCACATCTGAAAAACAAACAAGCAAGCCATTATTTTGTTGCAAACATGCAATAAAACAATCCCCTCAAATCTGTATCTTCAGTTTTGAAACTTATCTTTCTCCTTCCTTGGAAACACTAAGTTTCTTGGAAAAGTTGCCACTTTCTCATCTGCCATT
Organism: Hipposideros armiger; assembly: GCF_001890085.2. Taxonomy (NCBI): domain Eukaryota; kingdom Metazoa; phylum Chordata; class Mammalia; order Chiroptera; family Hipposideridae; genus Hipposideros; species Hipposideros armiger. The sequence goes on from NW_017731709.1 coordinate 956,205, forward strand.
TCCTTCTCCATCTTACCAGAATCTTGTTCCATCAAATTTGCTCCACAGAAAATAGTAGTGCCACGATTTAAAGGATAATCTAAGTACCATTTCCAATATAATTTTTTCAAATCTTATACAACATTTTTTAGTGTTTGACACTGTTGATTGGATCCTTCACAGCATTCTCTACTGCTTTTCCTCCATCCTCTTTGACTAATTTTCAGGTTGCCTTCATTGACTTCTTTTTTCATCTGGGTCCTTAAATATTCCCCTAAAATACCTATTCAGCCATCTCAATTTTTGGTCTAACATATTTCTTTGCATAAGAACACACATATTTTTGGCTTTTATGGATACCAGCCCATCTAGTTACTTACCAAATAAATGAATTTGTAAATGAGTTAATTGGCTTCCAGTCTCTATTTCCAACCCATATCATCTATGAATCTTCTAATCCACACGTTTTCCTGTCTTCTAGATTTCTCCACCTATTTGACCTTATGTGTCCCACCCCCACCCCCGCTCAGAATGAGTACCTCTCTTTGCATTTTATCATTCTCAGGAGAGGTACAACCTATTCAACAATAGGTTGAATCTACCTAGTCAACCAAATCAGTAACAAGGGACTTATGTCAGACACTTTTCCTCCCTATTCAGTTATCCAGAATGTTTTCCAGATTTTATCTCCTAAATATGTCTGTTCTATTCCTCTCTAGTTGCATAGTCTCTAGTCTCTATTAATTCATATTCTAATATCATATATATTTCCACCTACCAAACCATTCTACATAACTCAATTAGTTTTTCCTTTCAAAGTGTCAATTTTGATCATGTTAGTTTCAACATAAGGTCATTCAGTGGTTCCTTGATGCCTGTAGAACACATTTTAATCTCCTTAATATGGTCAGAAAGTGAGCATGGGCTTTTCTGACCTGCTGCATACCACCTTTTAAAAATTTTCTCAGATACTTTTTCCATCACTTAGCCTATGTTTCACCACACAAAATAATTTGTAGTTTGTCAATCTGGCCATGATTACAAAAACTTGTGACTTTTTCCATGACGATCCCTCTTCTTAGAATATCTTTTCTCCTCAGCTACATATATATTTGTCAAAATCCTACTAATTTTTTAGGCTTACATTTCACTTACTTCCTTTGAGAAGCAGGTTTTCCCATTGGGTTTCTTTTTTAAGAAACACCTTGTAAATATTCTAACACTCATTACATCCCTTTCCCCACTTCCCCCGCTCCCCACCCCCAGATATTGGACTCTAAGTGAACAGACACTATGTCTTATTTGTATGTCTATTCCCAGTAACTATCTCAGTGCCTGATACATTATAGTTATTCAACAAATACAAAGACAAATTAATTTTGACTGAACACAGTCATGTCATTGTCATCTATTTATTTGATTAAAGAGGCCATAAGGGATGATTAAAAGATTAAAGATGTAAGTGAACAAAATGAAGAAACTCAAATGTCAACTACACCATTCATCTATCTGTCATTAACATTTTGGCACATATTCCGGCATTCACTTATGCAAATCTTATAATAGCAAAAAAATGTATCTCACAAGGCATATGTAAAAACTGTTTAATTCACTAATGATAGCCAAGTGATTGTAAATTAAAACAGCATTAGGAACACTTTTAAAAAGGAAAATCAATTTGGCACTGAATCTGAAATCTAATAATATATAGGGTTGCTAAAATGTAAATATAAAGGTTGATAAAATACATAAAATCAAGTTAATCTATCTTTATCTTTTGCATTCTCTTCCTCCTCCATATCTATTTACTTATCTATCATCTATCTATGTTCTCCCACTTGATATATGTATCTCAAGTATATATATTTAAACTTTAAGAAATATTATGCTTCCACAGCCATCCTAGTCTCCCTTGATAGCTTTCTTTTATTCCTTACCTCATTTTTCCTTAGCTAACCCTTCTCTCTTGAGCTGAGCAGAGGAGGCAGGGATGATATGCACAATGAGGGGAAAGGAGAAACAGGCAAAGAGAAAAAGAGAAATGATGTGCACATGATGCCCGGTGAGGTCACACTACTAGGGAACGATCCTTACCCTGTGAAACTACCCTTCTCTCAGTCCAGACTCCTGCTCAGTCTTGCAGAGTTCAAAGGCTTCTTCTCAACAAAGCACTTAATGTAGATCCCCACTTATTGATTTGCGGCTACTTTATAAAGATCTTGCAATCCCAGAGTTTTGTTGTCAGTGTAGTAAATCAAAACTCCGCTCCTCCTGCCAGTGCCTGGGGAGCTGTCAGGTATCTTGCAGTCATTTAGCCTTTGCTAATAGCTAAATAAAGAGGCCGTTGCTCTTATTACCCTCCCAAATGGCTTTCCTCTCCTCTATACAGCACATCCAAGGATTTGCTATTATCCATTTCACTTTTTAAAGTTGAAGGATTCTGAATTTTTAGAACTTAGAAATATGTTTAAGGAACAGCTTTTGGTCCTCTTAAAGACACCCTTTATGTTAGCAGTCTGGTAAATAGCTAATTAGTCGATTGTGAGGATGGTATGGGTGCTGAGAGAGTAGTACTAAACATACACTTTGCTCCTTGACCAGTCATTCTGTAAATCGAATCTTATTCTACCTTGAAGAACTTCTGGTAACTTTTATGTATAGCTCATCATTTTTTATTTTCTGTCTTTCCTTTTTCCAGCTGGTGCCAGATATGGAGACGCAAAAATACGAGAAAAGCAATGGTTTTATATTTGCCTCAATCCAGAAGAAGGTGGTTTAGAATTCCTTCAAGAAACATAACCCTAGAAAAGCTGCACGTTCAGGTCTAATTATAGAGAACTTTCAAGCCATTCAGGTAGACATCCAGATAGCTAAAAGCTGATCCCATGATGAATAAGCTTTGCATTTTCCATAAAGTAGCAAACTTTCTAACAGTAATAAAATACCATAACAGCAAAATAAAAATAACAAACAAAAGTAATTGTGTAGTAATGATGATAAAAGTGGTGATATTGGTAATAATGATTGCACACTTATTACATTTCAAACTATATTGTGGGCCATTTTGCCACTTGCTTTTAGCTGTGTTGTCTTCATTACACCTCATAACAACCAAAGAGTTGAAATTTCTATCTCTATTTTAGTTTTTTAAGGATAAGAAATTGATGATTAGAGAAAAATCAGTAGGTGGCCCAAATTCTCAAAACTATCTCTCCTAGTCTGTGTCTTCTTCAAAATTATCTCTATTCTTCTGGGATGTCCAGTTACTGTCATGAAACTTCAAGTCAGAAACACTTTTAGCGATCACACAGCTTCACTAGCTCCCTTTAGGGGGAGGATATTGAAGTTTAGAGAGTTAAGCGATGTGCCCATGCTTACTCAACAGGGGAGTTTCAAAGAAGGCTGCAGATGTGATCCTGGATGCACAGTATAGTCTTCCTTCCATGGCATCTAAAACGGCTCCAAAAATTAGGACTCATAATTTGATCTGTGTGAATAAGTGTACAGGGTGAAAGTGACAGAATTTATTTAAATCTTGAAGATGCCAATATGTACATTCAACAAATACATCATGGTGCCTACGTTGCTCACAGACAAAAGTGATACATTTCACATTGTTCAATTGTGAAAGTCCATTCTTCTCCTGGCATTCATGGCAAGTAATAGCATTGTAAATCGTGAGAAAATCATTTTTATTTTATTGCAAATTCTCAAATGCTGCTTTCCTATTAAAATGATAAGCACATTGTTTCGGGTTCTTACGCTACAAGTGTATTATTGATTCAGAAGAAGTCCCATAAATTCAGCAATATTCATGGCATATCATATGAATATTATAAATGTTATAGAATAACTATTATCCCTAGCTCAATAACTCCTGAAAAATAATTGGTTTGCATTATGAAACCTGTAATTTCTCACAAAAGGAAAATACCCTGAGGCAATTTCACACCATCTTCACATATGTTCTGCCAAAAGTTATATAAAGCCAAACCTCCCAGCCTAGAGCTGCAGCAACGTAATTAGATTTCTATTTTACAACTGAATATGCTGATTTCATTGGAAGGTGCTTAATGATATATTTTGCTTATTATGCCAAAATGTCATGGTTAGAGGTTGAGAAGTTGAGTTACAATTAATTACGCAGTTTCAGGGACCGACTTTGAGACAAGAGCAGTATGGCGTTCCCATTGAGATGTAAATGAGACCCACTTAAGTCTCAGGATCATTGATTTATTTGCTCTTTAGAACCAACCCCTCTGCTCAAAGTATCTGCAGGGCTTACAGAACTGAAAACCTGATGAGAGCACAAAGCAGCATGTGAGGCCAGGGAGGTTATTTGATGGTCCAATATTGCGAGATTCTTGAGATGGAGATAAGAGTGATGGCCTCTGTTTCGGGCTGATGCTGGGGCACCAGCAGTCAGGGAGGAGCAGTCTTCCCTGAGAGACAAAAAAGATGCTCAACAGCAACTTTCTCAGTGTTGTGAGGATCCTCTGTACCTGCATCAGCCTCTGTGCTTGTTAAAAATGTGCATTGTCAGCCCAATCTACCAAACCAGAATGGCTTGAGTTGGAGTCCTGGAATATGCACCTCTGATAAGCTCCCCAGGCAATTCTTAATGCACACAGAAGTCTGACAATCATTGGTCCCTAGAGTTTGATGACAGGCAATTGGTGAGAGGCAAGCAGATGATTGACAGGTGCTAAATCCCACAAGGGGTATCAGCTGTTTTTTTGGGAAGGCCAATCCCTGCACTGGGAAGACTGGGGGAGGTTCAGAGTTTCTATCAGATAGAAGGATAGCAGGGCCCCAGTCTCAGGTTTGGGGAGAGTTCTGATCTCAAGGAAGAAATCGTAATCAGTGTGGCCCCTTTTGAGGAATATTGGTGCAAAGCTAGATAGTAAACAGAGAATAAGAAGTCAGCTTGGAATTAAGAACCCAGGGCCAAGTTTAACTGTATTAACTGCATTTAAATGTATTTACAAATTTAATTGGTGGATATTTTTCAAGGTTCCACTGACACTTAAGAACAGAAAATAATGCCCCCTCTTTCTCCAAAACGGAAAGATCAATATGATTTAAATTATACTACAAACACTTTAATGGTTATTAACTTTTTATAAAATGACGATTGATGATCACAGTGATGGTGTCATATTTCATCCCACACATGATGCTATTTCACTGACCTTCAGGGGACCAGAGGCCTTCATTGTGTAGGCCACCATCATTCCTCTTTTATGGCCCCAATTTAAAGGCTGCACAGAACCTGGATGTTATTCTAGCACTTCCCCAGGGAAGCCACTCTACTAAAAATGCAACCATTCTTAACTGATGTTTCCCAGAAGAATTTGTCTTAGTGGAAAAGGGGGACCCAATAGCACTTCCCTGAAAACCCCAGTCATATCTGCTCATTAGATGAGATAGGACTGCAGAGGATGAGGAGATGAGAGCAAATAAGGGGTATGTCAGTGTGGCTAATACCCATGTGAGCCACTCAGCAGAGAAAATCTCTCCCTCCTCCTAGTATATGCCTGCTCCTAATTAAAAGCACTTTAAAGTCACCTATCACTCTCTGCCTTGGATATACTGTGGGTAATTCATTCATTCACTAAACACTACTTTTTAACCTCCTTCTGTGTGCCATATGGTAGTCCAGGCACATCTATAAATAATGCTATCAATGTCCCTAACCTCATGGCATTTGGAATCGCTGATGGCAAGCTTTGTGTCTGACTTATCATGCCACCTCTCTATGAAATCATGGAATAAGTATAATGAAAAGGTTTGCTACAGTTCACTTCTGCATTTCCTTTTCCTGCATTTTCTTTAAAAGGTAGGCTAGGATATTGTGTAAAGATGTTTTTCTACCAATGTTTGACAAGGTTGCCCTATTTTGACCAGATCAAAATGGGACTGTTTTCTATGACATTAATACAACAAAAGCAGGTTTTGACCCTCTCAGGTGGATCTGAAACATATCTGGTGAGATACAGATTAATTTTATTGCATAAAAGTGTTCAATTTGATGGCAGTTGGAATGAAACTCTGACACCTGTCAAACAAAGGGTTAGAAGATCAGTGCCATTGAACTAGGGTGTGATTTCTGTGATCTTAAAATCATAGATTAAATGATTAAAAGTCTTAAGGGTAGTAATAGCAAAGTATCCCATGTCATGCAGATTTTCTCTTTCATTTTATTATGTTTATCAAAGAGGAGATTGCTAGAAGTTCCTGATTTCAATTAGATTAAATTGCTGAATGTGTGTGGATTTTTAAAATATCCTTAAGTGGACGAACTATTTTATCAGAAGTCTAAACTTTCCGGTGTATAATATAGAAAACATGTACCACATTTGACTTGCATACCCTCCTAAAGGTAGACATGCTGCTTACATTTTCCACTGTGCAGAGTTTTCAGATGGAAAGAGCTCTTCATCAGTATTTGGAACACTCTACCCAAGAAAATGCTGCCTTTTCTGTGAGATGAGGGGTACTGCAGACCATATCACTTCTGATGAGCTCTAATATATACTTTCAACGGTAATGTTCATTTCTATTCTATCAGTGCTAATACAACCGAATAACCCATTTATGCAATTTTCCATCTTTCTACAAGATGGATGAGTGAGCTTAATGTATAAAGGATGACAAAATGAAGTATTGGAAGTCTGGACAGAACAGAATAACCAAGGTAGCACATACAATTACTAGCACCTGTCAATCCTTCCCCATCATTTGTGACTCATTCTGTTACTAATTTTCACAGTTGAAATTATATGTCATGGGATAAATGTGATGAAAAGTTACATTGACTTTTTTTAAATAAAGGATCAATAAAACACACATCCAGAAGAAAATGCAACTGATATAGCTTGTTATTTTCACATTTTCAAGATGGAGGAAAATGTACTCTACATCTTTTTTGGGGAAAAAAAAAAAGTAGGCCGGTTAAGAAGACAGTGTATATGAAGAATAACTTCCAGTACCTTAGAAAAATGTTTTACCACCTTTTAGATAAATGCAGTTTCTAATGCCGAGTCATACAATTATTAATAGATTTGCTCTAATATATGCATTTTTATTCTGATGTACCAAAGTACAATGATTTAAAATATTTTTAAACATATCTTGAGATTGTTACTGCTAAAATTTACTAAAAAAGGTTTTTAAACTAGTAACATTTATCTTAAAAACACTAGGAAGTTTTAAACACTAAGTGATTCTATTATTGTTGCAACATGATATATTTTATAATATTAACTAAACCCTCACTATGTCTATAGACTTGTAATAGGTAAAACAGTGTGGAATTACCATTGTGATATGCATACACACATAATGGAAATGAAGAAAGACCCCAGAGAATGATCCAGGGGTACATCAATACTTTATTTTCTAATAAAAGTGGAATTTCAAATGAATACAAAGGATAATTTTTTCAGTAAATTTTAAAAATTGGAAGGAAATGTGGTTATATTTTAGAGAATAAAATTCAATTAATATTCTGATATACTAATATTAGAAATTTAATTTTACAAAACTGTGGAGTACATTCAGCAATGTATCACAAAAGTTCTACAAATTTATATTTGGTTTATCTTTTTAAACATTGTACCCTTTTTTACTCTAAAGAAATCAAGAGGGAGCATGCAGAAAGAGTTAAGCACAATAATAATCATCTTGGCGTATATATATATATTTTTTTTAGCTGAGCCATCCTGCCACCTGTTTGCAGCTCATCAGCAGCTCAGTTCAGGCTGGGAATCGAACTGGCAACCCTATTGCTCAGAGCTCACACTCTTGAACGAGCTCTTAACCAACTGAGCCACTTAGCTGGCCTTGGCATATGTTTTTAAACATTTTTTTCTTGTATATTTCTGTATTTTCTACCTTTCCTGGTATTCAAAATTGATAAGTGGCACTTGGGAAGTGGTTAGCTATTTATAAATATCTCATGAGCCACGTACAGATATGCTAATTGGTAGCATTTGATGGTTACTTAGTTGTAAATACTCCCACCATGGTGGGTCTCAAGCTAATGACATGACACCATTGAAGACAGAAATGGGAAGAGATTGGCACAATTGGTCCTATCTGCGAGCTGGTTCCAGCACACCACTGGACCCATTCATTTATTTTTAAAAACACAATATATCACAGGCTAGAAAAACTCATAATTTGTTTTTGCTAACTGAGCCTCTCTCCTTCATAGGGATTCCCTAAGTAAGATCCTAATTTGCCATGCATATGGTGAAAAACAGACCACTTTGCTCCTAACGCTCAGTTTAGGTAAAGACAAAGCCAGCCTCATTTGCTTACTAGGAATTCAGGGACAAAACCTAACAGAAATTTTTAAAAAGTGCATTTTTCTAGCCTTATCCTCTGTGATTTTCCAGGGAAAATCTGGGAGTAGAGGGAGGCTGTTTTCAGAAAGGCCTAACAGTGGTGCAGAGGACACCACCTCCCACCATTGTCTTTCTATCCTTAACATTCCTTATGATGCTGGGCATTCTATTTAACACCACTGCATGTCAGTTTTTATATCCCAAAAACAAAAGAAGATAATCAGAACTCCACTAACAATCAAAAGATGATCAGGAGGTGAATGTTAGGAATTAATTGTGGAAGTGCTCTGCTAAACAGAAAATATTAGACAGACAGGAAGATTTATTATTGGACATTTTTGGCAGAGTCCTTTCTTTATAAAAGCCTCTGAGGTATCTTTATGATGCCAAAATAACTGGCCAAGTTTATAGAAAGCAATGAATCAAATCAGTATCTTTCTTTCTCTTATTTATATTTTTGCTTGTTTGGTAGCTAATTGAATGATTATCAAGTAATTTAGAAACAATTACATATATGAATTCTGAAGACATAAAATAATAAGTCATAACAAAAATTTTGAAAGGTGACAACTTCCTGTTTCTTTTGTCCCCCTAATTTAATAAATAGATTGCATTGTTGGTCATTCCTGTACTGTATATGGATTTCCTTCCTTTCTTTCTTATAATTTTAGCCTCCCTTTTTTGGGGTCCTTGCTATTTCTGCCTTCTCGATTGACCTCTGAATGTTGGGGTGCCCAGGCTCAGGCGAGATTGCTTGTCTACTCACACACATCATTATTTGATCTCACTTATTTCTATGGCACTAAAAGGCATCAATATACCAATTGTGTTGTGTGTGTTTGTGTGTGTGTGTACATGTGTGAACATACGTGCATGTGTGTATAGTTCTTGCTCTCAGTAGATTCCTCCCCATTGAGCTAGCAAATTGGTCTTTTCCTTTGGGTGTTCATTAATCCCACCTTAATATTAATAATTCCAAAATTGAACTCTTGATTCCACGTTCCCTGGCATTATTAATGACACCAGCAACTACCCCTATTTTTTTTTCACAAAACACCAAGATGTTATAATGATTTTATGTACCCACATCTCCCAATTTTGATTTTGCATATTTGAAATCTTTTGCTATGGTTTTCACTTGGGACTAAGATGTGATTCTTAATTTTTGATCCATTTAAGTACAAACACCCATAAACTTACCCACCTGGTGGCAATCTCAATTTCCTGCATAGAGTACACACAGCGTGAAGACATTTTATTACCAGCTAACTCAGAAAGATTGCAAGTATTGGCTCATTCTCAATATGAAACTAAAATTTCAGAAGGCAGGTGGGTCATTAACACACTGCAGTCACTCACACTTGGCCCAGCAGCCTGTTGATTTCCAAACTATCTAAGGCTGCCTCTCAACGCCCAAGGCCTAAATGCAATAACCAACACCAACTGTTATTGGGTTCCTAGATCCTCACAGACATAACTCACTGTAGAGCTTTATTTCTTTTGGAATATTGATAGTGTTGAGACCGGGCAAATGTAACATTTCATCCTTCTTAGTATAATGGTTGTCAATTGGTGATGCTTTATTGTATTTCAGTCATGAAAGAGTAATCTAAAGCCTAGGAAATATGTTTTCTTTTTCAAAAACCTATTAGAAGAAAACAAATAAGGATTAGGGTATGAGCTATTTTTTCATCCAAATGTAGTGAACACAGTGGGATGCCCTTTTATGCTAACTATGTCTAGGAAAGAATTGAAAGGCTTGCTGAGCCAGAAACATAAATGGCTTTGATAGCACTGGAGTTGAAAACCTTTATTTACATTCACTCAGTGTGAATGTGAGCTTCCATATGGTCAAACCCATGGCTTATGAGTCTGTGGGGAAGGTTAATACGTTATCCGGCTCTTCTCACACAAATTATATTCTGATGGCAACCATTAGCCCTCTCATAGTTTTCTTTCTTTTATGAGCCTTCCCAAACTCTTCTCCCGCTTGACCTACAAACAGATTCCCTCCTCTACCAGGCTAGTTCAGCATGATTGACTCTGGAGGCCAGGTCCTTTTTTTGTATGACAGAAAAGTAGTGCTTTGCTAAGGCGTTTCATCCAGAATCATTTAGCTGTTAGAAATTTAGATGTAAGAAAAAAGAATCAAGGCACATGCTTGGCTTAAGTTAGAGGATTTTATTGCTTAGTTACATTGGTGATGATGAATGGTAATGGCTGGAGACTTTTTTTTCTTATATAACATGAAAATATAGTTTTTCCAGTGTTCTGCTTTCACATTTATTTTCTGTAATCCAAATGCTCACTCACTCATATAGCCTCTAACTTAATACTCTTGCGTTCTAAACAATGGATGAGATAGACAGACAGAATAAAAATGAAACTAGTGAGATACCACAATGTACTTAATCATTCCTTCATTAACTCTGTCATTTATTCAATCAACACTTATTTCCAGAGGTTATACCTATAAGGTGTACTACTTTCAGCAGAAAGTGAAACTTAAACTTATCTGGGAGAGCCTGGTGAGCTAGTAAACAGGTCATCCAGTAGGTGGTTTATATGAAATCTTATTTATTTTGGTAGAAGGTGAAAGGGGAGATTTTTGGATGCCGACGCCTGGTGACTGAGACCAGGTAGGGACGACGCAGGACGGCGCATGACTTTCCTGATGTGGCAGCATGTGGTGGGGCTGAGCTCTGAAGAGACCCAGATGAAGGGGAAGCCGCAAAAGCTCTTTCCATGTAGCCTGATATTTGACACTGAGAGACCGTCTGAAATCCTTATGTCTCCAAACAATAAATAATGGCACAGAGTTGGAGAGAGGGGATTTGTCCTCTCCACACACAATATGGCATTGAGATTGTTGTATGATGTGGACTTTCATGGTGATTCTCAGAGATCAGAAAAGAGCCACTGAGACCAGTAGCTCAGTGGTCCATGAGGATGCCTGGACCCCACTGAGTACTCAGCAGTTGCTCACCTGAGCAATAAAGTATTCCAGTGTTATCAGATGTACATTTGACAACATATCAGACATCCCCAGGGGATGTTTATAAGATACTTTAAAGTCATAGAGATCCTGCATGAGCAGGTATAGGCAAGAACAAGTGGAATTTCCTGTCACTACTCTTCATTTAACCTCATTTGTTCCTGCAGAGTGCTGAAGCCGAGGCAAGACAAGTCTCACTTTCTAGGGGCAATTTAGATTTTAGTGCTGAGCATAGAAAGGAGATACCTGCATGGCATACAGCCAAAGTGCTCATATGCTAGAGGGGATGCTGGACAAATAGAGAAATAATAATACAACCTAGTGTGAGAGGCTGTGGTTATTCAGAGAGTGATCTGTGAGCATAGAGGATATATATTCAGATACAAACACTGATTTGAAAGATGCAGATCAAAAAGAATAGAAGAAGCATAAAAGGTACTACAGCAAAGGGATTAGCAAGACATTCTAAGTTACATTCATAGACTTGCAAGAGCTTGGCTATGTTTGAAGCATGGGTTTCAACTAGGGTATAAGCAATAGGTTATGGTGGATGGGTGGATGGATGGATAGAGAGATAGATATAGATGATGATGATAGGTAGATAGATAAATAGATAGATAGATAGATGATAGGTACATAAATACATAGATAGATGACAGATAATAAATGATAGATGATAGATAGATGATAAATAGTTGATAGATAGTTGATAGATAGATAAATAGGCAGATGAAGATAACTGATAGAGAGAGAGAGAGATAAACAGATAAACATGCATGTATAAGACAACTTGGGCCCATGCCATGAAATACCATGTGTCCTTCCCTGGTGTCAGGTCCTGCAAGAACAGGGACCACATTTGTCCTAGTCACTGCTGAATGTCAAACAGCTGCACAGTGACTGCTAAGCAGCAGAAACTCAATAAGTAGTTGTTGATTGAATAGATGAACATATAGCAATGTGTCCAAGTTTATCATATACCCAGTGGAAGTTGCTGGACAATACCAGGTAGAGAAGACTTGTGGGGGGAAGAAAGTATATAGAACATTGGTTAAAGTGAGACACAAGTTTGGCTCTTACTGCTTTCTTTTCAAGGTGAGAGTTGAGTATGAGTATATGCTGGAGAAAAGGGGCAATAGGGAGAGACAGGATGAATATTCAGTAGAGGAGACAATTGTTGGAATCATTACTTAAGAGAAATGAAGAAATTGATCCTAAATTATAAGAGGGATTCACCTTGGGCAGAAGAAAGGGAAGTAGGTGAAGGTGAGCAGAGAGGTTATACGACTGGAGAGGAGAGGCTAGGGGAAGACAGGAGGCTGAGAAGGAACCCTCCGGATGTCCTCTATTTTCTCTATGAAGAAGATGCACTTTTCTTCTCAGAAGTGCAGGAAGAGCCAAAAAGAAAAAAAAAAAAAGAAAAATGAAGACCACCCTGATCAGAATCAGCTTGATTGATAGGGCAAAGGTGCTGAATGTCTTGACTAATGCTGGAAATAGGATTACTGTCAGCAATAATCTGGATTTATTATTTCTCTTCCGCCAATTTTATTCATAAAAGAGTAAATGAAAAGGAAGTAGGTCATTGCATAGTGAACACACTTAAGAAGCAGAACAAGCATTTTATTCTGTGTAGGTTCATATAAGACAGTGGGCGTTATAATAGTATAAAGAAATACCTGTCATTACACTGTACGTGAGTGTGAATTTCACCTCCCCAAGTTGAATCTTAGGTCCAGCAATATTATCAGTTTGGGGTTTTCTTTTCTTCTCCTTTTCCTTCTCCTTCTTCTCTTCCCGCTCCATCTCCCCTCCCTCTCCTTCTTTTTGGAAGAGTAAGTGTGTAAAGCTAATGATGATGATATGAGGCATTGAGAAATATCTTATAATACCTACTATGTCTTTGTGCCAAAGGCTGTACATTTGGTACCACATGATGCTGTCCCCAGCTGATTGGATGAGAAGCAGGCACTGAACCCAACAGTGATCATCCAAAGGTCACTCAGACACTCTTATTATCTGGCCCCAGTTGTGAGGAGGGCCACTATATTCTAAAACTCATCTCTTATAACCTGGACTACTGATAGAAAGCATAAGTTAGGCTTGGGACTTGATGCTCAAAAAGTTCCTTAAGAAAAGTTGTAAAGAATGCCAGTTTTGCAGTGGTTCAAGCACAAATTTAACATATAAGAGAAAAGAAAATAGGAGTAAGCAGGAAAATCCAGGCAGAAGATAAAATAGGATGAAATACAAGAGTGAACCACAGGGAATATGAGCAAGACCATGTGCAGCCTGAGAAAAATATGAAGCAAACCTCCAGAATGTAGGCATGCTTCATTTTATTGTACTTGGCTTTATTGCACTTTGCAAATACTGCGTTTTATACAAATTGAAGTGTAAGACCCTCCACCCACAAAAACAATATGACTCACTGAAGGTGATGATGGTTAGCATGTTTCAGCAGTAAAGTATTTTTTTAATTAAGGTATGTACATTGTTTTTTTCAGACATAATGCTACTGCACACTTAATCGACTGCAGTATAGAATAAACATGACTTTTATGTGCACAGGGAAACGAAAATATTCACGTGACTCACTTTATTGTGATATATGCTTTGTTAGAGTGGTCAGAAACTGAACCCACCGTATCTCTGAGGTATGCCTGTATGTCCCTGCTAACATCTTATTTCCACATTTATGAATATCATAAAGATTAAAAGCACAGGCTTTGGCAACAAGCTTGTTGGGTTTAAATCACATCTCTACTAGTCACTAAACATGTGATCATTGGAAAGTTAAAACTTTTTCGCCTCACTATCATCATCCATAAAAAGGGGATAATAATATTATGAAGATTCAATTAATTAATAGGAAACACTCTTAAAGTCCGTCAGTACAATGCTTTCTATTATTATTTTAATATTTCTTAGGCAATTAGTTATGCCTAAAATCAAAGCTTCCTTTTCCCACCTTATCAATTGTTATCTTAAACCATGTCACAATTTTTAGACACTAAAAAAAAATTAAACTGTATTTGTCTACTTAACATATCTTTGAAACTTTTAGAAGTAGAAAAGGGTGAGAAGTCTTGAAGATATAACTTTTGAAGACATTTAAGCTCATACCAACAGGACAATATATGGAAATAGTGTGTTAACTGGAGCAGAGTCTAGATTCCTATATGACTGCTTTTCTATTACTACACTTATTATGGTAACTTTCTTCCCTTATGACCCCTTCTTCTGGGCATAACCCCTCTGATCCCACTCATCCCACACTATATCCAAGTGTTTCCTTTTGGAACCTGGAGACAGGTGCCTGGCCCGTGATGGCGGTGGAGGGGACTCAATCCAAGCTCACAAAATTAATCCATTCTCTGGATTTTTAGATAATGGAGGAGTGAGATTAGACTTTCTTTAGGTAAATATAATTATACTATGTAAACTAAGACAGTATAAGAAACCATGTGCTGCTATGCAGACTTGGGAGAATAGAAAGCCAGTCTTCAGCAAAAGAAGAGTATCACAGAATCCTAGAGAGAAGCAACAATGAGAAATGGAGAAAACGTGCTGGTGGCAATTGAGTCTGTAGGTGGAGCTGTCACTGAAGTCTGGGTACCCCTATTCCCAGCTTCCAGGAGCATCCCTAGAACCTCTTGAGTGTTTCAGCTTGAATGCCTGTGTCCCCCAAATTCACATGTTGTAATCCTAATGCCCAATGTGATGGTGTTAGGAGGTGGGGTTTTGGGGAGGTGATTAGGCCATGAAGGGGGAACCCTCATGGATGGGGTTAGTGCTCTTATAAAAGAGCTCCCCAGCCTCATCCACCATGTGAGGATACAATGAGAAGTCTGCAACCCGGAAGAGGGCCCTCACCTGACCATGTTGGCACCCAGATCTCTACTTCCAGCCTCCAGAACTGTGAGAAATAGATTTCTGTTGTTTATAAGCTTATGGCATTTTATTCTAGCAACCCAAATGGACCAAGACAACAAGCTATACATTCGTTCAAACTAGTTTGTGTTTAGCTTCATATAGTTTCCAAAGGTGGGGAAGGATGGCTCTGAACAATCATTCTACGTTGTTTAATGTTTTTCAAATATATGAATTTTTAAAAGAAATTAAAGGTGGCAGGAAAAACAGATGGGCTGTCTCTATACTCTATGTGTTTCCCGTGAAAAGGTTCAAAAAAAGATATAGCTATGGAAAGAAGCCACTCTCTTAGAAGACATGGTCTGGGCGCCATATTTTTAAGACAGATAAACTCTCACCTATATGTTAGCAAGCTATTGAAAAACAGGAGGCACTTTTTAAACCAGTAGCTGATTGCGGTATGGTAGGAGTTTTACCAAAGGGCTTCAAGTTCCAGAATAATGCCTCCTGTAGTGAAGATAGCCAACCTTTGATAACCAATTGAGAATATTACTAGTTTTAAGCTTAGATCTCCAAGAATGTCAAAGGTAGTAACTGGGTACAAGGCACCATTAAAGGATTAAGAATAATGGAGGAATGATCACTTCATCCTTTTGAATTATATTTTATTTTTTATAAAAATTTTAAATGTTCATGGAAATTGGAGAATTAGGTCTCATAGGGTTACACACTGATACTTAAGTATTCTTATCCACCGAGTTAACAAAATAAGCAAGTGTTGGTTAACACTGGCCTTCAATTTCTTTGGGGCAAAATTGTAATGAGATGATAAATGTAGTTATCAGATGCTGTTTCGCTCAATTACAAGTGCTCGCCACCATAGTAAATGCTATAAAATATTCATACTCAGTGAATAAACATAATCATTATTTATCCTGTTACATTAAAAAATTGATAATGTTTATTCATTCCTTATTCAACACTTACTGACCTTGGTTTAGGCAATACGTACTGGTTATGTGTGAGAAATACAAAGATGTGACTATGAAATTCATAGTTTCTGCCCTAAAAGAGAAACTCAGATGGTATTAAGACATAGAAAGGAAATTATCTCTCAGATATTCCTCACTCAAAAATTCACAGCTGAGAACAGCAACGAGGCACCAATGACAGAAACCTCCATTTACCTCAGAACATCTACTCCTACTGCATACATTCTGCCAAAGCAGAGCCAGCTGGGCTTTGCAAACCCAAACCTATTTTAAATATAGAAGTTTAATATTAGCACTATTTGGAAACAAATCATAAGCATAATTTAAGAAAATCTATTAAGAAAGAGCCTAGGCATCTATGTGCAGTGATGGAACACATAATGTGAGTTTTTTTGTAAACATTGGGCAGAGGGTAAATACAAAAATTGGGTTGTTTGAGGAGTCTCAATACTCTTTACTTGCTCAATATTTGAAAAACTGAAATTAAACTGCTTTGGAAAGAGACTTCTTGGCCCTTTGATGGAAGATCACTTCTTAATAAATCTTAGAAGCATATTTTCTAACAAAAGAATTGTGCTCAATGAGTTCTTATTTTTTATGGTTCTATTTCACTATATGTGTTCATAAATACTGTTATGATCTGCCATTTGCCATATTTCCTCTACTTTTCTAATTACTTGACCTTGAAGAGAAAGTCAACGATTCACTCAGTCTCCTTGCATTTGAATGCAAAAAAACTAAGAAATCCTACCCAATAGGAAAATCATCAAAATAATATGAATTTCTAGAATATGTCTAATATTTATATAATTTCACTCTAAAAATTCCAGTGATTCAAAAATGGAAAATGCATTTCAACCTTGTAAAGATTTTTACTTTTAAGCAATCAGGCCTTTTCTTTGATTTAAATTAAATGGAAAGAAGAGAAGAATTTGAACTCCACTATCTTCATTTCAAGGATGATAATAACATGTACATTTGCATAATTCTTCACAGTTCTAAAGGGGTCTTGGCCCCCAATGTGTGACATGGAGGAGGGAACAGCTGGTGGAAACCAGGCTGAATGATGAATGTGACCTATTCCAGATGCTGCGGCAAGTGGGGATCAAGGGTCTGGGTGAAACCGAGTTGCACAAGGAAAGCATGAAAGTCTGAGATGAAAGGGAATCAGGTAGAAACCCAACACCAGAGTCAATTGGGAAAGCCAGTGTTTGAATAGACTTGCAAAATAGCATACACTTGCAGATTAAGTAAAATGAGGTAGAGACTTGCAAGTTTTATCCACTTTTTAAATCTTATTTTTATAGCTATGGCTGTTTGGCTCTAAGTAGAAAGGCATTTCTTTTTTTTTTTTCCTTCCTTAGATTTGTTCATTTTAATATTTTAAATCATTTCCTCAAATTAGTTACTATACTGAAGTGACAAAACTTTGATCTTTAGTTCTAAATTTCATTTCAAATTTAGTCCTCTTGAATATTGATGAATTTTTTCCATGTATTTATTATTAAAGATTTTTATTAAAATATAGCTAATATACAATATTATAGTAGTTTCAGGTGTACACATAGATATTCAACACTTTTAAACCTAAAGAGGTGATCACCATAATAAGACCAGCAAAAAACCTGACACTGTATCAGGCTATCACAATATTGACTATATTCCCTATGCTGTACATCACATCCCCATAACTTATTTGTTTTATTTCTGGAAATGTGAACCTTTTATTCCCCTTTACCTTTTCCCTCATTTTTAAGTGTTTCAATTACAATTAAATGTTTTAGTTACAGTTGAAATTCAATATTATTTTATGTTAATTTCAGAAGTACAGCATAGTGGTTAGAAACATATAATTTAGGAAGTGATCTCCCTGACTAGTCTCATACCCACCTAGTGCTATACATAGTTATTACCATATTATTGACTATATTCCCTATGCTTTACTTTACATCCCCATGACTATTTTATAACTGCCAATTTGTATTCCTTAATACCTTCCCCCTTCTCACCCACACCCATAACCCCCTTGCATTTGGCAACCATCAAAATGTTCTCTATGTCTATGGGTTTGTTTCTGTTTTGTTTATTTTGTTCTTTAAGTTCCACATATAAGTGAAATGATATTGCATCTGTCTATCTGATGTACTCCACTCAACACAATGCCCTCCAGATGTGTATCCATGCTGCCACAGATGGCAAGAATCCATTTCTTTTCCCTGGCCAAGCAATATTCCATTGTATCATCTACTTTTTATCTTTTCTTCCACTGATGGACACCTAGTTTGTCCACATCTTAACCATTGTAAACAATGCTACAATGAACATATGGATGCAGACATACCCTCAAAGTAGCATTTTGGTTTTTTTCAGATAAATTCCAGAAATGGAATTACTGGATTCTTCTTTGTCTCTTGTTATAGCCTATGTTTTAAAGTATTTTTTTTCTAGTATAAGTATTGCTACCCCAGTTTTTTTTTTTTGCTTGATTCCATTGTCATAAAATATCTTTTTTCATCCCTTTACTTTTCATCTGTGTGGTCTTTCCATCTGAAGTGAGTCTCTGGTAGGCAGCACATGTAAAGGTCTTGTTTTCTACTCCATTCTCCCACCCTATCTTTTGATTGGAGCATTTAATCCACTTACAATTAAAGTAATTGTTGGTAGATATGTAGTTATTGCCATTTTATTATTCATATTCTTGATTTTTTTTTGTTTTTGTCTTAAAGAAGTCCCTCTAACATTCTTTGTAATATTGGTATGGTTGTGATAACTCCTTTAGCTTTTTCTGGTTTGGGAAACTCTTTATCTGTCCTTCAATTCAAAGTGCTAGTTGAGTAATATAGGTTATAAGTCCCTATTTATCATCACTTTGAATATTTTGGTGCCCATCCCTTCTGGCCTACATAGTTTCTATTGAGAGATCAACTGACAGTTGTATGGGAACTCCCTTGTAGGTAGCTAACTGCTTGTCTCTGGTTGCTTTTAAGAGTCTGTCTTTGTCTTTAACCTTTGGCATTTTAATTATGATGTGTGTTGGTGTTGGCCTCTTTGGGTTCATCTTGTTTGGGACTCTCTGTGCTTCCTGGGCTTCTTTGTCTATTTCCTTCACCAGGTTAGGAAAGTTTTCTGTCATTATTTCTTCAAATAGGTTTTCAATTTCTTGCTCTCTCTCTTCTTCTGGCATTCCTACGATGTGAATGTTGGTTTCTTGCAGTCTCCTGAAACCACCCTTATTTTGTGTGTGTGTGTGTGTGGGGGGATTCTTTTTTCTTTTTGCTGTTCTGATTGGGTGTTTTTGCTACCTTATCTCCTAAATCACTGGTTCAGAGCCCCACTTCATCTACTCTACTGTTGATGTCCTCTAATGCAGTCTTTGTTTCAGTTATTGTATTCTTCATTTCTGACTGTTTTTGTTTTTGTTGTTTTCTCTCCATTTTTATGTTCCCTTTCTCTTTGTTGGCGTTCTCCCTGAGATCGCTGAGCATTATTATAACCAGTGTTTGGAACTCTGCTTCTGGTAGATTGTGTGCCTCTATTTTGTTTAGCTCTTTTTCTGGAGCTTTGCTCTGTTCTTGATATTTGGGGTATGTTCCTTTGTCTCCCCATTTTGGTTGCCTCCCTGTGTTTGTTTCTATGTATTAGGTAGGGCTGCTATGTCCTCCAGTGTTAGTAGAGTGGCCTTATGTAGGTGTGCTGTGGGCATCAGTAGTGCAGTTTTCTAGTCATCTGAGCCGGTACTGCAGGCGTGTCACTTGTGTGGGTTGTGTGTGCCCTCCTGTTGTAGTTGAGCCTTCGTTTCTGTTTGGACTCAATGGGCTAGATTGACCTTTGGGCTGATTAGCTGTAAGGAGTGGCCATGATTACAGTGGAGTGGCTACTGTGCTGGGGCTGACCCCAGGGAGCAGGTTTTGCTTTCAAAGGGCTCTTGTGCCTACCCAGATTGCCCTTTGAGTCTGCTCTCCTTCGAGTTGGCTAGGTGATGCTCCAGCTTGGTCCAAGGCTGGCCACGAGGTGTTCCAGTTCTAGGGATTCCTGGGAGAGACTCCAATTCTGGCCAAGGTAAACTGCAGCCTGTGCCCTGCCTGGGGCCACCAGGCATAAGCCACAAAGCAATCTGCACATGGCCTCACCTGCACTGTGCTTGGTTGTGTCTTGAGAGGTCAAGCTGCCAAATGAGGTCAGCTGCCACTATTGCCAGGCTTGGGGTTGCTCAGCAAGAGGTATGGGACATGCCAAAGCCAGATGCTGCTTGTTTTGGTTTTGTCAACCTTTGTGAAAAGTCTGCACAAGAGCCAAGACAGCCCATTTGTATGGAAAAACAACTGGAAGTAACTTGGGTGGGTCTGCATGTGGAGTGTGGTGGGGTCTCAGGCCATCACCATGGTAAGGCAGATTAATGACGTTAGCCAGGTTGATGGAGACTCAGATATTATGGCCACCTATGTCTGCAAACTGGGAGAGGAGAGGGCTCAACAAAGAAAGAAAGGATTCTGTTATCACTTCTATCTGCGAGGACGCTGCCCCTCCAGTCCTCGCCCTGAGCCAGACAACTCAGTTCTTCCCCATAGGTCCTTGGCATCTTTTGAGCTGCTGTCCCAGAGTTGAAGGTCAGAGCAAGTGACTCCATCAGGGAGTAAGTCCATGCACGCACTCTTTAAGAGGATCACCTAGGAGCATATTCACACTCAGTCTCACTCAGTCAAAATCTCTGCTGGTTTTCACTTGCAGAAGTTATGGGGACTTCTTTCTCCAGCACTGGATCCCTGGGCTTGGGAGCCTGCTGTGGGGCTGGGACCCCTCAATCCTCTGGGGGGACCTCCACAGCTGAGATATTCCTCCAGATTTTTAATGGTCACATGTGGGTATGGGGACCAGCGTGTTCTGCGTCTCTGCCCCTCTTACTAGTCTCAGGGTAGCTTCTTTTGTATTTCCTTAGAGGTAGGACTTTGGTTCAGCTACACTTCAGGCTATTCTCAGTGATGGTTGTTCTCTAGTTTAGTTGTAATTTTGGTGTGGTTATGAGAGAAGGTAAGCACAGCATTTACCTATTCTGCCTTCTTCTTCTTTTTTTTTTTTTAGCTAAGCCATCCTGCCTCCTGTTGGCAGCTCAGCGGCAGCTCAGCTCAGGCTGGGAATCAAACCGGTGACCCTGTTGCTCAGAGCTCACATTCTTGAGCGAGCTCTTAACCAACTAAGCCACTCGGCTGGCCCTATATTCTGCCTTCTTGACTGGAATCTAGAAAAGCATTTCTTAAACAATTTTTCTTATGTCCAAATTGCATATGAGTAAATTGAGGCTCTGGCAGTTAAGTGATTTTACTCAAGGTCACACATAAAATTAAATGAAGATTCATAGTTAAGACTTATGACTGTTCTTTACACTACAGTATTTTTACCCTCAAAAGGATTTGAAGTAGTTTATTTAATTCTGGTGTAATGTTAAAATGATATAAATACATAAATAAACTAAAATGTGCAAGATAGTAATACAGTTGTCATAGAGCAGAAGAGTCCTCATTGACCTTAAGTTACCAACCCATTTTCTAAACTCTAAGCTGTGCATTACTAAATAGTAGTATTTCTTACTTTGACCCTTGTGTTTACATTGCATTTTTCAAAAGCATACAGAAAGCTGGAAATGAAATAATCTTGGGGTGATTTTCAAAGATATCTACATAATCCAACTCTGCAAATTATTTTGGCACAATGAAAACAGATCAGGACATAAAATACTTTAAAATTTATCTGACTTCATAATGACCTAGTTTATAGACAAAAATCTAATCAAAACAGTGATATTGGGGCCACAAGGAAGTTGCACTCTCAGATTGGATGCACCTATTTCTTTGTACACATTTTAATATGGAAAGTATCAAAAATCGAACAAACACCCAATTGAAAAAAGGCAGGGTGATTCACAGTGTGACTATTGGGCATCTGCTGTTTGTGATCATTATCTGAATTAAGATTCACCACATGGTTACCTAAAGAACTATGAATTACTTAGTTTTAATGAAATTTACCTTGTTAAAATATTAGTAATCTCATTTAGAAAACAGAGAAACTCAACACAAAGGTATCATCTGACTGAGAATTAACACACTGTGATTCATATAATACATGTTTTCTCAGCCTGAGGATGCATTATCAATTTAATAACAACTGCTTTTTGAGTGTAAAATGTATTTGATATTAGTACACAATGACTAACGGTTGTTTCTCAGATTCAGAAATGTTTTAATATTAAAAAAACTTGCAAAATTTATCCTTTTAAAATTAAGGAACAATGGACTATCAGGTGGCTTTTACATGTTTATTTCAAAGAAAATAAGCAACAGAGAATTGCAGCAAACAGTGTTGCATATGTTTAGCTGTTTTACACCCACAATTCCCTTCTTCTGACATGACTTATATGTATGGTAGCCATGGGATATCATTTTGGCCCAGAGGATTTAAGGGGAAGTCTTCTGGATGGGGTATACTTAGCCAGAAAACCCTCTGCACCACCTTCTTCTTTCTGCCCTAAACTGAGATGTGATGCTGCAGTTGGAGAAGGCTACTTGCAACCTGAGACCAAGGCCCAACACTTTAAGTTGGTAGGTCAGAAACACAGCCTGAGATATTGGGCCTATCATGGAACCACTGAATCAGCTCGAAACTGCTGTCAGAATTTTTCATGTAGAGGATAAACTCCTTGTTTAACCTGGTGTTAATTGGATTTGCTGCCACTTCCAACACAAACCATATAGTATATTCCTAACTATGCTACTCACTCTCAAGTTAACATGACTAAAATACTGAAACGGGCATAACGTATTTAGATTTGCATAAGAAGGTAGTGAAGTAGAGGTTTGGCAAAATAAGAATTAACTTTAAAAAAAATAAGGATTTTTTTCTAGATTTTGGAGGAAGTCAGAGGATAAAAGTTTTAATACTGTAACATTGTAAAGCACAGTTGACCCTTGAACAGCACAGGTTTGAATTTTGCAGGTCCACTTAACTGCGGACTTTTTTTTGATAAATACCTGTACTGTTTTTAATTTGTGCTTGGGAGTCCACTGACGCAAAGAGCCCACTGCATGCACTGATCTATACCATTTTATATGGGAACATGAGCATCAGTGGATTTCGGTATCTGCAGGGTTTCCTGGAACCAATCCCCCGTAGATACCAAAGGACAACTTAAGTCATTGGGGAGTCAGAAGTTATACATGGATTTCCAATAGCACAGGGGTGGCAACACCCCTAACCCCCACGTTGCTCAATGGTCAACTCTATTTTAAATTTAGAATGAATTTTGTGTGATTGTATCTTTCAAAGCCCCATAACTCCAAGCAGTTCCTCTTACACTTTTCCTCCCAACTTAGTTCTTTACCTTGCATCAAAATGTGGATACCTTTAGGAAACTCTTTAAACTCTTGTTTAAAATTATCTTATAAAAAAACAACACATTTCCAGTTAGAAAATTTAGTGAGAGGGTTTCTATTAGAAACATGCAAAAGTTGTGTATTTAAACAGGTTGCAAGCTGTGAATTAACTGGGGGATAATGTTTTCTGAAAAGTAAATTGAGAAATTACCTCCTCTGTATTAGAAAGAATGATTTCCAGAGAGACCTGCTTTCAGCTTAGAGGCCCAGTGGGAAGTATTTCCTTTTTTTCCCATTTGCCAATACCATAGAAAAGGAACAGAAGAATGAGAGGGGATAGGATGGCCCTTCCAGTGACCTTGAGCAGCAGTAAGGCAAACAGGGTCATCACTTTAATTACCATTAATAACCTAAAGCAGAGTGAGAGATCCCCTCCTGAGACAAAAGTTGTCAGCTGCTGAAAAGATGTTAGTAAAAATTCTGTTATGTCAAAAGTCTTGCTGCATGATTTGAAGTTTTTATTAAGGAGTCCAGGAAGTTAGAGGCTTCTGAATAACATGTGAGAAGCAATCAAAAAGGAAATGAAATTCAGTGCCTTTCTTTTCCAGCTAAAAGCTGGATGGAGTCTTTGAACGCCATCATCTTAGTATATCATGGTAGTTTTATTAACATACCATAAGCTCACCACTTTTAACGATGAAAGAGAATATTGAAAGACAATATGAATCATTAATGAATGCCCAGGGAAGAATGAATCTGCTTCACTTCACCCTACTCTCACACTTCCTTAGAGGTTTCAAAGAGCTGCAAACAAATAATTCAACTTCTGGACCTCTAAACTCAATTCACTCTCGTTCACTTGACTGGCTCTAATAAAGGATGGAATCCGTGACCCTCCATGCACACTATAACATTGAATTTTATCATCTGCCTCACCATCCAGAAATGTGATTGATTAATTTAGTTATATTTGAAACAATGTTAACTCTAGATTTTCATGAGACTCTGGTCCTTAGCATTTTAGCAGTGCTACAGGTCCTAAGATGTCCCTTCTTCACATTGACTTGAATTTTCATTGTTTGACTTGAACATTTAAAGAGTATACATTTAAATATCTGTTCTTTGTAAAGCTAAATATGATTATTTTCTCTTCTGGTGGTATCAATTAATAAATAGATTGGGTTGCCAGGAGATTCTCATACTCTTTAACCAGAAAAATAGTGGATAAATCACTTTTGAAGTTATAATGGGCACATGGACTGCAAAACCTAGACCAGAGGTTCTTCCTGCATATGGCAGGTTCTATCCATTTCTAGGTTATTTGTGTCTTTTCCTTTTTGGAAATTTTCCTCCTGCAAAGAAAGCAATAATTTTGTTGTGCTTCTAGTTCACCAGAGTAGGCATACAATTCAGTGTGTCCAATGTGAGTATTTTGGTGGGTGGCGGTATGAAAAATATCTTTTGCTACTAAATTCTAAGAGTTGAAGACAACGGAAGTCAAGATAACTTGACACAGCTATTCAGGCACATAGAGTACTGTATTTCCCCATGTATAAGACACACCTTAATTTGGGGGCCTGAAATTTGAAAAAAAAAAGGATTACATAAAGTTATTGAACTCAAGTTTTATTCATCATAAAATTCATACAACTCCTCATCACTGTCAAAACTCCCAACCATTAGCTTGTCCTCATCTGTGTCTGATAACGAATCACTGTCTTCATATATTGCCTCGTCCTCAGTTCCATCTATGGCATTTGAAATGCCACACTTCTTAAATGACTTGACAATGATCTACACCACTGTATAAGACACACCCAGTTTTTAGACCACAAATTTTTCAAAAATGGGTGCGTCTTATACATGGGGAAATACTGAAACTTTGCTTGAAAATGATATCAACAGAGAGAAAAGGTAGAGCAAGAAAAAGAGGAAAAGAGATAAATACCTGATGATATTGTTTTCTCTACTGAATCCAGTCATGCCTGGAGCAAGTTTTATTACTTGGACTTTGCAATTACATGGACCAATACACTTCTTTTGCTTTAGCTAGTTTGATTTTGGTTTCTATCATATGCAACTAAAATTGTCATGACAAATACACTACCCTATCTCCAATTTGTGAAGCAGTTGCTAGGGAAAATTTCAAACAACTAGGTACCATAAACTATTTTGATGCTGTATTTATTTGAAAGCCAGTAGTGACTGGTGGGAAGAAATTGGCCCCAATAAAATAATCCTCTATTGATTCCATACAAAGCATATAAAAAGATTACATTTATATTATTTGGGAAGAGTGATATGGGTTAGTAACAATGAATCTGATTTTATTTATGTGCTCATTACTTCTTTGGAAATTCTATGTAAGGATTGTCTTTAACTATATTATTTACATAATTATTTATTTATTTTTCTGTTAAGAAGTGCTATTTCTTTTTATAAATAAGGATGCATAACATATAGCTGTACTGAGAATACTAGAGCTTATGATGTGTAAGGCAGATACCCACAGTTCACCTAGAGACAAAGTGCAAACTCTTCAGTATTACATAATGTGACAATTAGAATTCTAAAAAAGAAGTATCAC
The DNA here is from genome assembly GCF_001890085.2 of Hipposideros armiger. Lineage (NCBI taxonomy): Eukaryota > Metazoa > Chordata > Mammalia > Chiroptera > Hipposideridae > Hipposideros > Hipposideros armiger. Next base: position 982,349 of record NW_017731709.1, read on the forward strand.
AATTGACCTTCCATGTCTATGCATTCTATTGGTGACATCAGGTGATTTCTAAAGCACTGCTTTCCAAAAAAAATCTAATATATTCCAGAGAATGTTCAGAATTATAAAATGGGGTACAGAAATAAAATGTAGTTGAACCTTGAACATAGGTTGATCTGTGAAGGTCCAATCATACATGATTTTTTTTCAATAAATATAGAGTTGTTCTGCTGTATTCTTGAATTTTACATCTCCAGGCTCATCCAACTGCAAATCCAAATTAGTATTTTTGACGCATGTTTGGAAATTTGCAGATGCACAGGGCCAACTGTATGCGCTGTTATACTCCATTTTACATGATAGATTGGGTATCACAAGTTTTGGTATTGACTGGGTCCTGGAGCCTACCTCCTGCTGATACTCAGGATAAATTGTAGTTAAGGTTTTGGGGAGTCAAAAGTTATATGTGCCTGATCAAGATAGCGGAGTATGTAAATGCTCTGCTTGCCTCCTCTCATGATCACATCAAAATTACAACTAACCTACAGAACAACCATCATGGAGAATAGCCTGACGTCTAGCTTAACTAAAGCCCTACCATTAAGGATAGACCAAAGAAGCAACCTTGAGACTAGTAGGAAGGGAAGAGATGCAGAACCAGCTGGTCCTCATTCCCATGTGTCACCTTTAAAACTCAGAAGGGATATCTCAGCTGCAGAGGACTCACCAGGGGAGTGGGGGCAGGGGGTCTCAGCTCCATACTAAGCTCCCAAGCCCAGGGATCCAGTGCTGGGGAGAGAAGTCCCTACAACTTCTTGCTGTGAACAACAGCACAGATTTTGGCTGAGGGGGAAAGAGGGTGGCTGAGGTCCCAGATGCTCCTTTTAAAGGGCCCACACAAGGACTTCCCACTGATAATTCAATCACTCTGAACTCCACTGCTGAGGCAGCAGCTAGAAAAGCACCAGAGACATAGAAGGATGAACTGTGTTATCTGGCTGCAAAGTGAGGGCAGGAGGGTCAGCTTCTCCCAGACAGAAGTGCTGGCAGGCCCCACTGGTCCTTTGTTGACCTCTCCCACCTCCTGCCATGCAGACACCATTAGCCACCATATGTGAGTTTCCATCAACCTGGCTAGCACCATTAGTCTGCTCTGCCCTGGTGATTCCCTGAGACCCAACCTAACTTGTAGGCCTACAAAAGTAGCTCCAGTGGCTTTTTCATACAAATTGGCTTTCTTGGCTTATGCTGCAGACGTTCTTAAAATCTTTCAAAGGTTCACAAAACTAAAACAAGGGGCATCCGGCTTCAGCATTTCCCGTACCTCTTGCTGAGCAACTCCAATCTGGCATCAGTTTGCAAATTGGCCCCGCAGGGCACTTCCAAGCCTAGCACAAGTGGCAGCCCTTTGTGGATTTCTTTGTGGATCATGCAAGGTGGCCCCTGGCAGGGTACAGACTGCAGCTAAACTTGGTCTACAATGGGGACCTACCCAGGAGGCCCTGGAAATGGCAGGCCCAGTGGCCAGTTTCAGACTGAGTCAAAGCATCACCTGGCCACCTCCAAGGATGACAAATCCAAAGGCAGACTGGGCAGGTACCAGAGCCCTGCTAACTTGAATCCTGCTCCATAGGGTCAGCCCCTACACAACAGCACTTCCACTGTAGTCATGGCGGCTCCTTACAACCATCAGTCTGAGGGCCAATCCCACCCACTGACTTGCAAAGAGCAACCAAGGCTCAACTACAACAGGAGGGCACACACAACCCACATAAGAGACACAGGGAGGCTGCCACTGGGGACCCACAGGGCACCTATTACATAAGACCTCTGTACTAATAGTGAGAAGCATAGCAGCCCTACCTAATACATAGAAACAACCACAAGGAGGCAGCCAAAATGAGGAGACAAAGAAACATGTCCCAAATAAAAGAACAAAACAAAGCTCCAGACAAAGAACTAAACAAAATAGAGACAAGCAATCTACTAGACACAAAGTTGAAAACACTGGTTATAAGAATGCTCAATGATCTCAGTGAGAACTTCAACAGAGATAGGAAACATAAAAATGGAGATAGAAAACACAGAAAAGAACTAGTTAGAAATGAAAAATACAATAACTGAAATAAAGAATACATTAGTGGAAATCAACAGTAGATTAGATGATTGAATAGAGGATTGAATAGTAGAATAGAGAATTGAATCAGTGATTTAGGAGACAAGGTAGCATAAAACAGAATTTTCTTGTTGTTAACAGTATTCTTTAAATATCTAGTAAGGATTTAAAACTAGCTATTTTTATTTGGTTTGGAGAAGGGGCAATCCTCCATGAACCCTGAACATCCCTGCGAGCAGTTTCTGGGTAAGCTGAGAATACAATGCCCTCATCACTCTTTACCAGGGCCATTTCAGGTTTATATTTGTAGGATAACCTTCGTAGATTAGGTTATACCTCTCCTCACCTTTCTCATCACTCTCCTTCCCATCTGTCCTTGCTTAGACAAACAACAGTCATGTTTCTGCTTTTTATAAAGAAGTTGAAACTCCTAAACTCAGTGCTCCTCTCCTGTAGTATAACTAGTTTCATGTTTAAGCGTCCATGATAGGCGTTTTGCATTCCCTCAGTCAGATTTAGGGGGGCGTAGAGAACTGATGCAAATCAACATGAGGCTCAGCTAATGTCATTGCCATGAATAATAAAATCCTCTGTCTCTGACTCAGGAGTCTCATCACTTCTACCTACATTCTTAAAATTGTGACAGGCCAACATATTAATTTGTAAGTCAGGTAAAATTTCAGACGCTGCATAGTTCTTCACATAGATTAACTCCAAAAGATATTATGAAACATTAGTTCCCAAAAAAACATCAAAATAAAGAAATTATTTAAATAATTTATCATTAATACACTAAAAATATAATTCATTATTATACCAACATGGAACTTAGATTAAAGGAAAGTAAACTAAAAACATGACATAAAAATGTATTATTGGCAATCAGTGATAAAAGTGTAAAATTGATTTCCCTATATTATTGATAGTAATGCACAAAAATGTCTATTGAGAAGAAGTTAGGAAATGCTAATATATGGCATTTCATGCAACATAATGCTTAATATATCCAAGTAGGAAAATGAATTTTTGGCTTAAAACCCCTCTTGACAATTTTATCTAAATCAAGAGGAAAGTTTCAAGTGTAGAGTTCAGTGCTGAATCTGATAAGTGACAAGTCTGTCTTATTATAAGATTTGAGATTGTAAGGAGAAATATGACCTGAGGAACTGAACTTTTAAATTTTAGATTTTGGTATACAGAAGTTCAGAACATGTAGAAGAGACAGAAAGATAAGGAATAATTTTGAATTGAAAGAACTACTTAGATAATACCATTTTAATGTTTCTGGTAACTTAAGTTTACATATATTTGAAAAGTAGCATATTCAAGAGCAATTATTGAATTTACTATTTCTTTGCCTTTGAATTTATGTTCAAAAGAAATGTGAATGTAGAATGTTTATCCATGTGAATTCTGGTGAAGATATTGTTGTGAATGAATATGGAATCTTCCCCATCTTGATTATAAACACATCACAATGATAAAGTATTTCTACACCATATGCACATCCCTAAGAAACAAAAATGGAACTGAAACACAATAGTTTTCAGGCAATAACAATAAGTGAAATCTGAGCCACAGTTCTATTAAGTTTCTATAACAAAAGCTGGTGGAGGCAGTGGGGGATTGACTCCATCAGAGTAAGAGATACCAAACTATCCGGCATGTGGCAGTGGGCAAGACCCATGATGAAATCTTAAAACACAAAACTAGATGTAAACAAAGCTATAATCGCTTAGGGCTGCTTGAGGAAAGCTGGAGGGAACAGAGATGTCCACCCAACTGGAACCAGAGCCAAATCATCTAGATTCAGAAGTTAAAAATGTGACACCCTCATAGAATGAGAGCCCTGAAAGTCTAATATAAGAAATAACTCTAAATGTATGATCCCAATTGGAAGGGGGGAAACAACTACACATTGGTGGGTGAACATGAGAAGTAGAAAACAAATCTGTGCACACATTTACACAAATACTTATTCAAGGTAATTTTATATATCAGGCCTAAAGCACAAAGAAAAGTTAATAACTTCAAAACTATTTAAAGAACTCAACAAATGAGAGAATTCACTTATGATGATATGCAGATAAAGTAGCAATCTTCTGAAAAGGACTACAAAGTGAGTGTCCTTAAACTATTCAAAGAGATAAAAGAACAAAAAATGTTCATAAATCATTAACAGGAAATTCTGAAACAAAATACAAATAAGACATAAAACAAAACACAGATAAGGAATGAGAAGAAATATAAAAGTACAAATTAGAGATTCTAGAAATTTAAAATGTTATCAAAAAAGGAAATAGATGTGATAAATTTTGGGTGAGCCAGAATAGTAGGGAAAATTATTGAACTATAAGGTAATAATGAGAAAATGGCCAAAATGTAATATAGAAAAAATTTTAGAGAAATGGAATATGGTTTTAAATTCTTCAACATATAAATGAGAGAAGTTTCAAGAGAAGAAAAAATGGTAGCGAGGTAATGCTTAAAGAAATAATGGCAGAGTTGTTTTCTGAATCAATGAATCCTCAGACATAAAACCAAAGATTATTAACTAGGATAAATAAAAATAAGCACACACATAACACATTGTAAAATTACCAAACAAAAATGAAAATAATTCTTAAAAGCTACCAGGGAGAAAAAATCAGAATGCCTACACAGAAATCATAATTACTGATAAAGTCCCTTTAATAGTATCAAAACTGCCTAAAGACCTTGGAGTATTACTTGCAAAGGTCTGAAAGAAAATCACAGCCAGTCTTGAATTTTATACTCAATTAAACTTTCATTTACAGGGGCACATTAAAACAAAAGATCAAATTTCAAACACTGAAATGTGCCATAAACAAGTGCTCATAAAATTAACTACTAAAATATGTAATGAAATGTGAATTCAGAAGGACTGAAATGTTAAAAGCAAAAGATACTTAAACTGTTGAAAAAAGTAATTTATATATTTAAAAAGACACATTTAAAATTAATTCTAAATAGCAATAACATAGAATGTAGATGGGGGAGCCTAGGGAGTAATGTGTGAAGAGTGCTGGTGAGGATGTGGAGAAAAGGGAACCTTTATCCACTGTTGGTGGGATAGCAAATTGGCGCAGCCACTATGGAAAACAATTTGGAGGTTCCTCAAAAAATTAAAAGTAGAACTACCTTATTACCAAGCAATTCCATTCCTGGGCATTTATCCAAAGAATTCCAAAACACGAATTCAAAAAGATATATGCACTCCTATGTTCACTGCAGTGCTATTCACAATAGCTAAGATATGGAAACACCCGATATGCCTATCAACAGATTATTGGCTACAGAAGAGGTGGTACATATAGACAAAGGAATATCACTTTGCCATAAAAAAGTAATGAAATCTTATCATTTGCCACAACATGGATGGACCTAGAGGGTATTATCCTAAGTGAAAAAAGCCAGACTGAGAAAGACACATACTATATGATCTCACTTACATGTGGAATCTAAAGAACAGAATAAAGAAACAAACAAAACAGAAATAGACTCATAGAGACAAAGAACAAACTGATGGTTACTAGATGAAAGAGGGTTTGGGGGGCTGGGTGAGAAAGGTGAAGGGTCAGGCAGTACAAGTTGGTAGTTACAAAATAGTCACGGAATGTAATATTGTAAGGTATGGGGAATATAATATTGTAAAACCTATGTATAGTGTCAAGTGGGTACCAGGCTTATTGGGGGGATCACTTCATAAATTATGCAAATGTCTAACCATTGTGCTGTACACCTTAAACAAACATAAAATAATACTGACTGTCAACTATAATTTAAAAATTATAGTCACAGCATATAAAGCACAGCATAGGGAATATAGTCAATAATATTGTAATAACTATGTACAGTACCATTTGGGTAATAGACTTATTGGCATTATCACTTTGTGAGGTATATAAATGCTTAATCCTTTGTTGTTTTGTACACCTGAAACAAATAATAAATAATATAAAATAAAAGGATTTTAAGGGTGAAAAAAGAAAATATGGTACATTTAGACAATGCAATATTATTCAGCCATGAGAAAGAAATTCTGCCATGTGGAAAAAAAAATTCAAGTACACAGAAACAGCGACTAGAAAAGGAAAAGTGGTTGTCAGGGGCTAGGAAGTGGGACTGGCAGCTATAACATAAATAAGGTCTGAGGAGCTGATGTAAATCATGGTGACTATAATTGATAATACTATACTGTATAGTTGAAATTTCCTATTAGAGTGGAACTTAAATGTTGTCACACACAATAAAATAAAGATAAAATGTGAGGTGATGGATTTTTTAATTAACTAGATGGGGGGAATTCTTCCACAATATATGCGTATATCAAATCACCACGATGTACATTTTAAATACTTTACAATTTTATTTCTCAATTATATCTCAATAAAGCTGAAATTAAAAAAAAATAATAAAAAATTAAATTAAAAAAGAAATAATGCTAACCACAGGATTCCCAGTGTTCTACTAATGAAAGCTGCACCACCTTGAAAAATATTGCTTAGTGTCTTGTAAAATGTTGTGTTTTCAGCTAACCAAAAAAAGAGAAAAATTATTTCAGAGGAAAAACACAAAGTGGGACTACTTCTTTGAAGAATTGTTGGGAGAAGGAAATGCTTAATATTTGTAAACGGTAAAGTACAATTTTCCTAAATAATAAGTATCGTTAAAAATTAACAGGGGAAAGCAAGGATGACCATAAAGCTGCTCTAATTATTAAATGCAATCTTAATACAAACCCTCCCTTGCCTGAAAAATAAAATTAAGTGTAGTTATATAGAAAACAAACTTATGTTTTTGTATAACTGAGTTTTGGCCTAAGATTCATACTTCATGTGACCTTTTTTTTCTTAGAGATCCACTCCTGCAGCTGCTCTGCAGAAACATTCCAGTGTTTTTTTTTTTATATCCAGAGAGCACTCAAGAGCACATATAAAGTCTGGCAAATGCACGGTCTAAGAGGGAAACGCTAGTTGTGGTCGAGGGGAAAGGAGCCAGAGTCATAGGTCTTGTCAGGTTGTTTTGAGTATTTATGCAGAATAAGGCTTTTATGAGCGGATTTCTCAGAATGTCTTATTCCAAAGCCAGTAAAATTTTAATTAACCTAATTTCTCTCATTCTGATTCCAGGCTCCCTTAGAAGCCATCAGCTTATGAGGCTCAATCAAATGGGTTTCAAATATTTATGACCTCTATAACAGTGATTTCTAGAAGTGAATTATTCTTCTCTGTCCTGAATTTTTTTTTTTTTTTGGGTGCCCGCACAGTTAGGATATAGTGACAGAGTTTGTTGATTGTAAATGTGCTGGTGTACCTGTCAGGGTAAATGTTTTCTTTTTCACTATAATTTTGGTCATTTAGCAATCTGTTGTTTACCTTAGTTTTTTTGGATATTTTTATTTAGCATGACAGAGTCCCCTGGCACAGGCCTCATCACCCATGAACTAATAAAATAAGCATCTGGGATCCTAAAATGATGTTACCAAATTGAGGTACTGCCTGGTGAGATCCAGCAGAGCTCAGAACAGCCTTGCTTGAGACCACATAGCTCCCACTTCCTGATTCACTCCACTAATTCACACAATTGCTGTTTTACAAAGGAAAAAGCAAACAAACAAAAAACTGATGAAATCATACTTGAGGATATGTGGTTGGTAACAGAGCTACCAGAAATGTAACTAACATTTTATGGAGTATCTACTATATGCCGTACACTGTGCCTTGTGTCTTATGCAGATTGTTCTATTTAATCCTTACTTTTTCCTGATAGGTTTAGTGCAGCAACTGACAAACTGCGGCTTGTGAGCCACATGCGGCTCTTTGGGTACGTACATGTGGCTCTGAAGTAAAATTGAAAATGAAAATAAAACTATCATTGTTTCATTTATAAATTTTTAAAAGGACATTATTCACATAATGGTGATTATGTAAAAATATATTTATGGCTCTCGAATAACTTTTAAATTGTTGTGAGGGACATGATTGGCTCTTCCAGGGGTCGGCAAACTTTTGAGACAGAAGGTACCCAGAAAGCCGCAGTTTGCCGAGCCCTGGTTTAGAGGGTTACATCATAGGTCCCACTAGAGAACAGAACGAGCACACCCACAGCGGGAGTACAGTGTCTTCTTAGGGTACTTCTAAATGGGGTGAATATTAAAGTGTGGCCTCTTTATTGTCTATAATAGAATCGACTTGAGTGCTGAATAAGCACAGGTCCTTGAACCACATACAACTCCGCCCCCCCCCCACCCCCCCAGCAATACCCACTCTGCCCATCCCCCAACCAACAACAATAACAACAAAACCATGAAGTCAGAATCTCCAGGCTGAGACTGTGGAATCTGCATGACTAACAAGTCACCCCAGGTGATATTTGCTCTTTTGTACACCTTGAAGTCTGACACCCACTGCTATTAAAATCGGTTATCCTTTTGGAGAAAGAACCAATGTGAAAAAGGAGTCTGCCACATCCTGCTACCCTTTCCTCAGTTTTTCCTTTGCTTTTTTTTTTTGTTTGTTTTGTTTGTTTGTTTATTTCCTCTTTTTTTTTCTTACCATCAGGTACAAGTTAAAGTTTCTTTTAGTCAGTCCTGACTTATAGTCCCTTTGTGGTGATGACTCATTCCAAACACTTCCAAACAGAACTGCAGCAAAATCAATAAATCAACGTAATTAAATCACAATCATAAAAGATATTACTCAACAGTATAAAAACTGTAACTACTTGCCCTAGCATGTGCTTCTTTCCATTTCCTATCCTGGGAGTAGATATAACAGTCAAGTGAACAGTTTCAGGAAATATCTTGATAGAATCTCAAGATGTACTTGAGTATACAGTAATGATGACCCGTGACTTAAGGCTCCTGGGGGCCAATCATAGGGCCCTAACAAGTGCTTAAAAGCGAGAAAGAAAACAAAAGGAAGCAAAAAAGGGCAGGTGAGGCATCTGCAATAATAATGTGAGGTACATAAACAGTTTCTCTCAATTTTATAAAATCAGCGTATATTGAGCTTAGGAAGGTTAAAACAGAATTGTCCTGTTTTGAGTCATGAGAGCAACCAAAGGGCATGTGAAGTTTATCTTTTCTCAACTTTTGTACATTAAAACTTGAAATATTTAACCTGCTAATACAGTACAACAATCTGTATCTATCTGGTGCATTGTACTTGGTTCACCAGATAACACTGAATTCAATTTTGTCTCCTACAGCACACGATTTAGAGTTTCCATAGCTGTATGCACTTTTCCTTTGTCTCAGGATCTCAAATAAGAAAATGCATTGAATAATTATATAATACAGATTCCAAACTTTTCTAAAATTGCTTCAAAATGCTGTTTTCAGATGGTTTCTATTGTACCTTCAACTAAGTTGTTAGAGTTTAAAAGTGTACGAGAGAAGTATGACAGTTCTATAGACTGTGGAAAGAACTGCGTGGACAATGATAACAGTTTCTTTAGGCCAGGAAACTAGACAATAGATCGTTCTTTTTTTACACATTACTGAAAGTAGGATGAAAAATATAGTCTATGCGATTTTTGGGGGTTTCTGAGCCTCATTTAACTTGACGGATTGACACAAGCCTCAGACAGTTGCTGAGATGGGACGACTGGGGAAGTGCGTCCATAGGTGGAAAAGCATGACCCTAAATCAAACTGTGGATGAGCCTGCAGGGGCACTGAGGCACAGGAGAACCCTTTGCCCTCATCTAGGAGCAATTTCCTCTTCAAGACGGAGCATACAGTCTATCTACTTCTCAGCCTTGAAGGATTTCTAGGAGAAATAGTGTTAGTAATTGTATGGTCTTTTCCAAAGCACAGATGCTGACATTTCAAATTCCAAGGGCTGTAATGACTGAGAGCTTGGAAAAGAATGTGACAGGTTGCATATGCAGACCTGTTAATGGAAGGGGAGAGCATGGCTATGCTCCTGGCCTTGGTGGTGGTATCTATGACATATAAGGGGTGGATGGATCACCAGAAACCTGTAATTTCGTGCTGTTAAATGTCCTCAGACACAGGACACTGCAAAAGTGCAGTATTGCCTATAGAAAAGTGTGCCCTAAGTAAGAGTAGGTGGGAGGCATCAGTTTACTGTTCCGTCACTGTGTAGCTTATGGATGTGGAGCAAGAGTGCATATCTTGGGTTGTCTGGAAACTTGCAGATCTTAAAAGTAATAGAATAACTAAGATGACTCTGGACATTCCTTCATCTTTCTCTTGTTTTTCTCCATAGCTATTATTGGGGCTCTGCTTTCTGTCTCAGGAAGCTTCCTTTCTTGTTTTTTCCATGCCTGAAATCAACCAATTTCCCTCTATGGTAGCAGTGAGGGTGATTTTTACATGGGAACACCCTGATTCTTATTCCCTGAGAATGCTTTTATACTTGAGAAGGACCTGTCCTCCTTTAATTCTTGTTCTAAAAGAAGCCACCCAATGCCTATACTGCAGAGAACAGTTGGAGACATTTAAATGACAACACTAATTAAGCCACAAAAACAAGGTATTCTTCCTAAACCCAAGGAATAACAAAAAGAATATATGTGCATATATTTAAGTTAACTAATAAATGTTATCCCGCCTTGCTCTCTGAGGTTATAGGCCCAGCCCCATCAAAATGTTGACTCACTGGGCTGTGAAAGGTGTCACCTTAGCAGCCACTTCAGGGGAGCTTATGCCCTCCCTTCCTGAAGTCAACATTCAAAGAGTGAGGCCCCAAGAGAGAAAACAGCTCTTTACCAGTCTGGCTTGGGCTTCTACTGTGAGTTTCTATTTTACTGTTTTGGATCACGCTTTTTCCTTGAATAACTGGCAAAGAATCTGGAATGACTAGAGTGTTCAATGGAGAGCCTGGGTCCCTACTCCCAGGAACGAGATCTACACTGTTGCCTCAGTAAGAGAACCTTGTCAGATGCAGTACAATATCTCTAAGCCAAGTGTCCATTGTGATAGAGGGTTCAGGGGGCGGGCAGCATGGCTGAAGACCAAACATTCCCTTTATCTGCATGAGAGAATTTCTCATTAATATCTCTTTGGATACATGAGAATAAAATCAATAAATAGCCCCCAAAACAAGGCACCATTCTTGAGCTCTCTCCTTTACTCCCATAGTTGCTTCTCTCCATCTACACTTACTACAAAATCAGCCTCTCCACATCCAATAGATGCCATGTAAGGTGTTCTAACAATAAAAACTCAATGTGAAAGACACGGAGGACTGAGAATGTTCTATAGTGCTTCACGTGCCTCTGTCTTGGCTACCATTCTCCGACCACCTCTTGCACATGACCTCAGCTCCTATCTGCTACCCCCCATTCCTCTTGACAAAGTCCATACTGCATAAACAATAGCTTGTGATCTGCACAAATAATTCCTTCCTATCCAAGAACCCTTTGACCCACTTATTCCTGAAACCAGTCAAATTATAACTCACCCCTCCTCCTATTAAAACCTCGGCAAAACATTTTGTCCTCCTGTCTCAAGTTAGAATGTTCTTGTGGAGCCTTCCCACGTCCGTCTGCCATTTTCAAATAAAGGTTTATATTAATGGTGCTTAATGGATTTTCTTCCACCCAATGTATAAAGCATGCGTGGTATTTTACTCCTTTAGAATCAAATCACTATGTCTTTGCGGAGCTTCTATGTCACACTCTGTGTTCTAAAGTAATATTGTGAGTCCCCTTATTTTCATGTGTATATTTGGCCTCTTTTCAAATGTATATGTTAGTTTGCTTTTCAAACAGGCCTTTAAATAGCCTTTTAAAGTCTATTTGCTGGGGACCCCAAGAGTACTCTGGGAAAGAGTGGAAGTTGGGGTCCTATCCATGTATGCAGATCCTCAACAAATACCAAAAGCTGTATTTCAAAATCCCTAGTCGTTAATTGTTTTCCCCAATAACCACCACTGCTGACATTGTGCCAGCTGAAACCAACACTCATTTTGAACTATAACTCTTGCCTCCTAAGTGGCGTCTCTGCTTCCATATTAGTCCCTGTAATCTATTCATTTCATAGAAGTCAGATTATATTGTTTAAAAATATACAACAGAAATGTGTCACTCCTCTGCTTACATACCCAAGACTTCACACCACAGTGTCCCGTGAGTTTCCTGGAAACAGGAGATCATTGTTTTCTCTGCCCTTGATGTGCCCTTGGCATTCTTAATCTCACACCTATCCAAGAATGGCTTCTTCCCGTCCTGTGATTCAGATCTCTGTTTAAAAGACCCCTCATCCAAGGTGTCACCCGGAATACCAAATCTAACCTTTACCTCGCCCTTCAGTTACTCTTCACCACATTAACTTGTCCTATTTATTTAGTTAACTTTTTAGAATATGTATGAATATTTTGTTCATTTTTACTTATTGAATAGCTATGTCACACTAAGAATTTATGTGACATAGGTCCAAAAACATGTTTGTCTTGCCCACAGTGCCTTAAACCAAACTGACACAGTGAGTACTAAGTTATATTTTTATCATTTTAAAGTTTGCTTTTATGTCTAATCTTTGCTTTTGTGATGAGAATATACCTAATTTCTCTTTTCTCAGTGTCCCTTAGTGTGCAAATTCAGCTTTTTTACATTCTTATTTATGTTATTTTCTTTCTGTTGATGGAATTTTCTGTTTTTTTTTTTTGTAAGTAAACTTTTTATTTAGGGATAATTTTTTATTCCAGTTTATTTTTATTTACTCATAATTATTATTATCATTGGTGTTATCATTATTAGTCATTACTTTTATGGAGCTTATACAATGGCAGGAATTATTCTAAGAACTTAACAAACATTAGATCATTTTCTAATATCCTTGTGTGATTACATAGACACTATTATTATTATTATTATTATTTTTTAAGATTTTGTTGGGGAATTGGGGGAGGGGAAAAGCATTGGGGAATCAGGGAAGGGGAACAGACAAGTTGCTCTCTTTTTTTGTTCTTCAGTTTAGTTGTGGAGGACATCGCTTTACTGTCCCATGTTGTTACTATCATTGTGCTCTTCCTGGGTGAGGCAGTCGCTCACCGGCCATTGGACTGCCACTTAGGCGGCTCAGGGTGGCTCGTGGCAGTTCACAGCAGCTCATGCTGGCTGCTGGCCACTCACAGTAGCTCACGGCAGCCCACTGCAGCAGGGGCTGCAGCCAACGCCAACACCGGTGACTTATGGCAGCCCAACTCCAGGTGGAGCTGTTGTTCACCATCTTAGCTGTAGAGGGCACAGAGTCACTAGCCCTCATGTAGGATCTGAACCGGTCGCCCTACTGCAGAGCTCCCGCTCCCAAGCCAACTCTTAACCAACAAGCCACTCAGCCAGCCCCCATAGACACTATTATTATCTGTATTTTGCACACAGAGAAAGGAAGGCACAAAGAGGATAAGTAACGCTCATGATCACAGAGGCTCGTAAATAGAAGAGCTAGAATTGAAATCCAAATCCAGGTAGTCTGCCTCCAGAATCCAAGCTCTTAAATGAATAAATAGATCAAAATACAGAGACAACAAAACACAGAAAATATTTAAAGTCTTTTCTCATATATGTCCTTTCTTTTCAATCATGCTGTTCTGAGACTTCATAATTCTTAAACAAAGAGCATCCGTTCCTTCAGGGGAGAAAGAATACGGCCTGGGATGAAAGAGTTCCTGATCATTTATTTTTGAATCTTAAACCTAACATTTTGGGAATCCCAGTAATTACAATAATTTTAAACTCAGGCACTGCTGAAAAAAAGATTTTTTTATTTTTTCTAAATTATCAAAGCTCATTTTCACTCAGATCAGATATCAAAGAGCTGCTCAGAGTGCAGTGGTAAAAAAAAATAAATAAAGGTTAAGGATTGTTAACTAAGAACATTCCCTTCCCAAAGTAAAGCCTCCAGAAAATTTCATGTTGTGAGATGAGGATAGAGGAAAGAGATGACTCTTAATATTAGGAACAATGGCTATCGCCCTTAGCATAGCTCTATAGTCTATATGGCGTTCTGAGTTGTATAGAGGTAAGGGCTAGGGAAGGTGTCCAGGCTGTTGGGCTGTACAGAAGTCCCTCAGAGCCTGCCAGTACCTCAGGGACTGCAACATGATGCAGACAAAGAAGCTGAGAAATACTGGACTTTGGGGGAGGGGGCTGGAATACCTGAAGAGAACTGATGAATTAGAAAGGTTTGGGAACATAATGTAGGGGCAACCAAGAAAGGCCCCTTGACAGGGGTCTCTGGCATCTGGCAATAAGCCACCTACAGGACATAGGAAGGACCAGCAGACCTTCAGTGGACACCAGACCCTGACACAAAGAGAAGAGGCCAGGGCAGAACTCAACCCTGCAAAGATCTGTAGAGGTGCAAAGCACAGTGGTTGGATCAAATGTGTCTTCAGCTAAACATGTTTGTACAAATTTCCTCTTACATCCAGATTCAAGAAGAGCAAAGGGTAAATTAAACCTTATAAGGAGAAGAATACCACATTATGATTTTAAACATGGATTGTTTTTACCTTTCAATAACGTTTTTTAAAGAAAGACTTTGAGTTCATCTGAAAGACCCAATTTATAGTTGGGAGACCTTGGAGAAAAATGGAAGCTCAAGGTAATTGGAGATTTTTCTTACATAAAATAAAGAGAAATATATTTTGTGTGTGTGTGTGTGTGTGTGTGTGCGCACACAAGATGCAGTGTATGCACATATGCAGTTCTGTTATCTAAGAGAAGTAATACTAAGAATTCACAGAGGAGATGTGAGTGAAAAGAGGAGGTGAGCGTCCAGGCTCCCTTGGGTATTATATTATAAGAAACATTGAGTGTCTTTAGACACAGGGCAAAATACTATAGCAATTTAAAGAGATCAATATGAAGATAGCAGTCCTGCATGTAAAATCTGATAAGCTGTATTGGCTATGTGATCAAATTCCATTCCCATGTCAAAAAATATATTTGAAAAGCAATAAAAGTCTATAAATAGAAACAGGCATTTCCATCCATAGGAGGGCCAAGGAAAAATTGATTCCAAGGTTTGAGACAGTGTTTATCTACTATAGTCCTTTCCCTGTCTAATAAAATGGCAACATAAATGTGCTCATGAATTGTACATTTGGCTGGCATATTAGTGAATATTTTTACAACTAAATCTCATCATTCAGGTCTCTTTTAAGGGGACAGAATAGAGCACAGCACAAAGTGCTCTTGAAACGGGTCAGTGGAAAAGAAAGCCTGCATATCTTTTATGCTGCTTCAGAGAGAGTTCCATGAATAGAAATTGGCTCTTTTCCCAATTACTCTCCTATAATCAGCTGTTTAGTGCAACTCCATCACCTAACACCCTACAAAAGACAGAGCAGAGGTTAAGTGATTTTGTCCTACATCCAAGATAGCTTTCATATACCTTCATTGTTCCTTCAATGAATTGAGTCATTTGCTGAAAATACACACTTTTATTATGTCCCAGCTATATTATCCAAGGTATTAATCTCCACTGCACCAAATTGAAATATGGAAGGAAAATGTGAACCACGCTAATGTGAACAATTGTAGAATCCTGTTGTTTAGTCAACTTCTTATATTATATTTGGCCAGATGCACTGATAAAGGAACAATGGAAAAAGAAAATAAATGAAAACCTTGAACACGGAATGGTGTTAAATTAAATTAATGTCATCCCCAATGGCTTTCTTTATATTTAAGTCAAAATGACTAAACGAAAATATACTTGAATCTGTGGTACACACATATTTTTATTTATTCCAAGTGAAAGCTGGTATGTAAAACCTCTAATCTGGGGTTACTTTAAAATATGATCTAACCTGTATTAAATCTTTCTTAAACTCAGTCATCCCAAAAAGCAGAATCACAGAGATCATAAAACATATGGGTCAGATTCTTCAACATTTACAAAATAATGAATCTTTACTCAAAAGCTGGCATAACTGTGGGCAGATTGACTTCATCATGGATGTGATATTGGTTAAGCTTTTTGAATAAGGTTTCTGCTGCTGTCACTATACAATAAATGATGTAGGGGCTGAAGCGATTAAATTCATTAAATGTTGGCAACACAGTACCTAACAGCTGTATATGTGAATAGCATCTGTGTGCCAGACTAAACTCTTGTCTTTCTTGTTGAGGTATGTTTGCCACATAGCTCATGCTTATATCAGCAGTCAAATCATGCACATTAACTCAGTCAATTTATTGTTTCTGCCTGGGACATAGTGATTTCCAGTGTGCCATTTTTATAATTGTTTTCTAGGCCTGAAGGCATGGCTAGACATTGGCAATGCCTTTCTGGTAGCTTATTGTTTTCTCCTTATAGGATTCACTATTTCTGACTGGGTTAGCACTTTCCAACACTTTACTGTGTTATACAGTGTGCCAGGTCTCAAGCCACATTGGGGCCAGGAAGGAAAAGGAAAGAAAAAAAAAAAGATGAAATGCAGCTAAATCGTTTTGCTGACTTCTTTCTGTCCCGTTTCATTCACAAGAGTGTGAACCTCTGGAGTTTTACAACCATTTGAAATTCAAAGGTGAATGCTGAAAGCAAACTCTCATGAGAACTGACACCAATGAAAAAGTTTGTCAAAACTGCTTTGGCACTGAATCACTGAATGTTTTCAGCAGAAGCAGAAAGCTGACACCATTCATCGACAACTCATGGGCCAGCCCAAAGGAAAGATGTCAGATGCAGTGAATTTCTTTCCTTGAAATTACTGTGTGATTTCCACATTGAAGTCGAGAAGAAATACTATTTTTCTCTGAAGTGTGTTCTGTGGCATGATTTTCTTTATCATGAGAGGTTTGTCCTCTCATAGTTTTCTTAAAACTTGAACATACATTTTGGAAGCCTGGTTGTGATTTTGAATTTCAAGAGAGATTACAAACTTGATTCATATACGATGATTCATCCCTTTTAAATGTATTAATTGTATAAACTACATCTTTCAAAGCACCCTACAGACACATTTAATATTAATAAACACATTTAAAAGCCCCATGAGATATGATTCCTTTATGCTTACTGATAAAACTGTAACTGGTTCTCTACTGCATGTCTATAATTCAACATAAAGCTAAGAGCCTGGTAAGCCTTGCATTTTTAACATTGAACTTGAACACACTAGCTCTAACATTTCTGTAGCCACACTGTGGGGATCAATGGAAATCAACTCTACTTCCATATTCGTTTTCTATAATTCCCCCTTTATTGCTTCAAATAAATTAAATTAAAATTATTTATTGTATTCAGTACACATCTTTTTATCAATAAATTAAGTCGTTTTAACACAATATAAGCTTCCATTTTATACTAAGTAGACCATGATCATTGTCCAAATCATCTAAAGAAAACCACTTGGATTCACTCTATTATATTTTTCTCTTATTTTGCTGAGGATACTCTTCAAACTCTCTAATCATCCTTTTGGTTACTTTATCATCTGTCTCCCCTCGTTAAATCCTAGGTTCCATCAGGCAGGCCCTTTTGTCACATGTTCAAAGCTGTGATTAGAGGGGCCAGCCGAGTGGCTCAGTTGGTTAAGAGCTCGCTCTAAGAGTTTGAGCTCTGAGCAACAGCGGTTCGAGTCCAGCCCAAGCTCAGCAGCCGCTGAGCTGCCAACAGGTAGCAGGATGGCTCAGCTAAAAAAAAAAAAAAAAAGCTGTGATTAGGAGGTATTTAGAGAATATTTGTTGAATGAATGAATAAATAAATGAATCCACTGTTGAAACTGAGGTGAGTCAATTAAAGTCTTATCCACAGTAATTTTCTCAGTTGAGATTCATTATGTTTTGTGGCCATGGAAGAGAATGCTATTTCAGCACTCGCACCACATAAAAACTCAATTGATCAGCTGCATATCAAATATTGTTTTGGAGATTTTCTCTAATATTTATCATCCATCTAAGGGACTGGGGATATTAAAATTAATGAGTTGAGTTTTCTATGAGCGCATAAGTGCTACGAGTAATCTAGACTAGTACTATCTAATAGGAATATAATATGAGCCACACATGTAATTTAAAATTTTCTAGTGGCCACATTTTTTAAAAAAATAAAAAAAAGAGGTTATGGACTGAATGGTTGTATCCCCCCAAATTCATATGTTGAAACCCTAACTCTCAATAGGAGGTAACTTGGCTTAGATGAGGTCATTAGGGTGGACCTTCCCCATGGGATTAGTGGCCGTATAGAAAAGCAAGAGACTGCAGCTCTGGTCTCTTTTCCAAGTGAAGATACAGCAAGAAGAAGGCCAGTCTAGAAACAGAAAGAGGGCCCTCGCTAGACAATGAATCTGCCAACATCTTGATTTTGAGGTTCCCAATTTATAGAACTATGAAACAGAAATGTGTGTTGTGTAAACCATCCAGTCTATGGTATTTTGTTATTGCAGCTGGCATTGAATAAGACAGTAATGATGGAATTAATTTTAATATATTTTATCGAAAGTAATATTTTCAAAATATGATTTCAACATGAAATCACATAAAAATATTATCAGTGAGATTACTTACATTCTTTTATTTTCATACTAAATCTTTGAAATTCAGTGTGTATTTTATTTTATACTCATAGCATATTTCCATTCAGGCTAATTACATCAATAGCCATGTCTGTTAGTGGCCATCACGTGGGACAGAATAAAGCTCGAATAAGGGATATATTATAGGGTTAGACACTACATAATTATGAGAACTGATGGAGGAGTCGATGCAAGATTTAAATTCTGTGTTTCATGTGAAGCCTAATATCTTTAAAGGCCAAAGAGCTGGCAATTGGAGAGGGCACTTTTTTTCTTTTTTCTTTTTTTTTTTTCAAAGGTTTTACTGGGGAATTGGGGGAGAGGAACAAACAAGTTGCTGTCCTTTTGTTCTTCAGTCTAGTTGTGGAGGACATCGCTTCACTGGCCCATGTTGGTATTGTGATCATTGCGAGCTTCCTTCCTGGATGAGGCAGCTCAGTCTCCGGGCATTGGACGGCAGCTCGCAGCGGCTCATGGCAGCTCACGCTGGCTGCTGGCCACTCACAGTAGCTTACAGCAGCTCACCGCAGCCACACTGCAGCCTTCGCTGGCCCAGCTCAAGGCCAAGCTGTTGTTCACCATCTTAGCTGTAGAGGGCGCAGTGTCACTTGCCCATGTGGGATCCAAACCGGCGGCCCTGCTGCTCAGAGCTCTCACTGCCAAGCCAACTCTTAACCAACAAGCCACTTGGCAGGCCCCTTTTTTTGTTTGTTTTTGTTTGTTTGTTTTTGGACAAGAATAAAGAAAGAATGGAACACATGGTAACAAAGAGCAACACACCTATGTTTCTCAGCACCTCCTATTCTGATACCATAGGTGATTGGCAGGACAGGTTGCTGCCACTCACCATGGGTCTCCCACTCACTGGGTCCAAAACTCACAGTTGCAAAAGGAAGAGAACTGGTGGGAGGAGGGGTGGCTGAAAGTTCAGCTGCTGCCCCACACGTATAAGGTGAGATGACAGATCAGCGACAACATGTGCCAGCTGCCGGGTATCTGAAGCCCTGCATCAAACTTTAAAATAGACAAATACAGCAATGGCTTTACTTCTGCCTTCCAAATCTCATGCAAAATGTCTTTTGGGTTCAGTGAAAACCCCAAATCATACAGGGAATAAATTCTGGGAATTGTAGTTCCAGTTTAACTGAATTCATACAGTATAAATGCACCACAGGCTGGAAAGGAAGCTTATTCCAGTGTTTCCAAGTTCTATTAACATTGAAATGATTCTTTGGAAATATCACCTCAATAATATTATAACACGGGGGTTTGCAACAGATGTTCTAACGAAACCTCCTATTGTGAAGAAACAGGTTTTACACTGGGAAATGAATGTTTATAGAGTTTGTATGGGTATATTTCTCCCTTCTTCTGTTTTATCTTCTTTTTTAAAAAAATCCCAAACTATACAAACCAACACAGAATAATTTAACTGCAGAGAGCCCAAAGAGTATAAAGAATCAAGCACAGAGGTCAGGCAGGATTGATGAGTGCTAATGGCACTTGAAGTCAAAGTTCTAATGCAATTTTTAAAGTAAAAGTACCATAGGCTTTTAGAAATGGTTTTTCAAGTTATCAGATTGAATTTCCAGATAAGGCACTGAGACCCAGAAACATGAATTGAGTGACTTCAAATCATTTGATTATGCAGGAATAATACAAAAACTAGGACTCCATTTTCCAGAGATCTAATATAATACAACTGAAATAAAAAGAGAAAAGCAAATAAGGTTATCCAAACAAACAAGGATTGTTTTCCTGGTTGAGTCTCACCCAACATACACATAATACCTACTTATACTCACTGTCCACAATACTGTTAACAAGATACCTATATAATGAGTGCGGGACATTTGAAGTGACAAATAGGCTTAAGGAATATCCCACCAAGGAAAAGATAAGTGTTCAAGAGGTACACTCTTAATTGCAACAGATTTAAATAGAATACAACATGAATGATTAAGATTAGATAACCTCTCTCCACTTTCCATCAGTATGGTTTACTTTTCTTTTTATCTTCTTTGTTTTTTCTTCTCAGCTTTCCCACTGGGAGAGACCATCACACAAAGGCCTTCGCTTCTCCAACGTGGGATGAATCTCAAGCAGGCAAGGTAGAACTATTCAGAACACTTAGATAGAAGCAGAGTGGAGAAGGTGTGTGCCATGATTCCAGTTTGTGTTTTCTGCTCTGGTGAGTTGGCTGCATCGAGCAGACGAGACCTTGTCACATGTTTTGGCAAAGGCAGAGCCTGAGCAAAATGCCTGTCATTCTCCTGCAGCTCCCAGACAGGACACAAGGGGTCTCCCTGTTGAGTAAGCTTTCACAGCACCATAGTGAGGGAAAAGTGTCCTTGTCATGAACATCGTGGAACAAACTAGAAGTCTAATGGAAGTCACAGCCAGGCCTGAGAAGATCTGAAGCACTATTAAAAATGGAAGTGAGTAAGAATACCAACACCAGTGGAGACCCTCGCTTCCAAAACAAATGCCTCAACAGTCTGTACTGAGAGAACAGAATATGAATTATAGTAGCTTCTGGCTTCTTGTCAGGGTGGCAACAGGAACTGACTGAGGGCAATGAAATTCTAGTCAGAGTGATAACACTCTTCCTAATAAATTGACATATGCTCTTGGATAGAGGGAGGGGAAGAAACACTGTGTATGATGGGATAATGAACTCAGGTGAGAAAATTGAAATAGTTATAGATGTACCACAGTGAGATCATGTTAAGTCTAAAGAGACTATTATCAGCTGAGAGCATCTGCTGCCTTCAATGGGGCAGGTTACCTAACTTCTCAGGGCCTCAGCTTCCTCTGGGTAAAATGAGGACCATCGTATCCATTTTTAAGGGAATTCGAAGGTAAGACTAGATTTAGCTATGAAAAAGGAACTTAATTTTTTTCCTTCTCCTATATGAGAATCCAAGCGAGTTAATTTTCAACCCTGTTCTATGAGTATGACGAAGGAGCACGATGAATATGATCAAGTCTGCATGTTGAGTATGAGCATGAAGGTTTTTGTTTGTTTCCCTACAGGCTATGGATTAGAAGGGTTTGATGGAGTAAAAGGATAGAGAGGTGTGTAAGAGCAAATAAGACTGAGAAGGCCAAATTTGGAAGAAACAAAGAAAACTAGGTAAAAGCATATGGTCAAGGGATAGGCCAAGTGTGAACCAACTATGCTTAAAATGCAGGATTATATGAGCATATCTTCTACTTATAAGTGAAACATTAATTTATTGTAAAAAATATGCCCACTGAAACATCTCAGATTTACAGAACACAAACAAAAAACCCATCCTGTAATACGAACCATTTCCTGCCTCTCTTCCATCTAAGAACTTTTATGTAGTTAATAAAAACTGGTCATATGATTGGCTATCCCTTTTTTGATAACATTAAGAAGCATTTATGCCATCTCATAAATCTTACTGGAAACATTACTTTTAATGACTATACACTATACACTGATGACTGTATAACAACCAGTAAGATAGCTGTACTGTGATTACAATAAGATAGCTGTACTGAACTACATTATTTAGAGACA
Source organism: Hipposideros armiger (assembly GCF_001890085.2). Classification (NCBI taxonomy): domain Eukaryota; kingdom Metazoa; phylum Chordata; class Mammalia; order Chiroptera; family Hipposideridae; genus Hipposideros; species Hipposideros armiger. Next base: position 1,004,513 of record NW_017731709.1, read on the forward strand.
ATGATGGTCTTTTGACATGTCAACTTAGTTAGGCGACCATCTCCAGTTATGCACTACATACTCACCTAGAAGATTATGATGTGATGGTATTTTGTAGATGTGATTAAAGTCTATAATAAGTGGCCAGGCAGGAAAAATTATCTTGGATAATCAGGGTTGGGTCTGATTTAATCCATTGAAAGGTCTTAAAAATGGAGCCGAGGCTTCCCGCTGTGGACAGCAACTTTCCTGCGCCCAGAGTTCCAATCTGTCCTTCCTGCCTGGCTGCTCTACGGATTTCAGACTCACCTAGCCAATCCCGGCAATTGCAATTGTATAAGCCAACTCCTTGCAATATCTTTTATTATGTATCTCCTGTTAGTTCTTCTTTTCTGGTTGAACTGTATACTGATACAGGGAGGAAATTTTGCTTTTCAGAAATAATTTTGCCACAGGAGGTATTTTGAAATAGGGAACAAATGACCAAGAGACGTTCATCAGCCTAGTGCACGCTGGAAGTGCATGGGAAAACAACAACAAGCTGGAAATTGGAAATCTCTCAGAAATGTGCGTATGTACTAGATCTGAAATGTCAAAGAAACTGAAATGCCAAGGTGATTGCTAACCATCCTAACGTAGCCCTGGCTTGTAGATGATGAGGGGAGAGTGAGCAAGAAGGGGAAACAGAAACAAGTTCTAATTAATGAACATAAACATGTTTATATTCAAATTTGGAATGTAACGGAGAGCTGAGATTTCCCTCCTGGCACAATCAAGCCTGCAAAATTGCAGCCATGTCGATGTGCTAAATCAGCTGGAAAATATTTCCACATCCATTGCAACTGGACCACATGGATTGCCTCTCTCCTCTCATGCTCAGTTCCTATGTTTGATGAAAGGCAGACTATTTTGCCCCTGAAAATGCAAATAAACTTACCCCCACAGAGGCCCCCACTCACAAATGATAAATGGAGGCCTTGAAGTGTTCCCTCTAGTGAATTACATATTAGAATTACACTTTCTATTTCTGGGAACCTCGCATTGTCACCTATTGCCTTGTTCACCATTCGCTGCTTCTGGCTGCAGAAACTGATTAGGAAACAAGGCCAACTGGAGATTTGAAATGATACTCTATTGACTTTTTTTATTTTTTAAGTAAGGGAGACATAGCCAGCAGAGAAATGTATAGCAGCGTTCTCTATATGATATTAGTTAGGGTCATATTTTGTTTTCTCTATTTTGTAGTAGCAAACCATGAATACTCCCTGCTTCCTTCTCAATTACACTCAGTTAAAATATATTGGGTGTTATTCATTTTAAAGGCCTGAGGGAGGAGAAGCAACACTGGGCTGTAGGCACGCTGCCCTCTGTTTGATACCCTTTAAACACCATTAAAAATAATTCCCAGGACCAGTATCATTACAGATGAAGACATCACGGCTGCAGAGATGGTGTGACACACCCAAGGCAGAAACGGGATTGTAACAAAGGCCTGCTCTCTTTTGGCTCTGCCGTGCTGCCGCTTTAAGCAATGTATGTCTTCTCTAAAAGTCACATTTAAATTAAATCCCATTTTAGTAAATATACTTGTAAACTACCTATAATAATAAAAGTTTTTATCTACTGGAAACTCCTTTTATAGAACAAATATTGGGTTGTCGGAAAAGTCATGACACATATTTGCAACGAAAAACATAGAAAAAATACGTCATGACTTTTCTGACAACCCAATATCATTCTTATTGGCCTTACCCATCTATCTATCTATCTATCTATCTATGTATCTATCTATGTATCTATCTATCTATCTATCTATCTATCTATCTATCTATCTATCTATCTATCATTTTTATTATGAGAAATCCATAACAGAATCTATTCTTCCCATCATCCCCTCTTACCACTGGACCTCCTAGGATTTGATAAATCAGGTAAACAGATCATTTGTGAAGCTGACTGAAAGTAGTGGCCAAAGCTCTCATGCATTGTGAACTGCCTCCAGAGAAGCAATTTCCTACCAAAAAGGACACTTTGATCAGACCGGCAACACAGTGGGGGACTACTTATACCAAATGCGTTATCTATGAAAATACCTCCTCTTTTCCTGCTCCCCTCCCCATAACCCAGAGTAACCATGAAAATGTTTAAAAAGAAAGTTAAGCAGTAAACATAAAAGAGTTTTAGGAATGACTATGTGAATAGCCTTTGAATCTCATTATTTGATTAATTTAGCTTTTTATAAGTTTTCAGAATATGAGAATCCCATCCACTTATATTTAGCAAGTTTGCATAATAATTAAAAGCATATATACCAGAAAATGTCTTTATTTAAAATAGAAAGTGTTAACTCAATAGAAATGAGATGTGAACAAATAATCATAATTAAATGTTGATATGTAAATATATTTTGTATATAAGTAATGCAAATCTAAATATCTGGCTCATCTACATCTATGATTAAATCAATATGTATTTGACTTAATTATATATATGTACAAATTGTTTAGTATAAGAAAAAATTGAAAGAACTATTTTCATTTTGATGTTTTTTGAAATCTAGTTTCCATTTCAAATATTTAATTTTTGTTATTTAATTAAAAAATATCTCCCTTATAGAAAAATACTTTTGTTTCCTTTGTTCAAACATGTGTTATGCTTAGTTACAGAGTTCTGAGTTCTCAATTGCTTTCAGTTTTCTTTTTTGTTTGTTTTTGCTCTTTTTCTGACTGTGAGCAGATGAAGACAGAACAGGAGGGGTGTAAAGTCCTCTTTGATAACTGAAGGATTCCTAGGGGTTCTTTTATTTCTTGATGGCTGGGATTTTCTCATTTACATTCTTTTGGAGAACAAACTATGTAGCTGCCATATCGCATCTGTGTCTCCTTAACCTTTTCTGCTAGACTGCTTTGTATGGATTAACTCATGGTGGTTATTTTTTATTTTTATTTTTTTAGCTGAGCCATCCTGCTACTCATCAACAGCTCAGCGGCAGCTCAGCTCAGGCCTGGCATCGAACTGCTGTTGCTCAGAGCTCAAACTCTTAAGCGAGCTCTTAACCAACTGAGCCACTCGGCAGGCCCTCATGGTGGTTATAGACCAGGACTTCTTACAGCATTCTTCTGAGCAGAAGGCAGAAAGCAACCTCTTTCATGCCTTATAACAACAGCATCCAGACCAATTTCTGGAATCATTAGGTTTTGATTTTAAATATGTACATTTTTCTTACATGAAGTTAAATTTTGAATTGCTAATAGTTCAACAGAAATTAGGCTGAAGGTTTATTTTAGAAAGCTTTCTAACTAAGTAGAAAAATACAATTGCTAGGATGAGGTTCAAAGCCCTTTAAAAGGTTTAAGTTTTCTGATGCAGTGTGAAAAGTATAATTTGAATGTAAACAATTTGTATGACAATTAGAATTATTTCCCTTTCATGAAAGCATATAAGGACTTCTAAGGGGTGACAATGTTTTAGTTTAATTTTAACATTGGTTTGTGTTTAAATAGGGTAAAGCATAATTTATTTAAATATTTTAAAATTATGATGTCTTTCATTTCTCACTCCCTTCTCCATCTCTAAAGGAAAAAGGAGTAAAACCTTGTCACAGAAATGTAGTGAATTTGCAACTTCAATCTCGAATCTCACACCTTGGGAGGCCCCAATCCACTGTTCATTTCACAGTGCTTTGTGAAAACTTCTTGAATGAAATATGGAAATTCAATTGTAGACTTGCTATAGAGAGGCAGAATGTAGCTTCTCTAACAAACGAAAGGTACTGAGTTGTACAAAATGAGATTTATTAAAAAACATACTACTGGATACTAAGCAGTCCCTGTTTTATAAATAAAGAAAACATAGCAGATTGACCCTGATTATTGATATCTCATGATTATTAAGCCCCCGAAGGCTTTAATGTAAAATATGCTGCATTTTAGGCAATATCGTGTCGTCTTTAAGAGTATTGTCTCTGCAGGCAGAATAATAGGATTTGAATCCCAAATATATTGCTTTTTATCTGACTTTGAAAAGTTTACAAACCCTTTCCCATGGCTTAGTTACACCAGTGAAATGATACTATGAATCTGATTGAAGAAACTGTTGTGAAGAAAAAATGTATTTAAATCTTTAGCACAATGCCTGGCACATAGTGATTGCTGAAAGGCGTTAGCATATGTATATTCATACTGCTAACTAAGGGATAAAAATTAAATCAGTTGCAGATAAAGCCACTTTCTTGTTTCTAATACATGCAAATACATATTCAGAGAGACAAACTTGATTACATTTATAATTATTACATTAATGGCATTCATTACGCAGCAATGGATAACTGATCATAATTTTATCAGAAGTACAGTTCTAATGTAATAGAAATTTAAAAAGACGTAATAGTGGGTTTGGTACTAGGTAGTGAGTAGGGAAAGACTAGACCAGTTGAAAGAAGGTTGTTGGTGTAGGTTGGAAATATGGCAGATAAAATGTTAGTGGAAAGTTGAAAGGAAGTGAAGAAATTGCTATTGGAGGCTGAAAAATATGATGATATGTGTTTTTATGGTGAAACAATTGGAAAAGCCATATCCTGCAGATTTTTGGAAAACAGAAAATGTGCTTAGTGAACTTGTGAATCCAAGATTTTCAGGTTGGATATTGTGAATTTGCTTTTTTTTTTAGCTGTATGCATTAAGGTATAGAAGAAGAAAGTTAAACTAAGGTAGAAAACTTCAATTTCCAAGTTGTATTAATAGAAAATATAGAGGACACAGGTTGGTTGGTTGAAAAAAACCAAAAAGCTGCATTCTATCCTACTAGTAAAAGATTCTCAGAATAAGTAATAGCCTCACACTAAGGATTAAGCCTAGTGTAGCTTTAAGATACTCTGGTAATACTTTGGAAACAGTTTTGGAGCAATAAATTAGACCCCATCAGCTATACAAAATGGTTCCTAAGTATCTTAAATCCCAACACACTATCCAAACTGTAAAGAGAGGTTTATTTCAAAAATAATTGTAGACATGGATTTTGAGGCACAGTGTAAACAACTGTTACATGCACATAAAGCAACATTTTCAAGGAAGTGGTACCAGATTGAACTAACAGGGCAGAAGCAGTTCCAAGTGAAAAGATATCTATGCCCATAGTTTTATATGATTATGAAGTAGCCTGAGAAGATACCTTTAAGTAGTGATGATTTTTTACAGGAAAGGAAGCATATTTCACAGGGTAGAGCCAAGAGTCAACAAAAACAAAGGATTTGAGGATCACACTCCCAGGGATGAGAACCAGATCCTAATCAAGGAACACTGGCTGCCCTTGAAGTAGGGAATCATCCTGAGAATGCACATCCAGTTATTTTCAGAATTGTTATGGACCAGAGGCTGCCTCCCGTTTCTCAACTGTTTGAATTGAAGGGTCAATTATAGTTATCCTACACTGGTTTCAGCACTGTGTGTTGACAGCATGAAAGCAAATAACTTTTCTTCAGTTTATGGATCCCTGGAACAACAGGAATACACTAAAGGAATTTTAAGTAAGAAGCATTATTAATACACAGAACTGATATAGGTAACAATCATGGACTTCAAGACTAATGCTGTGATTGGATAAGATGTTAGATTTTAGGGAGGGTGAGTGTGTTTCATAGATGCGGTTGGCTCTTAAACATTGGCCTTAGAGAGCAGTCCAGAATAAAGTGTTATTTTAAGTGTCCCCCATGAATCACTCCATCTGGCATTTGTTCATTAAGCTAATGTCTTTTCACCTTGACTCTGGGCTTGGCCATCTGAAATGTCTTGGCTAAGGGACATCAACACACATGACAAAAGCAAAGACATGAAAAGTGATTACACATCTGGACTTTCCAGCTGTCACTGTGAAGAAAAGATCACACTTTTCACACTATGTGTGAAAGATCATGTGGTGAGAGATCCCCAGCTATCCAGGTTTTCCCAACTAATCCCAGTCTTCAACCAAACTTGCCAACTGAATGCAGCCGCATGAATAAAACCAGTTGAGATCAGCAGAAGAAACTGTCTTGTAACCCACAAAATCAAGGACAAATATATTTTTTGTTTAATCTCTAAATTTTGTGGGCACTTATGCAGCATAGATAACCAGTACAATTACTAATGCTGCAAATTCTTAATACCAGCAACCTACCTTAGGAATACTGTCATTGGTTCCAAAGACTGTAGAATATAAAGAATAAGACAGTACAAGTGCTTAAAACATGAAAAGAAAAAACAAACACAAGAAAATACAAGGGGAAAGAGCACATTTTTTGTTACTAATTAGACATGTAGTCTCTTTTCTTTTTGTTTTTCCATCATTTTTCTCATCTAGGGAGTAATGAAACTTGTTTTACTCATTTAATATTTTTCCCATTTGAGGATTAAAAGTGATAATATATATTAGCTACTCTGAAAAAATATAAAATACCCAGATTTAAGATGTTTGTAAGGGTAATTGGAATCATACTATTGAAAAACATTTTAATCACCAAGTCTAGCACATTGTTCTCTAAGGCAGTTAAGATTATATTGTGTTTGGAATGCAATGATAATGCAAAATAATATTTTTGCACATTCACCAACAATCATCAATTTGAGAAATTATACCTTTGTGTTTCAAATATAGTGAGACACTTGACAAATGTTTTTGAAATTCTAAGACTTTCAGCAGCTCAAAGAATGTATAGTTTCATATTTTGAGTTATAATAAGAAAATCAGTCCCTCCATAATTAGTGGAAATTTATGTCACATTCTAAAAGTTAAACATCTCAACTAGCAAAGAGATCTGCAATGCCTTATTTCCCTGGCTGAACCCATGACCCTTTAACAGACCACAGCTACATTCTTGGAAAAACATGAGTTCTTTCAAGTGTATGCTATCAATAATCCTTTCAAATAATCCCATTAAGTAGGTTGATTTACAAAATCCACTTCCCCTCTTTTGCTGTTTATCCCAATATCTAATTTTTCCTACTTGAGTATCAATAGACCCTTCTACCCCTTGTGAGCAGGGAATTCTTCCAGGAGGTCCTGTGTATGTTTAGGTGGAAGAGAAACCTGGTCCCCACTCCCTGAGGGATAAGCATGCTCTGTATTCTTTCCTGCAGTGCCTTTCTTAGAAGTGGCAGAGATTGTTCCTCCTCTTGCCCCTCTCCCTGCCTTTCCCTTCTCTACCCCCCTTCCCTTCACCCTGTGCTCTTCCTGCCCCACCCTGGCCTCCCCATCTCCTTCCCCCTTCTCTTCCTCCTGCCGTTCCCAACTCCTTCCTACTCCTCTTCCTTCTTCTTTTTAGTATTCTGAATCTGTGTTGGCTTTTTCCCTCAACAATCAGAATGCAAGTAAATTACATCAATATTTACACAGATCATATCTTTCACACTTTGAGCCATATTGGGTGCCAAAAAGACTGGGCTCTGTTCCCTCCTCTTTACTGTGCAGTAGCTTAGTGAGTGACTAAAGGGAAAGAGCCAGGGTGGAGGCCCTTTATGGATTATGACAAAAAGTAGACAGGCATTAATATGGAGTCATCGAAGAATTTTGGCCTAGAGAGTAACAGTGTTGTGAAGCCTTAAGCACCTTCACCACATTCCATTGCATATAAATGGTTCATGATTCTTCCTTCCTTTATTCCCTATTTTAGATGTTATTTCATCAACAATCATTTCCACATATACCTACTTGGCAGGAGACCCTAGCTAGGTCAGTATTACAAAGATTGAAGTCAATTAGCACTTCTCATAAATATTGATAAATTATCCTGCTAAATAAACAAGTTATGACTATACATGCCCCCTACTTAAGTCAAAACGTAGCATATGCATTGGGGGAATAAAAAATGCACAGCTCCAAAATTAAGTCATGCATTATAAACACTGAGTAAGACAATTTTTTTTTTTTTGCCTTGGGCAAGTAATTTTATTAGGGGTTAAATGACACTAGAGCCTACTCTGTGGAATGCTCTTTAGTAAATAGCACAAGAGAAAGAATGTTTTGACTTATTATAGTCAAACATTTATAGCTAACATTTATGTTCTAGACGCTGTTTAAAGCACTTTACATGCTTCATCCTATCCAATTCTCACAAAACCCTAGGAGGTAGATATTATATCTTCCTGATTTTACAGATAAGAAAAATGCGGCCCAGAGAAATTAAAAACTGTGCAACTTACAAGGTGGAGCTGAGAATCAACTATCTGTATAAATGCATGGTTTTTAATCAAATCAGTGATTATGAGAGTAGTTGTTATCCTTCTTATGCATTTGCAAAATATCTAAATTATTACAATAATTTATAATAAGTATTACTGTCTTTTAAATTATATTGCAAATTTACAGCCAAAGTATTGCTAAGTGACTAACCAAATTTTTTTTAAAAAATTGATATCAGACTCTATTTAAATTACTATACCATATATATGGAAATCTTTCTATAAAACCTGAAAAGCAGTTTATTGTCTCATAAAAATTAAAATTCTGAATGAAGAAAGTTTTATTTGAATTTCTGTTTGCATATTATACACACTATACATATATTAACTCATGTATTGTTTTAAGACTTTAAGAATTATATTTTTGAGAAAATTCATAATATAATATGAAACTATAGGGATACAAAATATTTCAAAGAAGATTTCAATATGTGTAAATACAATGCAAATAAATATTAGATGCATGCTTAGTAAAATGTTCAAGAAAATATTATTTGAAGAAAAATATATAGTATAACTTAACAAAAGAGCAGCAGAAGAAAAAAAACATTTCCCATTAGTTATAATCCTGGTACAAAATTTGAGTTAGCCCATCTACCACCATGATCTTCTGATATTTGTCATATTACTATTGAAATTACACTAATCCCTGTAGTGCCCATCTCTCTCACTTCCCCCACACTATTCCTTCCTCAACTTCTCCCCTGCATTATTTATGGACTGTTACCACCACTAGATGTAAAGCTCCTTTCCTGACACAAACCATATAAGGCCATCATTCCCCGGCCGCTTCCTATTGAAGAAAGGGCTATGTAACAGTGAGGTTTGATTGTAATGGGGAAATAGATGCTGTATACTCTGAGGATGTTTTTAAGGGTCTAGAATTGGAAAAAAAGGAATTAAATATCCAAAGGAGATAATAAGTGCTTTTAAAAATAGCTTATGTAATAGACTGAGTAATCACAGCATGCCCAAATTAATTTGCAGTATATACATGCACCAGTGATTAAAAGGTTTGAGGAGCACTGATGTGCTCCTAATCTCAGCAGCCAGGTGGCAGGGGCAGAATGGGTGGGTGTCCACTCAGGAAGCTCATGGGAAAAGCTATTTACCAAACAGCAGAGAAGCAGTTTAATATTTTAACAAATGGCATGACTATTCCCAGTCCTACCAGTGGAATACCAGCTCTGAGAGCATGATGTGTTTTTTGAATCACTAAGAGCCTGCTAAATGATTATAGTCAGAAGTGAATTGTCTAAAGAATCATTTCATCTGGAGTTCAATCGTTTATTGACTGTTTGTCTTTTCAAATAATATGTAAGGGAAATATTACAATACCAAAATATCAAGACATTTGAATCATAATGTGCATTGCATTAATTTTTGCATGTTTGCACAATTCATACCATGTGGATTTTAATGCACTCTGCAATATCCAAAGGATATGTTTACTAAAGTTCTATTTGAGAAGCAGTGATGCTGCTCAAAAGTAAAATAAAAATTATCAATGGAATTGGTAGTGAACCATTTTTTTTTAAAGATTTTATTGGGGAATTGGGGGAGGGAACAGCATTGGGGGATGGGGAAGGGGAACAGACAAGTTGCTGTCTTTTTTGTTCTTCAGTCTAGTTGTGGAGGACGTCACTTCACTGGCCCATGTTGGTATTGTGATCATTGCACTCTTTCCGAGTGAGGCAGTTGGTCGCCGGCCATTGGATGGCTGCTCATGGCAGCTCATAGCAGCTCACACCAGCTGCTGGCCGCTCACGCTGGCTGCCGGCCACTCACGGTAGCTTATGGCAGCCCATTGCAGTCTCACTGCAGTCTATCCCATTGCCGGCAACTCACAGCAGCCCAGCTCAAGGTCGAGCTGTTGTTCACCATCTTAGCTGTAGAGGGCGCAGTGTCACTGGCCCATGTGGGATCCTAACCAGCAGCCCTGCTGCTCAGAGCTCATGCTCCCAAACCAACTCTTAACCAAGGAGCCACATGGCAGGCCCGTGAACCATTTTTAACTACTTCCTGTACCTTTTCCTCTGTTTAAGAACTGTCAGCAAATTGTAAAGAACAGAAACTCACTATAAGGTAAAACTATATATATATATATATATATAAAATGAACTCATGATATTCCACTTCACACCTATATCAGCTTTCATAAGGTTTTACTCAAAATCAATAAGGAATTATATATGGTGATACCTCTATTAAGCTCTGAGTAGATAAAAACTGTTAGTTCAAAGAGTTTAGCAGTCAGTGAAGACAAAAGGCAAACATATGTTGGGGCTCAAGGCAGGCCATGCCCAAATATTTCACAGTGGCAGATTGAGTATTTTGAATTAAAATCACTTGAGAAGTAGCAGGAGTGGCAGGAGCTTTCTGACCTTCCTGTGTCTCTCTAAATGCAGGACAGAGATCTCTGGGTGAAAGGTGTTGTCCCTGCTGTCAGGAGGCTGACAAACAATCGGACTAAGGGAGAGGCAGTCTTAATGCCAGAGACAGGATCCTGAGAAGCCTATATAAACATATCTTTGCTAATTTTACTAATTTACTGCCTTAAGCCTCCATTCTACTTAAATTTCTTACGAACTACATACCCCCAAACCCATGCTCCTTGTCTTGTCAAGTCACCCCAAATGTATTGTTTCTTTATATAAAGTATATATAAACAGCTTGCTCCACTTCTCCCACAGAGAAATATTCTTTTTAAAGCTTTCATGTACACATAATAAAACTTGGTATAGTCTGCTGTTATTCTGCCTTGTGCCCATTTTATCAGTAGTCCAACCAGAAGAAGTCAAGAAGGGTAGGATGGAAGATTCTCTGTCCCTGGCACATTTTTACATTTAAAGTCCAAAGCAAGATTTTAAGAAAGAAGAGATATCAAAAGGTAACATAAGACTCACTGAGACATGAAAGGTACATGAATTATAAAACTTGTCAAGTGTTCCATGATATAGAAGTAGAATGTCAGAAGCCAAAAGCATGAATGAAAATCTGGTGTCAGAAAGCACTTAAAAACATTAATCGAAGGATTTCCACAAAAAAATATTGAGTTGAGATAAAATTTCTAACCTCCCCCACTCCATTAAAAATTTCTGGAAAAGCCCAAGGAAAAAAAAAGATGAAAAGGAATCATCCACGTGAATAAATTTTCAAAAATGTTGCTTGGATATTAGATTTTATGAGACAATATTAGAATAAGATATGAGGACTCATGCTTAAGTCATTCTTTTTGAATTTCAATGAGCACGTAAAAAATGTAAATTCTGAAAATAAGGGAAAATATCAAAGATGGAACAAAATGACTATGATATTGTTTAAAAGAGAGCAGACTAAAAATGCCAATAAAAAGTAGATGGTGATATAGGGAAAGATGAAAAGATTAGGAAAAAACCACAGAGAATTAAAATATCCGTAATCAATAAAATTAGTCATCTATGCAGACAGTAGAATCTATATGTACAACTTCAATAACCCCAGTACTCAGAGGTGAATCTCAAAGATGAAAACTCTAAAAAAGATTGTTTGGAAAAAAATAATAATAATAATAAAAAAGGGCCAGCCGAGTGGCGCATTGGTTAAGAGCTGGCTTAGGACTCCAGAGGGCCCCAGTTGGATCCCACATATGAGGGCCTTCTACAGCTAAGATGTTGAACAACAGCTTAACTTGGGCTGCCATGAGTCGCAGGCATCGGCATATGCTGCAACTCCTGCTGCAGTGGGTTGCCATGGGCTACCATGTGTAGCCAGCAGCCAGTGTGAGCAGCCAGCAGCCGCAGTGAGCAGCCGTCCAGAAGCCGGCAACTGATCTGCCTCGCCAGAGAAGAGCACAATGATGGTGCCAACTTGGGCCAGTGAAGCAACGTCCTCCACAACTAGACTGAAGAGCAAAAGGACAGCAACTTGTCTGTTCCCCTTCCCCCAATTCCCCAATAAAAATCTTAAAATAATAATAATAATAATAAAGATTGTTTGATAAGACAGAAAACAGAAATCTAATACATGGTGATCAGAGTTCCTGAAGAAGAGAACAAATAAATTGTAAATGAGCAATAACCAAAAATATAATAACAAAACATCCTTGAGCAAAGGAAAGATTTATTTCTGAATAATAAGAAACATCATCTACCTTGAAACATTAGAAAAAGAGACGAAGGGTAATGAAACAATGTCCATAAGTTAGGATAGATTCAGAAGGGACCAAGAAGCCTAGAGACTCAGAAAGAAGGGAAAAAAAACAAACCAAAATGAGAGGATTAAAATGAACAACTCAAGATTTATAACATTACAGCATAAAATGTCTAATAAGTGTTGCAATAATTAGTACATAGAATTTAGTATGATGAATTTGGATGTCCATAAAACAATTCAAAATTCAAATTTCATTTTCATTTGAAAATTAATTTCATTTCATTTAAAAACTTTAATGAGAAACAATGAAAATTCATATGTGTACACAGACCAATATTACAGATTTAACAAGTCAATATCACTACAAATATTTGCTAAAGGGCTTTTTATAACAATGTTTAGAATTTAATTTTAAATTTATAACATCTTAAAGATGATGAACATCAGTATTTAAAACAGGATGCGTATTTTCCAATTGATAGAGGATAAGAAAAAAAAACCCCAGAGTCCATATTTTAAAACATGTTTAAAAAGGAAACAACCAAAAAGCATTAATCCTTGATAATGAAAAATATGATATGAAAATAAAATTAGATGAGTCAAATGACACTATTTCAAAAAAAGAATGCTCATTATTTCCTTGGAGTAAGGTCTCAAAAGATGTCTTCTAGGCCAAAGGTTGTTGGCAACCTTTAAAATTTTGATCCGTAATGCCAAATTACCTGCCAGAAAACATGTACCGAAGTACATTCTTATAAGCAAAGTTGTAAAGAAACGCTTGTTCTCATCCTGTCAAAGCTCAGACACTATCCAGGTTCTAATAGTGCTTCTTTCTCTCAGCAGGCGTCTCTCTTAAATCGTAATTTGTTAATAATTTTGGATGTAAATATTTTGAGGTTTATTGGACTATGTAGTATTTTTTTTCCTTGGTAAATACACTATTAATGTTCTTTACCCATATTTCAACTGGTGTGCTTTTTTCTCCAGGTTTATAAGTGTAATTTATAATATGTACTACATATAAGATATTCTTTACTTCTAAATTTGCCATTTACTTTTAATTTTATGGTGTTCATTGACATGTTGGCTTTTTTGTTTTGTTTGTTTGTTTTCAATTTTTATGTAGGTATATGTGCTATGCCATTAGTTTACCATTTCTTTCATTAAGGATAGACTTTCAAATGTTTTTACCACTTTAAGATTGGATAAATATTTCCTCATAACTGTTCATATGTCATAGCATATCTTTATTTAATTATTCGATCTACGTACAATGTGTTTTGATATAATATCTGACATAGGGATTTAACTTCCTTTTCTAAGTAGATCAAAATTATTCTAGGCCACTTATTAGTTACCCACATAATTTTTCCCACATAATTAAAACTAGACATTGTTCAAGCAAAAAGCATTGGGAACATTAAGAATTGTTGTAAATCATGAATTACTCAGCGATCAGGATATAATGGACAGCCCCAAGGTTTAGTTCTCAGAGCTCTTTTCAATGCATACTTGCGTTACTGATCACCTATAGTCTCATGGTTTTAAATATTATATATAGCTGATGACCCCCAAATGAATGTTTCCAGACCATTCCAGACACCATCTCATTCCTAACTCTCTCTCTCTTCTTCTCTTTCCACATACAGCATATTTGTGTGTTGTGTGAATAATGTATAAAATAAGCATAGAAATATTTTTATCTGCTACTAGGCATCTCTGCTGGAACATCTTATCCCCCCTCTTCTTGTCTGTATAAAAATAGCATCTCTAGTCTTCCTGTGGCTCAGGTGCCAAACTTTAGCAGGATTATCAAGTCTTCCTTCTTCTATACCCCATCACTCAGACCTCAGCGAATCAAAATACTTTTTAAAGGTATCAAGAATCTGATCGATTTTTACATCATTGACAGTAACAGCCCTGGTGCAAACCACCAATGCCTTGAGCCTGGAATATCACATTCAGCTCCTCACCAGACTCTATTTCTACCCTTGTACTTTCTTCCTAACTCTGCAGAATTTTTCCTCACAGAAGCCAGAGGAAAACTTTATAAACATAAATCATGTCAATATTGTATCTTCTCTTGCAAAATGTCTAAGTTCCCCAATTAATGAGTGAAACCCAACTTCCACAGCATGTCCTACCATGCTCGACATCATCTGTCCCTCCTTAGCCTCATCAGCCATAATTCCAGCTGCCCTTGACCTTCTCACTATCCCTCAAATGCTGCAGGACCTTAATTAACATTTCCTCTTCTCGAAGCTTTTCCCTCCTTCATTTACTTGAAACCCCTGTTCACTTCTCACCACATCAGAAAGATTGGCCTAATTATCCCATAAAAAATAGCTTCCCCCTCAACCCTGTCCCATTTCTCTGTTAATTTTCTTCAGGTTCCTTCAAGCACTCACTACTGGGTCATTACATATTCATTTCATTGTTTATTTCTTTCTCCTTCCACTAGACTGTAAGGTCCATGACGATATGGACTCAGTTTTTGTTATGTTGCTATATACTACAGCTGAGATGGGCACAAAGTAGGACTTCAATTATATGTTAATACACAAATAAATACTTGACTAGATGAAAGAAAATGTGACTCACTAAGATCTGTTTGATTCTATTTTGTTCCTAAGAAGTGTTCAGTTTGGGAAAAAAATTGGTCAGTAATATAGGTTTTATAGTTTCATATACTCAAATGTTGTTCCTTATTATATGCTAAAGGGCTACATCAGAACCTTCTTAAATCTTACCTTTAATTATTTTTACATTTCTCTGATTTATGAGTAGTATTGTTTATAGTACTTATATTTCAATAATGATATGTTTGGAAATACTTGTTCCTTTTACCACCAGTTTTGTCATTATTGATTTGCTGGAAATTTATAATATACATTGAAATATTTTTTTTCTTGCTGGGATTTAATTGCCAAGTCTACCATAGAACGTTTCTACTAATTGTACTAAGAGCGATCTACCTTTAACCCATGTTATACTTAATAATATGTTCAAACTCCCAATAGAACAGCACATAGATGAAAAGGAAGAAAAGGCTTTTGAGACAATGACAGTCTATGTTACCTGGTGTTTTTAAGTTGAAGAGTAATTGAAAAGTTGCAACAGAAATAATGCCTCTTGGGTAAAAGGGCTTTAAATTTCACTTACAAGGAAAGAACAATAATTCCAAGGAACCAATACAGGTTGTAATCTATTCAATATTTAAAATTCATATTTTCTAAACAAGATCATTGTCATATGAATTTATTATTTTAAATGGGCTCTCTCAATAAAGCATTGAATTTATATTTATGAAGACATTTATTGCACACTAAATGCCAAGTAAAGATTATAAAAAAATATGTTTATTGAAGTCTAACAGCAATAAAAGACATCTTCCATTAGCCATATAATTAGTTCATAATTATGTAAGCAATAAATGCATAATTAGTCATTTTATTCTTAATATATTAATATTGTATACAATATTGGCCATGGGGCTGTAAATAATATTGACAAATTAAATCACCATTTCCCTGTGTACCAAATATCAATTTAATTGAAGGAACAAATATTTCAAACACATGGAAGAGTTTAAGAATTTTTCCACCATAAACCTACATAAAACATAAAACTCATCTCCTTGTAGACCTGATGACAGACTATACTTTCCCACATCTGAGAAGGTGGGGCAGAAGGAGGGTAATCATCTGGGCTGTGCAAAAATCAGCACTAGAGATAAGACTTATCTTTTTCATTTGCTCTTCAGTTCATTTCGAATATTAACAGGGCTCCTTGGTTTTTATACCATAAAGCTGGTTTCTTGTTTGTCTCTGAAAATGTAATAATGTCTGCTTAAGTGGATTAACACCGACCCCTCCTCCCCCAAAAAAGAAAACCTATAAAGCATGAGATAGATTACTTAAATGTTAAATAAAGACTTACATTACAGGGCCGGCTGAGTGGCGCGATGGTTAAGAGCTGGCTTGGGATGTCAGAGGGCCCTGGTTCGGATCCCACATATGAGGGCCAGTGTCACTGCCCTCCATAGCTAAGATGCTGAACAACACTCAACCTGGAGCTGGGCTGCCGTGAGTCGCTGGCGACGGCATAGGCTGCAGCCCCTGCTGCAGTGGATTGCCATGGGCTACTGTGTGTAGCCAGCAGCCAGCGTGAGTGGCCAGCAGCCAGCGTGAGCGGCCAGCAGCCGCCTTGAGTGGCCGTCCAGAGGCCGGCGACTGATCCACCTCACCTGGGAAGAGCGCAATTATGGTGCCAACTTGGGCCAGTGAAGCAACATCCTCCACAACTGGACTGAAGAACAAAAGGACAGCAACTTGTCTGTTCCACTTCCCCCAATTCCCCAGCACTGTTCCCATCCCCCGAATTCCCCAATAAAAATCTTAAAAAAAAAAAAGACTTACATTACAAATGTTCAGGTCATCACAGATTTATATTTTCCTTACTTTGGGGGCAATAAGCAAAGGACCAACACGCCCGAGGCTGAAACTAGAACACAGTTTCAAGATCATTTTATAAAATAGAAAGTATGCTTACTGTACCTTTATTAGTGATAATTAAAATCTGGAAAGAACACAATGTCCTACTATGGAAAATGGTTATCTAAATATTGTATATCCTACAATGGCATATTATAAAAATGGAAAATAAGGATTTCAAAATATTTTTAGAACTTGGGGAAACTTTGACTATAAAATCCTTTCTTAAACCTTTAATGAAAAAATAAAACAGAAAACATATGCAGAGCTTAATGACATATTATGAAGTGAGCATCCTTATAACCAGAACCTAATTTAAAAACAACTTTGCCATCCCTCTAGAGGTCTTGTCCAAGTGTCCTAATTCAATATTGCTCCCCACTACCCTGCAAAATGGAGTGCCCCCTTGATATTCATAGCAATCGCTTTCTCATTTTTAGCTTTTCTAGTTTTATTATCAAAGCGTACTCCCTTAGACACTATAGTTTAACCTTGCTCACTTTTTAAATATGTCTTTTAAGTTGCTGTACAGTCTGTGGATTCTCATTCCATCTTTTACTGTTCTCTTTACTATTTGTGAATAGAAAACTCTGGGGCATTTCACAGTCTGGATTTTGATGATTTCATAATCATGGTGTAGTTCAACGTTCCTTTGTCTCCTGTATTTCCTGAAAATATGCAGCTGACTACAGAGGCTTGATTAGACTCAGTCTTGTCACTTTGTCAAGGCTACAGATGATGTTTTCTTTATTCAGGAAGCATATCATGTCTGCTTGCTTGATGATGTTAACAATCATTGATACTGAATGCCTAGAATCGACTTTTTTAAGATTGCAAAATGGTAATATTCTAACTTTTTTCATTTATTAGTTGAAATAACTCTTAAAGAAGCATTTACTCACCTACTCAGTGTATTCAGTGTTACAGTTAATATAGGAAAGAAAGTATTAAAGTGAGGTTCCCCCCTCCCATTAATTACTACTTTTCAAGAAAATGAATTGGTTCCCTGTTGTCCTCCAAAGGTCCCTACTGGGCTTTTTATTTCTTCTTTTTTTTTAAATAAACTTTTTATTTTTAGATAAATTCAGATTCACATGCAGTTTTAAGAAATAATACAAACAAATCCCAGGAGCTCTTTACCCAGTTTCCTCCAATGAGAACATTTTGCAAAACCAGAGCACAGCATCACAACCAGCCTATTGGTATCCATAGGGTCAAGATACAGAACAATTTGATCACCATAAGATACTTCTTGTTTCACATTTAAAGCCACAGCCACTTCTTTCACACCCCCAGCCTCTCCATAGGCTCAGACAATCATTAATCTGTTCACTATTGCTATAATTTTGTCATTTCTAGGATTTTATAAAAATAAAATTATACAATAAATAACTCTTTTGAATTTACTTTTTCCATTCAGAATAATGATCTGGACATCTAGGTTCTTGTGTTTATTAATAGTCCATTCCTTTTATTTCTGAGTAGTATTCCATTTTCTGGATATACTGCAGTTTAACAATTCACCTTATTAAGAACACATGAGTGATTCCAGTTTTTAGCTATTACAAAGCTATTATTTAAAAACAGTTCCCCAATTATTGAATATATATAAGTTAGTTTTGCAACATCAAAGTGCATTTTTATTAATTCCTATAACATTTCTAAATTGTAGCACATATTAGGTATTAAAAATCAAAGGAACCCTCATACACTGTTGGTGGGAATGCAGATTGGTGCAGCCGCTATGGAAGGCAGTTTGGATGTTCCTCAAAAATTTAAGAATAGCATTACCATATGACCTAGCAATCCCTCTCCTTGGTATCTACCCCAAAAATCTGAAAACATTTATCTGTAAAGATATATATGCTCCTATGTTCATTGCAGCTTTATTTATGGTGGCCATGACATGGAAACAACCAAAGTGTCTTTCCATAGATGATTGGATAAAGAAGATGTGTTATATCTATACAATGGGATACTATTCCAACATAAGAAAAGATAAAATAATGCCATTTGCGACAACATGGATGGATCTTGAGATTATTATGCTAAGTGAAATAAGTCAGTCAGAAAATGTAGAGAACCATATGATTTCACTGATATGTGGTATATAAAACTGAACACAACAAAGGAACACAACAAACAAATGAAGAAACAAAAACATAGACACAGACAATAGTTTAGTGGTCATCAGAGTGTAAGGGGAGAGAGGGGTGATAGATAAGGGTAAAAGGGATCAAATGTATGGTGATGGAAGGAGAACTGACTCTGGGTGGTGAACAATGTGATATACAGATGATGTATTACAGAATTGTATACCTGAATCCTATGTAACTTTACTAACAATTGTCACCCCAAAAAACTTTAATTAAAAAAAAAGAAATCTTAGGCTGCTGGTAAAACAAACAAACAAAAAAACCCAGTATACTATGAATATTTTTAAAATTAAACTTCTTATTTTCAGATAATTGTAGATTCATATGCAGTTGTAACAATTAATAGAGATCCAGTTACCATTTTCCCAGCTCCCTCCAATGGTACATATGAATAAAAATATGAAAAGAATGGGTATCATTTTTTGGTGAATATACATCACTGTCCTGTACAAATCCCCAGGAGTACATTTGGTGGGTTAGAATTTTGGGGTAATTTCACTATAAAATCTTTTCTTAAACATTTAATTAAAAAATAAAATATATGCAGAGCTTAACAAAATATTGCAAAGTAAGCAACCTTGTAACCATGTACAGACTTTTAGGACACCACCAAGCTACGTTCCAGAATGATTGTGCCATTTTACATCCCCATCAGTCATGTATGAGTGATCAGTTTCTCCATATCTGAGCATTTGATGTTGTCACTAATTTTAATTTTAGCTATTCTCATAGACATGAAGTAATATCTCATTGGGATTTTAGTTTGCATTTCCCTAGTGGCTAAAGATGCTGAACACCTCTTCATGTGCTTTTTTGTAATCTGTGTGTCTTCTGTGGTGAAATGTTTGTTTGTATTTATCCCATGATATAAATGGGTTGTTTGCTTTTTGACTGTTGAGTTTCAAGTTGTTTATATATCCTAGATACATCAGTGAATATTTGGCTACTAAATATTTTCTCTTACTCTGTAGCTTGTCTTTGTATCTTCTTAACAAGACCTTTCACAATTCAATATTTTTAATTTAAATAATGTGCAATATCATTTTTTTAAATTTTATGGATCATTTTTTTTGTGTGCCAAAGATAAGAACCCTTAATCTAGAGTTGTTTTCCAAGAACCACTTCCCTGTTCATTGAATTTCTCCATTGCTTTTCTGTCTTCCATTTTAATGATTTCTACTTTTATTTTTATTTCCCTTTTGGTATAAACAGGCACAATTTATTGCACAAAAATTATTCTTCAATGAAGATGATAAAAGTAAGTAAAATGCAAAAGAAGTTACTCTTATTTCTATCGCTTGATTCCAGACTTGCATATTCTTGCTATAAAAGGAAGAGCAATATTTATTATAAGTTCAAAATATATACTAATTCTTATAAGATGTGACTCCAGCTTTTCTCTGTTGTCTCTGTATACTACAACTAAAATCTTTAGTAGGACATTACATTGTCCCATCAGGAAAGCTGAGACCTTGACATAAGTCCAAAGCTAGCCTTCTTTCAGTATGAAACACATTCCTTTCATTTTTTTAAACATTTTTTATGATTGATGAGCTTACATTCATTACATTAATAAATAATAATTACTTCAAGTTCATAGTTTACATCAGGGTTTACTCTTAGTTTTGTACATCTTATAAGTTTGGACAAATCCATAATAATATGAATCTATCATTATAGCATCACACATAGTATTTTCACCATCCTAAACATTCTGTGCTCTGATTATTCATCTTCCCTCCACCCCTTCTAGCAACCACTAATCATTTTACTGTCTGCATAGTTTTGCCTTTTCCAGAATGTCTTTCCATAATGTTGGGATCATACAGTATATCTTTTCATGGCTTGACAGCTCATTTCTTTTTAGCACTGAATAATATTCCATTGTATAGATGTATCACAGTTTATCCATTTACTTACTAAAGGATATCTTGGATGTTTCCAAGTTTTGCCAATTATGAATCATGCCGCTATAAACATCCCTGTGTAGGTTTTTGTGTAGACATTAGTTTTCAGCTCCTTTGGGTGAATATGAAAGAGTGCAATTGTTGGATCATATGGTAAGAGTATGTTTAGTTTTGTAAAAAAATTGCCAACTCTTTTCCAAAGTGGCTGTACCATTTTGGATTCCCACCCACAATCTATGTGAGTTCCTGTTGCTCCACATATTCACCACATTTGACCTGTCAGTGTTCTGGAGTGTGACCCTTCTGATAGGCGTGTAGTGGTATTTCACTGTTGTTTTAATTTGCATTTACCTGATGATGTGTGATGTGGAATGTCTTTTCGTATGCTTACTTGCCACCTATATATCTTCTTCAGTGAGGTGTCTGTTAAGTTCTATGGCCCATTTCTTAGTCAGTTTGTTCTTTCCTTATTGAGTCTTACCAGTGTTTTGTCTATTTTGGGAGAGTCCTTTATTAGATGTATCCTTTGCAAACATTTTCTACCTGCGTGTGTTGCTTGTCTTCTAAATTCTCTTGACATTGTCTTTACAGAGCAGAAGTATTTAATTTTAATGAAGTGTAGCTTATCAATTATTTATTTCATGAATCATGTCTTTGGTGTTGTATCTAAGAAGTATCACCTTGGGCACCAAAGTCATCTAGTTTTTCTCCTATGTTATATTCTAGAGGTTTTATAGTTTCACAGTTTACATTTAAGTCTATGATCCACTTTAAGTTAACTGTGAAAGATTTAAGGTCTGTGTCTACATTTATTTTTTTCAAGTGGATGTCCATTTTTTCCAGCACCATTCATTGAAGACACTATGTTTACCTCATTGTATGGCTTTTGCTGTTTTACCAAAGACAGTTGACTATGTTTATATGGGTCCATTTCTTGCTGGCTCTCTAGTCTGTTCCATTGATCTGTTTGTTTATTCTTTCCACACATGATCTTGATTAATTGTTGATGCATCAGTCCTCCAATGTTGTTATTTTCCTTTGATAATGTGTTGGATATTCTGGGTCTTTTGCCTCTCCCTATAAACTTCAGGATAAATTTGTCAATATTCACAAAATAACTTGCAGAGATTTTTATTTTGTTTATATTGAATCTATAGATAAAGTTTGGAAGGACTGACATCTTGACGATGTTGAACATTCCTACCAATGAGCACAGAATAGTTCTCTATTATTTATTCTTTGATTTCATTTATTAGAGTTTTATGGGTTTCCTCATATAGACCTTATATTTGCTCCTATCATTTTAGTCCATTTTTTCTTTAGGCTTTGGGCTTATTTTGTCCTTTTCTTCTGGATTCTTGAGGTGGAAGATTAGGTTATATACTTGAGAATTTCTTTTCTAATGTAGGCATTTAGTGTGATAAATTTACACCTTAGCACTGTTTTTCCTATGTCCCACAAATTTTAATAAGTATTTTCATTTTGAGTCAGTTCAATATGTGATTTTCCTTCAGAGTTCCTTTTCCACTGATAAATTACTGAAAAATGTGTCTTTTGTTTCCAAGTTTGGGGGGGGCGATTTTCCTGTTATCTTAGTCTATGTTGGTAGATGTTCAGCTGGCACTTAAAAAGATTGTGTATTTTACCATTGTTGGTAGAACATTTTATAAACATCAATTAAATCCCACTGGTTAATGATGTGGTTGCATTCTTATATATCCTAGATAATCTTCAGTCTAGTTGTTCTTTCTATTTTTGTGAGGGGATGCTGAAAGTCTTACTACATTTGTGGATTTTTCTATATCTTCTTTCAGTTCTATAATATTTTTGCATCACATATTTTCCTTCTCTGTTGTTTGTTGCACACACGGGATTGTGCTATCTTTTCTGTAAATTGTGTCTTTTACCATTAATAATTTCTATTACTGTATCTGGTAATATTTTTATATCTGGTCTACTTTCTTGATATTAATGTATCTACTCTTGATATACTTTCATGAATATTTGTATAATATAACTTATCCCATTATTTTACTTTCAATCTTCTAGTTGATATATTTAGAACATTTACATTTAGTGCAATTATTGTTAGCAGCTAAGTATGCCATTTACTTGTTTGTTTTATTTGTTCTTTGTTTTTGTTTCTCTATTTTCTGTTTACGCTCTCCCATGGTTTACTTAAATAATTTTTATTATCACACCTTAAGTTATTTACAGTTTTTAAAATTTTCTGTTATATAGCTTTCATATATATATATATATATATATATATATNATATATATATATATATATATATATATATATGTGTGTATATATATATATATATATGTATATATATATATCTGGTATGTATAATATATCATATCACAGTCTGCTGGTGAATTCATTATTCTACCAATTGGAGTGACATAGAAATCTTTACCTCCCTTTACATACTTTTATCCTTCCCTTTTTATAATACATCATTTAAAATATTTCTTCCATGTATATTTAGAATCACATCAGACCATGTTATGATTTTTGTTTTGATCATCAAATCTAATTTTGAAAACTCAAGAGAAGAAACACTTATTGTATTTATTTACACATGTGCTTGCAAAGTTCTTTCTTCTTGAAGTTCCAAGCTTTCTTCTTTTATTGTTTACTTTCTGTTTAGATAATTTCCTTTAGATATTCATTTAGAATAGATATATTGGCAACACATTTCCCTAGTTTTCATTTGTATGTAACTATCTTGATTCCCTCTTCACCCCTGAAGAATATTTTCACACTGTATAGGATTCTAGGTTGACAGTTCTTTTTTTTTTTTTTTCCCAGCTGTTGAAAGATATTGTGCAACTTCCTCTGATGAGAAATCTAGTATCACTTAAATTGATTTTCCCTGATAGGCAAGCACTCATTTTTTTTCTGGCTGCTTTCAATAGTTCTTTTTTGTTCAGATTTATGAAGCTGAATTATGATGATTTTTGGCATGGTTTTCTTGGGTTCATCCTGTTTACTTATCTTCTTGGATCTATAGTTTTATAGCCAGATTTGGGGAGTCTTCAACCATTATTTATTTTGGTATTTTTACAACCCTGTCTTTCCTTTCTTTTCTTCCAGAATTCTAATAACATGAACATTCAAACATTTGTTATAGTCCTATAGATTTCTGAATCTTTATTCATTTTGTTTTCCAGCTTATTTTATCTATGCTGTTCAGATTGAATAATTTCTATTGTTTTATATTCTGGTTCACTGATTCTTTCCTCTGTCCTCTACATTTGGCTATAGAAACCATCCACTAAGCTTTTTATTTTTTATTTTATTGTTTACTTCTAAAATTTCCATTTTTTATATCTTTTATTTCTTTTGAAGCTTTTTTATTTTGAGTATGTCCATAATTGCTTACTGAAGCATTTTTTTTATCATGGGTGCTCCAAAATCTTTCTCTTATAACCATAACACCTTTGTCATCTCAGTGCTAGCATCTATTGACTGTGTTTTTTCATTCAGTTTGATATCTTCCTGAGTCTTGGTAGGATAAATAATTTTCAATGGACACATGGACATTTTTGTATTATGTTCTGCTGTAATTTTCTTGTTCTGATATCATTTCAGCAAAGGAATAAGGGGGTGCCATCTTTTTAATCCAGAAGATGTAGAAGTCTACGTTATTTTGTTTTAAATTCTAAAGCATCTATTGGCTTATTTAATTTCTTTAAGTTTTTCTAACTTTATGTTGTTCTTTCATGCTGTATATTTGGTCTTAATGATTTTGAGCTCATTTTGGCTGTAGTCTTGTGGAGTGATCTTGTTTGTAGAGATCTGGGAATATTCTTCAAATATTAGGATAAAAGAGTGGTCAGGATGTTTTTTTTTTGTTTGTTTTCAGCCTTATCACTCTTTCTTCCTCTGTTATTCTTCTGAAGCATTAAAAAATATGGTAGGTCATTTTCTGAGCTTTCCTGGCTCTCCTCTTCTCTACTTTTATCTGGAAATCTCTTTTTTTCATTTCTATTTCCCTTGCCCTACTTAATTTTTATGCCACTCCAAGAATTTTTTCCTAAATAAAGAACCATATTCTAGAAGGAGTCCAGGTTGGTTAGTGCTGAGAGTTCACACATATTCTACCCCTTCAAAGCCCGTACACCTGAGCCCAGACCATTTTCTGTGTTAAGTAAAATGTTTTTCACTTTCACCCTGAATTCTCAAATTGGCCCATCTGTGCTTTTCAGTAAATACCTACTGGCTAGTTTGGATTTCTCCTATTCTTGGCTACATCAGATGCCTTATTGTTTTTCTTTTGCCTTCTCTGCTGACGCCAATAGATCTTGTGTTTCTACCTAATTGAATTTAAAAGTTTATGAAGATTATCTTATCCCCTAGTTTTGTAGTAAATATTATTTATGGGTCTTCAATTTAGCTATCTTATTTTTCCATTGTTATGTGGGTTTTGGGGAGATTCAAACACTATGCACATCTACAAACTCAATTCCTCACAATAGCCAAGATAACTGACTTTAAAAATATTTTTGTACTATTAAGAAATTACCCTTCATAATCCCAAGGAAGATACGTGATCTTAAATTTTTAGCTCTTTTTCTCTCACACACCATTTCAGCAAGAGGACAGAAAAGAAAATAAGACTGGAATCATTCCCATCTTGGCAGGTCTTTTCCAGGGACAGGACTCATCTGTGAGATAAAGGCAAATGAGTGGGGTGGTTTTAATGGCTATAGGTGGGATGGTGATACTTTTTTTTTTAACAAAACATGGAAAAATACAACATTATCAGAATTAATATGCTATCTTATACATCTGTGGAAATAAAAAAATGATCTTGAAATAAGACTATTTCCCCAAATAATTCAAATATATTTTTATATATCAAAATTCAAGGCTGTAGGAAGCATAAAACACATTGAAGTATGAACCAAGAGGGGAGAATGAGACTGTCTGAACTATCTTGCAGGCTCCCTATAGAAATATGACTTCTAATTCTTCGATATTTTATAACAGAAGTGAAAGGGATTACATATATTATGAATAGTTCAGGGCTATAATAAACTAAGGTGAAGTAAAGGGACTTTAAGAGGAAGACAGAAGAGGAAAAAGAGCTGCTTCATGGTGAGTATGAGCTACATTAACAGAAGGCAGAGAGACTGATCTATATAATTCAACTCCATTTGCCTACGTTTTTCAGAATGGGAAATAATTTGCAATTTTGAAAGGGTAAAACTATCAAACTAAAAATGAATTTATAGCTTAATATATAAAGGGGTAGTAAGTTGGCACCTAAAGAGCTCATGAGTTAATCATATATTACAATTTTAAAGGCATGTGCTGATTCCCTTTAAAAATTCCATTCCAGAATTTAAAAGTGGGTAAAATATTAGAAAACTAGACATAAAGATATAAAATTTAAACAATTAAAGTATAGTTTCTGGAATCAAGCCAAACTTCTAACTTGAGCAAAGTTTAAATGAATTATAAAATGCAGAATTTCTCAACTTAATAAAAAAAGCAAAGATTGAATAAGTTGGTACACATCCCGTTAACATAAGACATGTCAATCTAAATAATTTACTTTTCTGTTGAGATTACTGGATTGACAGACCCAATAAAAAATGCCAAGCTCACTGTGTATTGATTTTATCCAAGTAGAGCAATGTCTAACATGTTAATTTTATGAAAATAGGTGTCAACCTTGTGGGGATGGTAGTAAGATTATGTAGAGTCACAGCTGGTTCAATAATTATATCTAAATGGAGTTTATTAATAACTTTGTGCCTCTTTAGAGGAAGGTGTCAAAAGTCTATTAAAGATTTCAAGGAAATTATGAAAGTAAAGTTTAGGAGATTTTTAGGTGATAGAGGGTAAACTGATAGGATAGTTAAAAAATTTCATTTAATAAATGTTAGGAGGAAAATAAAAATTCATAGTATAAATACTAATGTTCAAAATGGCACAAATAGGAAATAGGAAATATAGCAGCCAACAGGGGTTTTAGTTGAGCAGGAACTAGGTAAGAATTAATATTATGATTCAGATTTTAATATATTGATTATCAATAGTGTCCAGTGATGGGAAAGGAGCAGTATCATAGACTCCATTGGTTAGATACATTCTGGGACATTATGTTAACAAGACAGGTCTGTCTAAAAAGGGACTATAAAAGCTCTTACGTGCCCCAAGAAAAACAACCAAAATTGTGAGGTTCTGAACATCATGCGACATAAGAAAATGTCGACAGGAGCAGCTTGGTGCTACTTAACACATCTGTATAGAGCAGCTGGTGTGCAATGCGTTGGTCTAGAGTAGAGATTGGCAAACACATCCATGCGTTTAACCCAACTCACCACCTGTTTTTGTAAAGGTTTCCTGAATTGCAGTCACTCCTGTCTGTTTATGTATTGTCTGTGGATGCCATTGCACTACAAGAGTAGAGTTCAGTAGATATTACTGAGACCAAACAGGCCACAAAGCCGAAAGCATTTATTCACTAGCCCTTCACAGAACATTATTTGCCAACTCTTTGGCTAGAAAATAAAGTCTAATGGGACCCATAATTGCCATATTCAAATATGTATGTTTGAAGATGATACTTATATGCAGAAATATTCATTTATTTTAAAATTCATACATGAATGTCAGAAACGGTGATCACTGCTAATTCATCTGAGGTCTGTAAGGGAGAAAGAGTCTGTCAGCTTCTCTTTGTGTCTAGCAGATTATTCTGTGTATGGTAGGTGCTCAGTGAATATTCATTTTATGAATACATGATGAATGAGTTATATAGAGGCTCTGCTTTCATAGGGCATACATTCTGATGGGGAACACTTATTATTAAAGAAATAATTATATAATCAAGCACAGTTTTGGTAAGTTCTATTAAGAAGAAATAGAAAGTGCTTTAAAAAAGCATGCACATAATTTCATTTATTTGAAGATATCTTTTGCCCACATTTTTAACATCTCTGAAACAGAAATATATGTTTCAGTCAATAATTGAACTTTATAGAAATGATATATGCTGTAATTGGTGGAGCTGTAGATTGGATGCAAAGTGATACCTGGGAGGTTTCCCTATCTGTAAAAGTAATGTTTAAGCTGAACAAGTAAGTTTTTCTTCATTCAAGAGGCCAAATCAGGATAACAGTGGATTCAGGTTGAGTTAGAATTAGCTGAGGAATTGTATCAAAACTATGCTGATTAAAGGGAGTCAATTTATAGCTGTCACCTTCTATGTGCCTTGACACTCAGGGGAAAGTTTTAAGGGATGCCTAAGACTTTTGGCTTTGCATTCTATAGGACCAAACTCTTGTAAAAACTATAATTATGCATATAAAGCTTGTTATCAATTGTGAGAGTTAAATGGATGTTAGCAATTAATTTTTAAATAGACAGTTAAATAGACATTTATTTTATCTCAATAAATGAAAAACTTTTTAAAAATGGAGTATTAATGATATTTAACCTTTACATAATGGTTACTATGTCAAAAACTGTTACAAGTGCTTAAGAGGTAACTTTTTTAACACCATTGGGGTTAAGTGGCTTGCTCATGGCCACTTGGAGTGAATGCTGTGCCTAAGTTGTAAACCCAGGATGTCTGGCTTAAGAAAGCATGTTCTTACCTGTTATGTTGTACTGCTTCTTAAGTGGGAACTATTCGAAATAAAATAAGCTAGTCCCAGAGCCCGTTATGCTCAATCATTAAGCAATGTAGGGGTTTTATCTTCCAGAATTATTATAGACAACATCTGTTTATTGAGTAGTTTGATTTTATGAGAAATGGTGATCAATGCTAAGACAATGTGATTCAATGAAGAGTGGTCCTTTTCTATGTTACCAAACACCTATTATGACTAGCAAACCTATATCCTCTTATATTTTTACAGCTGTGCTTTTATTCTTTCTCTGATGTACTTTAGTATCTTCTTTTGGTATCATCTTAAATCAACCTGGTCTATTTTAAAAGCAAACAGAGTCTACATAGTGCTTAGAAAACTGACTGATCATCCCAAGTTTTCATGACATGATCTATAAATTATCATGAAGAGGGATAAGATATTTTATGGTTCCGTCAACTGTCACTTTTATTTGTAATTGTTTGCTTGGCATTTAAGGGGTTCTGCCAAATTTTAAGATTGCCTCAGGGTTCCTGAAAAATTATGTTTAAGGGTTTAAGAGTACGCAGGCACTCTGATTTCCTAAAAAGAAAATATGAGATATATGCTTAATATATTAAGCATTTATGTTTCCTAAGCAATGTGATATTAATTAAGTACTAGAGAGCAAGAAACCAAGGATCTATACATATGTCAGGAACTTCTATAAAGATTTCTACATATGGGTATACTTGTATATATATGAATGTGTGTGTGTGTGTGTGTGTGTGTGTGTGTGTATGTGATTGCGTCTCTGCTGATTGAGGAAGGAGAGAAAAAAAAGTAGGAGGTTCACTCACTTTATCAATATTGTAAATTCTTGGGATGCCAGTATTTTCACATCCAAACATAAATACAAGGGCACTTCTCAAAAATAATTTTGGCATTATTTACCTTTTAAAATTTTACATGTTACTATTCCCTTTCATTATAAAAGATAATTGAGAGTTGATTGTATTAGGAAAGGGCCAGTTTTCAGTTAGTGCTTTGAGTTCTTTTTTCTAGTAAGACTGAACCAGTGTTTCTCCGACTGAACAAGTCTGAAAACAAATCACCATTAGAGGTTTCAACATTGAACTTCCATATCATTGTATTCATATACAATTCTTAAGGCTGCTCGGGCCTTGAAATATTCACTTGTGATATATTTTTAAAATATGCCTATTTTAAAGTTGTAAGCACAATGCTGACTCTTCTATAATTTCCTAAAATTATATTCTGTTTTCTATATATAGCTCAACTTTTCTTTACATATAATACTTTAGAAAAATAATCTTTGTAAAATAAACATGAGTATTTTCTTTAGTGCCTGCAAAAAAAGAAAAAAAAAGTCATGCTAGAAGTGTAAACACATGAGCTAATCCCATCTCTGTCCCTGTCCTTTCTATGAGCCTGAGAATCATACCGAAATGTCCAAAAACAATGTTAAACTAATAAAATGCACCATAATTCTGACTATATCATCACTTACTCAAAAAATAAGAATATTTAAAAGTGCTCTATAATATTCATGAAGGCAATGTATAGACACAAACTGGCTCATTAGGTTATTAATGTGAGATGTACCTTTCTTTTATAATTTAAACACATAAACAATTATATACTAATAAAACTGACACCAGAATTATGTCTTTTAGATTACAAAAAATAAAATTAAAGACAATACCTACAAAAAAAGGTAGAGGACGCATAAATGGTATATTATTGATTTGAAATACAAGGTATACATGAAAATCATGTGACAAAACCATCTGCTGACCTGATGAATTGTTCTTAATTCATTTTTTTGGTAATAAGAAAAGATTATTAAGTAGTATGTATAGGGTGAAACCTGAATATTTAAGAATAAAAAAATAAATATGAATATATGGGAGAAATTTTCTAAATTTTCTATTTTTTTGCCTTTGTGTTTTTCTGCACTGTGTGTGTGCACACATATGTATAGATGATGAATGAATAAGTCATGTATATATCCTGTATAAACTATAATAACATTTGGGAAAACAAATTGCATTTTTAGTATTTTAACACAACCACTTTTCTCTAATTCTTAAAGATGTAACTATTTTGGGAACAGTTATTATGAAAGAAAAGCAACTGTATTTAAAGGAAAGTAAATGATATCAAAACAGTAGCTTATAAAAAGGTGTGATTACAATACACAAGATGTTCTTGAAGAGTTTTCATAAAACACTAGGCTAATTGTTATCTTGTCTGCATCTGATCTGATGACAAACACTAATTGGTTTATGTCTACACTGCATCCGTCAAAGGAGATACAGTCCTTCATGAAGAATACCCTATGAATGTATCTACATTGTATGTCATATTTAGGCCAAAATCCAATCCATTTTATTCATTATTTCATCTTCAAAATCCTGTCCTATGCCTGGCACATGATAGGCTTTCAATTATGTATTTAATTAAGTAAATTAATAAGAAGTTGTTAGTCATTGAGAGATTAAGCATATAATCAGGTCATAACTAATAGGTTAATAAATTACCTGATACTTCAAAACTAAATAGAATAAAAAATTATAGGTAAGAAAGAGAAAAGCAGGACCAAATCCTGAGAATGCCACTCTCCTCCCACAAAATTGGAGGTAGATTAAGAGTAGAGGTGACAGCAAAGGAAACTGAGAATTGATTTCCAGGGCACAAGAGGAAATCCAGGAGATTGTGGTGTCCTGAATTTAACAAGAGAAGAATACTTCCTGGATGGCGATGTCAGCACTGTTGAAGGCTACTGAGGAGGAGAGTAAACTCAGGACAGAGAAATGTCAATTGAATTTAGCCTCATGGAGATTATTGATGACCTTGGAAAGAGCATATTCTGTGAGACAGGTGGAGATTATTTTCAATCGAATTTATTAGAGGTAAAGTTCACTTTAATCTTTAGATATGGTGGCCTCATATTTTTGGAAGCCAGATTTACAGTAGGTTAAAGAGTGATTGAAAGATTGAAAATACATTTTTAAAAATAAAATAACTTGGGTATGTCAAACTTTATACTTTTCCAATTATCTCACATACTTATAGTCATCTAATCCTCAAGAGGACATTTTGAATTGAATGCCCAGATAATATATTTTATCTCCAAAAAGTCACACCTATCATATAGTGTAGCACAGAAAAAACTAAATTCTGGCTTTTTTGATTCATGACCCAGTATTCTTTTCACAACAAAATACAAGACAGTACTCTCTGAATTATAACTTAATTATGACATAAGCATTTAATACTTTATAAGAATTTGGACTACTATTAACAGTTAAATCTAATCAATAATGGCATCTTCTAACTATTATTAGGGGCTTTTTCAAAAGTCTTTCTCCCTAAAATTTAATTAGATTAAGCTCTGAGGAATAGCCTATTGGTTATGAATATCCAGACTTCAACTGTACTTCCCTAGGGTGTTAGAGTGTCTTACTCTCAAAAAATTAGTTTGGGCCTTTAATTAATTAAGACATATTATTCCCATATGCAGATGTGCAGATGTTGCTATATAAAAGCTAAAGAATACAGGTTGATATTTTATTCATACACACAAGTAAAAATGAATCACCTGCTTAAAGAAATAATGAAGATCAGCACAGAAACATCAGAGGAAAGCATTATGTTTATATGGGGAACCCAAATGAGAGAAAACATTGAAGAGAAAATTGTGGGTATGGACGAAGATAGAAAAATAAAGTAATTGCAAAATAAGGTCATTTCATTGGAGGTAGCAATTCTGGCTTTATCCACAATTCCACAGAGAGATTACAATAATTTAATGGGCTAAAGTGTTATCTGAATATAAATTGTTTTGTTCAGGCTGATTTTTGACTCCTGGAATTTTATTAATTTTTCCAGCAAACAAAAATCTGTCTCATAAAAATTCTGCTTTAAGGGTCTTGCTCAGATATCTCATTCTCATCAGAGTCAACCCTGACTAGCCCAGCTAATGTGGACCTTTCTAGCAAGACATACGTTCCTGTGGTCTTTATCAACTATTGTCGTGACAAATACAAATGGAAAAATTGGCTTCATTCTCTTAATTTTGAAAGTAAGGGAGAATTCCGCTCCCAACTTTCATTAGCACAGTTACTTTAGAAAGCTTTTAACTTTATTCTTTCTCTCTTTGAAATGTATGTAAACATTTAAAAAAGCTAAATATGCCTCCAACCAGGAACTGGGAACTATATCTTTGAAATATAATCAAGGAAGTTTTGTCCTTGTGTCCCAGTCTCAGAGGGGGTAGAAGTGTAACTGTGGTGGGTCCCTCCCACCATGTTGAAAAATGACCTCTTGTTATAAAGACACAAGAAGTTTATTCTGTTGGATAAAACCAATAAGCTAATGCAAATGGCACCCTGATTACCAAGTGAATTTGGATGAACTATGTGTGACAAATGATGCTGCCAAATCCTCTTGAGGACTAGTTATTGTCTCTCTTGAGAACATGTGGTAATGAGTTGTGTCTGCTTGGCTATATGATGGGCGGGGTTTCTATGTATCCTCAGTCTTTTGGCAGATTGCCTGTGGTATGCATTACATTCTGGTTTAATGCTTATTCAATGATAAAATTGTTTTCTTTCTCTTCTACTTGTCAGAGAGGTTTCCTGGGTGGAGAGGAAATTTTATTACATGTTCCCTATTAGACTCTAGTCAGCATTTTAGTAACTTTGTAGAGTTTTCTCTTCCCCTAGCTAGCCAGGGCACCCATTCTGCATATATGACATTTGACGGGGTGGGGTAGAGGGAATACTAGAATATATTATTAGTCTTATAAAAACAAAAGAGTCTAATTCAGATGTTCTGTTCCCCAAGCTTTTAAAAAAAACACTTTTTAATTATGAGTTTCTTCAATCACATAAAAGTGAAGAGAATAGTATAACAAACCCCTCTGTACTTCTCTCTCAGCATCAGCAATTGTTTCCAGTCTTGTTTCATCTATATCTATGCTTAAGTTTTTGGCTAGGTATTTTTCTTTTAATATTTATATTTTACCCTAATATATATATATATATATATTTTTTTTTTTTTAAATTTTTTGGGGGTGACATTGGTTAGTAAAATTATACAGGTTTCAAGTGTACAATTCTATATATAACACATCATCTCTACATTGCATTGCGTGTTCACCACCCAGAGTCAGTTCTCCTTCCATCAACGTATATTTGACCCCCTTTATCCTCTATGACCCCCTGCTCTGGTAACAACTAAACTGTTGTCTGTGTCTATGAGTTGTTTGTTTGTTTGTCTTGTTCATTTGTTGCTTTCACTTTATATTCCACATTTGAGTGAAGTCATATGGTTCTCGACTTTTTCTGTCTGACTTATTTCACTTAGCATGATAATCTCGAGATTCATCAATGTTGTCGAAAACAGCAGTATTTCATCTTTTCTAATAACGGCTGAGTAATATTCCATTGTATATATGTACCACATCTTCTTTATCCAATCATCTATCCAAGGACACTTTGGTTGTTTCCATGTCTTGGCCACCATGAATAATGCTGCAATGAATAATCTGCAATGAACATCAGGGTACATATATCTTTATGGATAAATGTCTTCAGATTTTTGGGTTGCCCAGAAAAGAAATTGCTGAGTCTAAAGTACAGTAAAACCTTGGTTTGTGAGGATAATTCGTTCCAGAAACAAACTACTTGTGTTGCAAGAAATCACTCGTTTACCACGTTAAAATGTATTAGGAATATTTGCTTATCTTGCAGAACACCCGCAAACCAAGTTACTCGCAATACAAAGTTTTACTATAATTCTATTTTTAATTTTATGAGGAACCTCCTATTGTTTTCCATAGTGGCTGTACCAATTTACATTCCCACCAGCAGTGTATGAGGGTTTCTTCTTCTATACAACCTCTCCAACACTTCTTACTACTTGTTTTTTTGATAAAAGGCATTCTAACAGCTGTGAGGTGGTATCTCATTGTGGTTTTGATTTGTATTTCCCTAATAGCTAGTGAAATTCAACATTTTTTCGTATATCTGTTGGCTATTTATATGTCTTCTTGGGAGATATGTCTGTTTAGGTCCTCTGCTGACTTTTTAATTGGATTGTTTGTTTTTTTGTTGTTGTTGAGTCATATGAGTTCTTTATATATTTTGGATATTAGCTCCTTATTGGAGGCTTTGTTTGCAAATATCTTCTCCCAATTGGTTGGTGGCTTTGTTGATGGTTTCTTATGCTGTGCAGAAGCTTTTTAGTTTGACAATGTCCCATTCATTTATGTTTGTTTTTATTTACCTTGCCTTTGAGGTCAAATTCATAAAATCTCTGAACCCAAGGCCGATAAGTTGAGTACCTATGCTTTCTTCTAAGCAATTTATTGTTTCAGGTCTTATGTTTAGGTCTTGGAT
This sequence comes from Hipposideros armiger, assembly GCF_001890085.2. Classification (NCBI taxonomy): domain Eukaryota; kingdom Metazoa; phylum Chordata; class Mammalia; order Chiroptera; family Hipposideridae; genus Hipposideros; species Hipposideros armiger. The sequence goes on from NW_017731709.1 coordinate 1,039,416, forward strand.
CCATTTTGAGTTAATTTTGGTATGCGGTGACAGATAGCAGTCTAATTTCACTCCTTTGCACATGGCTTTCCAATATTCCCAGCACCATTTATTGAAGGGGCTTTCTTTTTTCCATTGTATGTTTTTGGCTCCTTTGTCAAAGATTATCTGTCCATGTATATAGGTGGGTTTAGTTCTGGGTTCTCCATTTTATTCCATTGGTCTGTGTGTCTGGTTTTTTGCCAGTACCATGCTATGGTAATTATTGTCACTTTATAGTATAATTGAAGTCAGGGAGTGTGATACCTCCAGCCTTGTTCCTTTTACTCAAGATTGCTTTGGCTATTCAAGGTCTTTTGTGATTTGATACAAATCTGATGATTTTTTGTTGTTCTATTTCTTTAAAAAATGCCATTGGGATTTTGATGGGATTACATTAAATCTGTATATTTCTTTGAGTAACATGGCCATTTTAACTATGTTGATTCTCCTAATGCATGAACATGGAATATCTTTCCATTTCTTTGTGTATCCTTCAATTTCTTTTAATATCTTATAGTTTTCAGTATAGTTCCTTTACTTCCTTTATTCAGTTTATTTCTTGGTATTTTATTCTTTGTTGCAATTGTAAAAAAGAATTGTTTTTTTTTCATTTATTTTTCTGAAATTTCATTGTTCGTATACCCTTTATGTTATATGTAAGTGTATATTGCCATATTCTGTGTAGAGTTGCCATTTCCTGCTTCTGTTTGTCTGTTAGTCATCTTATTCATAGTTTTGTATTCTTCTGTCTTTTTGTTTCAGGAAGAATAAAACCATTCAGTATTTCCTGTAATGCAAGGCCTGTGGTAGAAAATTCCCTCAGCTTCTGTATATCTGGAAAGGTCTTTACTCCTTCCTATCTAAAGGATAACTTTTCTGGATATATTATACTTGGCTGGTAATTTCTCTGTTTCAATACTTTGAATGTTTTGTTCTACTCCCTCGTAGTTTGTAAAGTTTCTGCTGAAAAATCTGATGATAATCTCATGGGCTTTCCTTTGTAGGTTACCATCTTCTTTTCCCTGGTTGCCTTGAGAATTCTTTTTTGGTCATTAATTTTTGATGGTTTCAATATAATGTGCCTTGGAGAAGGCCTTTTAGGATTGAGATGATTAGGTATTCTGTTCACTTCTTGTATTTGAGGACCCAGTTTCTTCCATAGGTTTGGGAAGTTCTTGTTGATTATTTGTTTGAATAAGCTCTCTGTGCCCATCTCTATTTTCTCCTTGTATGCCCTTATTCTTATATTGCTTTTTCTGATTGACTGAGACAATTCTTTTCGAGTTCTTACATTTCTTTTAACTCTCAAGTCTCTCTCTTCTTCCATCTGCATCATTTCCAGATTTCTATATTTGATATCAGTAATTCTTTCCTCCATCTGGTCAGCTCTATTTCCTAAGCTTGCTATTTCATTCTTCATCTCTTTTATTGAGTTCTTCAGCTCCAGAATTTCTATTCGGTTCTTTTTTTAAAATTTCAATCTTTTTTGTAAAGTATTCATTTTGTTCATTAATTTTGTTTCTGAGTTCATTAAACCACCTGAGTTTTCTTACATCTCATTGAGTTTTTTCAGAACTAAAATCTTGAATTTTCTGTTATTAAGTCACATATTTCTATGTCTTTATGCTTATTTTCTGGAGATTTTTAATTTTCTTTCTGAGCTGCTTTGTTACCTTGGCTTTTCATTGTAATTGATGGATTATTTCTCTTCTTAGGTATTTACAGGGGTAAATTGGGCAGCATGTTGATACAAAGAGGTATTTCTCTTGTTTTCTAGTCAGTAGTTTTGGACTGCTTTATTTTCTCTTGCCCTATTCCAGCTTCTTGTGGTGGAAGATTTCATGGGGAGGTGGGTGTCTCCTCTGTGACCAGGTCACCTAGGTCTCAGGGTACCATCCCTGTGGGAGGATATGGTGGGTGATGGGGTTCTGAGCCCCTGAAATACCAGTACTGCCCCTGCAGCCAGATTCAGAGCTGCACTGTCTAAGTAGTCTTGGGTGCCCCTGCTGGGATCAACCATGAAAAGTGGGGATGGCGTAGGCTGGGAGAAACTTCTGGTGTGTTTGTGTCTTTGTTCTCCTCCAAGTAATGACTACTGCCACACCACAGCTGCCTAGCCCCTATACCTCCACCCCTGTCACTGGGGTTAGTCACAGTGCACACCTGCACTCAGGAACTGTCTTACTAGTTTCAGGGATGTAGATATTTTGTTCTTTAACCAGATGCTGCTACAGTTTCTTCTGGGGCCCGCCTGTAGCTCTGGGAGGGTGTGGGAGGTGAGCTCTGGAAAGATGGAGGGAGGCAGGCAGGCTCCATGGCTTCATTTTCTGCATTGAGGGCTGCTAGACCACACCTGTCATGCTTCTGTATTCAACCTTTGCCCTGATCACTGGGTTCAGCCATACTATATGCTGATCACTCAGGCAGGCATGCTCAGGGCCACTGAGCGAGCACCTGTAGCCTGAGTCCTCCTCTCTCCCAGGACCACAGTGAGCTCTGAGCTGCATCTGCACTCCCATCTCTGCTGTTCTCCCTTCCCTCCTCCCTTGCTCAGCCGATTCTCCCACTTTCAGATGTTTCCAAGTGTAGATCTCTCAGATGTGTTTGCGTGTCGCACAGGGAATCCTTTGTTAAATTATAGCTGCTCAACCTGTTGTAAATTCAAGGGAGGAGATCAAGGGGGACCCCTCATGATGCCAGGTTTCTGACTGAGAGATGTTTTATTCATGCCTCTCAACTAGGAATTTCTTAAATAAATATTCAGTTATTCATACAAAATATAGAAACTTTTTTACTAAACTAAGGCTGTGAGAGGATGATCTAAACATTTCCAGAAGTGATTGAACCCTATTTGAAACTGGTGGTTACTTATATGCTTAGAATTCAAGGGGATCTCTTCTCTCCTTCCTCCAATCACTTGGCATTTCCCAGGCGGCCTCTCCATGGAATGGAACTGTGAGACTTAATGTCCCCATTTCCCTCTCCCCAAATCACGTCTCCAAGACAATGGGATGTGATTCCACCGCCAGACTGTAATCATCGAAGAGGCCAGTGGTATAAATTGACTTATTTTTTCTTTCCTATAGAAAGATAGGCTATGGGCCTCAAGGATCCTGGCTTCCTAACAATTCAGTGAGTGTTAAAGTAACTTATACAAACTGTGTTAGAGATAAAATTCATATTTGTCATCAAACAATATGGTCTCCTGCTATCTTTTTTAAGAGTCTTGAATTTATAAGGAACAATCTCTGTAGGCCACAGTATTTTCCTCTATAACCATTGTTCAATCCTGCCTTGCAGGCAATTTCAAGCATTACAGAGCAACTCAATGTTCTATTTGTCTATCAATGCTTGAAGCATTACTTGCAAATATAACTTGTCAATGACTTCTTTCATAGTTGTTTTCTTTACTCCTAGACTAATAAAAGACAAGCTTCATATTCATTTAACACATCATGTCTCCTGCAAGCAGGAAACACAAATCTCCATTTAAAAATAAATGTAAAGATGCACATTATAGGAAGGAATGCTTTAATTGTGTCTTAAGCAAACAATTTAGTTATTACTGTGTAGTCCCCAATAGACATATTTTGTTTATTTGTTTTGTTTGAAGCATTTGCAACTAGTTTATTTTTGCCTACAATCAAATCATCATAGAGTCTAAGTGCTTTCTCAATTTTAATTTCACAATTTAAATTGGTTTCATATTAATGTACTTGGTGGGAAATACATTATCTGGTCCATTCTCTCAAGGACTTCAGGAAAGAAGTGTGAGCCTAGAGACCAGTGACCATCATAACTGTCAGACCAGCTGAGCCTAGTGGTCTTTAAAGTATTTCTATAATTACTGTAAGCATGTTTCTCTCCAATATAGTATCCATCTGTTTCTTTTTTAGACCATTTACATTTATTCCTGAATATTTATTCATGAATAGACACTATTTTCAAAAAAAATCTCTATGGACTTTTGAGTAGAAAAATTATAAAGACTAATTCAATGTTGTTACTATGATTTTCAATAATTCTTTACAAATGCTTTAAAAAGAGGCAAATGAAGATATGGCAGTTTAATCACCATATTGTATTAAAATTCATCATTTTAAATTTGCCTAATAGATTGTTATTTGCCATGCACAGTCAGGCACAGCTTTGCCATTAGAATTCACTTGACCTTAGGCGTGTTCACAGCAATCCTAAAATAGCATCTATTTTGTTTTGTTGTGGTTTGGTTTGTTTTTTGTAAGTTACCACTGATATTCTGATGGCTAATCTTTTATTTTAGAAAAATTATAATGTGTTGTTCAAATTCTATGAAGTCATGTTTCAACATTATCTGTGTCACATGCCAAATGTTAGTTATGCAAAATTCTGGGCTCCCTTCAATTTCATTTCTACTTCTGTCCCCAACGGCATCTGTATGATGTTCATATGATTTATGCTAATGATAGAACTGAGCTGTTAGGAAAGCAGTTTTCTGCCCCACTTCCCAACGGTTTTCCTGTCCTCCTCCTGTCTTTTGCAAAGATAGTCCTTCAAGAAATCATTCTGAAAATGCAATGAATTATGGGTTTTCTTTTTGACTCAAGTTATCCTGCAATACAATGTTAATAGGGGAGTCAGTTGGAGACAGTTCATAGCACTACCCATTTCATACTGTGTTTTATTTCTCTGCATAACTGACTCCCATATCTGACTAAACAATAGTTGAGTTTAGGGCTTATGTCACATATGGCATTGTTCCTATTATCTAGTAAGTGTTTTAAAAAATCTGTGAAACAAGCAAGATAGCATTTGCAGTACTAGAAGCCTGGTGAAGGTCAATAGATTTCTAAACCCCATTCAGTTCATAAGCAATTTGAGTTAGGCTATATATTTGCAGTGTGGCAATGAAAGCACCTAATGAAAAAAAAATCAATCAAAATCTTTCTTTTTTCAAATGGAACAAGAGAAGTAATTAATTTATAAAATGGTAAGGATAACAAAACTATGTTATTTAGGATTTAACAGATCTGTCCTCTGAGAACAGGGCATGACGAAACAGTTTCTGAGGGTGAAGCGACTAGTAGCAGCTAAGTTTTCATATTTGATAGAGGCTTTAAGTCCAAACCCGGGCACATATGGTGAGAGGAATCCAAAGCACCTTTCAAACAATTTTTAAAAGTTAGAATTGTTATTATTTTTATGAAACAAAGC